>NC_138385.1:88727757-88754802 GCF_054177405.1 Leptonychotes weddellii | reverse complement strand
CGGACTTCATCCCCGTAACAATCTTAAGTGCTGAGAGCTGTTACCGTCTTCCTGGTCCCCAGTTCACAGGCGGGAAGCGAGAAGCCCAGGGCTTGTGGGAGCTCACACAGCCACCGCCGAGAGAGGATCGAACCAAGGCCACCCCTGGGCCGAGACTCTCCAGGAAGAAGGGGTCCTCAGCCTATTAGTGGCTGAGGAAGTAGGTGCTGAGGATCCTTGCGGTTTAGCGTAGGACATGACGAGAAAATCGTACATTTGCCAACCAGGCAATTACCAAGTGTCTGCCAAGAAAGGACTGAGCGTCCGTCACAGCAGTTCACCAGCTCCTTGGCTGCTCTGGACGCTGCCGGGAGTCACAGGCACGTGAAACAAGACCCCTGATCTCAGAGCTTCCAACTCTCGGTAGGAAGACAGAACCGGCACCAGTGACCCACGGAATTAACACGTCAGGAGCAAGGCAGCAGGAATGTTGGACACATCCCGACAAACAAAGCACAGTGTCCGCTTGGCCGGGACATGGCGAGGTCGGAAGCGGACCGGTGCGGCAGGCCGACGAGGCAAGATTGGGTCCGGGTGTGCGGATCCGGGCGGGAGACGCGGCGGGCACAGCCCCGGGCCCGGGGCCTCCTCTGCTGGAGAGCACAGGGGCGCGCAGGGAGGGTTTCTTAGAGCCAGTGCTGTGGCCTAAAGCCAGAAGAGCAGCTGGACCAAACTGAAGTTAACTTTGGAACGTGGCCCTTCCAGTCCAGAGGCAGGAAAATCCTGAAGTTTTGGGGGGCTTATGTAGTCCCCTTTTTTTGAAAGGCATCATGGCATGATAGGCGCTGGACTAAGGGGGCAAAATACCCCTTATGGTAGCCAGAGCTTCAGGACTTATTAATCATGGGATGTTGGGCACTTCATTTGGCTTCACCAAGCCTCAGTTTCTTCATCTGACAAATGGGGAGGATAACGTGAACCACCTACCTGCTCACAGGACTTCGTGAGGACCGTATGGGCTAATGCTTGTGAAAATACATCATAATTCTGAAGTTGGATACAGCTTCTAGGGCAGGGTATTCTCGTTGTAACCAGCATGAATTTGTCCACAAACTTAAGGGTTTGAGCACGGGATGTCTCCTATTATTTGCAAATTCAGTTAAGATGGATTCAGGACCCCATGTGCCAGATGAATAGGAAATCCAGCATCAAACTGCCTGGTTCATGATGTCCCTCAGGGTGGTCTGAGAACATTGTGGGCCTCACACTGTCCAAACGCCGGATCCCAGCTCGCTGGCGCCTCCTCCTGGCACTGCTGCGATGCTACTTGCCGCCTCCCGGTGTCGGGAGGAGCACCAGTCCTCCATGGCCTGCGACCGACTGGCGCTGTTGGCCTCCCTGCTGTGACATTTCCTGGGCCCAGCGTGGCATGTTGTGCTTCCTCGGTGATTTGCTCACCCCAGGGTGCTCGGCTCACGGCACACGGGCTTCCATAGGTCACAGTGCTTAGTGTCCAGTCCCATCAGCCACACACGTTGGGCCCCTCTGGTGCCCTGATGCCCCAGGCTGGCCCAGGTGTCCATGCTTTGTGACGCTCACAGCTGTCCCCCTTTCTCTAGTCTTGGGGATGGCGACGGTGCCAAAGGGCTCCTCCCATGTCCTCAAAGACAAGAGAAGGGCCATAGCTTCTCTCGAGACTTTTAGATTGCCTTCTGCATTCTCCCCCACTGTACCGGGCACTTTGTCTCCTTCGACCCTTAAACACATGAGACTGACTTCTCCATTTTCTGGATACCAGCAGTTCGTTTCCTCCAATAAGACTTAGCCTTTCAAAACACAGTAAACTTATTTATATCCTAGATCCTCCCCCCTTCCCTCTTTTGACAATCCTCTTCCCTAAGGTGGCTAAGGTGACTAGCTGGCTGAGTCCAAAACCCAAGTTTATTCTCTGACAGAACACTGTGCTCTATGTGTGTCATGTGGGTTTTTCCTTCTAACTCTTTTCTTTCCTCCCTCCTTTGATATTTTCACTGACGTTCTGCGTTCTATGGATTTTTCTGCATCCTTTGTTACTCTAACAAAAGCAGACGGCACTAAGAACCTGGTGTGAATTAGCCTCACTTCTTCAAGACCAGTGACGTTTCAGAATTTGGCTCCAAAGGGAAAAGCAATTTTCCACAAGGCTAGAGCTTAGGCTTTAAGCCTTCATATGGTGTACATTTAAAAAATAGCAGCTTTATTGAGATATAATTCACGCAGCTTATAATTTATCTATTCAAAGAACAATAGTTTTGGGGCGCCTGGGTGGCTCAGTCAGTTAAGCGTCCAACTCTTCACATCAGCTCAGGTCTCGATCTCAGGGTCATGAGTTCAAGCCCACTTCTAAAAAAGTATACATTTCAGAAGCTTTTAATATATTCTGATATGTGAAAGGTTTAGAACATTTGAATCGCCTCAGAAAGAAACCGTGTATCCTCTGGTGAGCATCCTCCCCACCCCCCCATCCTTCCCAGCCCTAAGTTACAATTAATCTTTCAGCCTCGATCGAGGTGTCTATTCTGGACATTTCATATAAATGCAATCACGGAATATGCAGCCCTTGGTGACTGGTTTCTTTCACTCACCATCATGTGTTAAAGGTTCATTCACGTTGTGGCATGCATCAGTACTTCGTTCCTTTTCATGGCTGAATAATATTCCGTGGTACAGATAGAACATGCTCTTCTGTGGATGGATACCTGCATTGTTTCTACCTTCTGGCTATTCCGAATACTGCTGCTGTGACCATGTGTGTACGAGTTTTTGTGTAGATGATGGTTTTCATCACATGGCATACATTTTAACCCTTTAAATGAAGTGCTCTCTAAAGCAAACTCTGCCCAACCCTCCGTTCCCAGTCAGACTGTGTGAGAAATCCTTTACTGTCTGCTTCACGGCTCCGGGTCTTCCCTGCTCAACAGTGGATACTCTTGCTTTCTCTTTGCTGCCAGGCTGTGAGCGAGTATCTCATAATTCTGGATCATTTCTCTGCCTTTTGCAGTCTTTTCCCAGCTCACTTCCTGTTATTTTCTCTGAAAATGGACAACAAAATTTGTTTTCTCTGAAAGTGGATAACAAAATGTGTCCGAATTATGTCTAAATAACACACTGATAAATATTTAGCTCAATAAATCTTTGTTAAATGAATGCATAAATGGTGTAAAGGAATCAGGGTTCTCTCGGGTCCTTCTTCCATGGACCAAAATGAATGAACATTGTGACAATAATTGCAGGGGCTCTGAGGCCCCTCTTGCCTCTGCCAGGGACAGTTGAATTCCGGGGAGTTCAGGTTGCCAAGAGAGCAGCTTTCAGACAAGCACAGGAGTGCAGTACGCATTGTTCTGCAAGAAGAAGAGGAATCGTAAAAAATTAAAAAGGCGGTTTGGGACCGGGAATAGGAGACTGGCTGGGATTCTATAAACTGGCTGGGAGCCATCGGTATGGCTCTGGGAAGTCGACCACCTCTCTGGGTCTCTGTTTTTTGGTTTTTAGTGAAGCAAGATTGGATTAATGGATAAACTGTTTTTTGCTTTGCAAGGTTCTTCGAAATTCTGATGAAAGAAATGAACTCTCTCTCCTTAGTAATGCACACCTACACCAAAATCTGTGTATGGTTTTCATGGTGTCTCTGTAACCCATCCCCAACCCCCCCTCCCCCCAGTTAAGACCCTAATGTCATGCCCCAGAAGATCACCATGGTCACTTCCCGTTTTAAGTGATGGAAATTTCAGAAATTTTTTTTTAAAGATTTTATTTATTTATTTGAGAGAGAGAGAATGAGAGAGAACACATGAGAGGGGGGAGGGTCAGAGGGAGAAGCAGGCTCCCTGCCGAGCAGGGAGCCCGATGCGGGACTCGATCCCGGGACTCCAGGATCATGACCTGAGCCGAAGGCAGTCGCTTAACCAACTGAGCCACCCAGGTGCCCAAATTTCAGAAATTTTTAATGTCTCATCTAGGAAAAATTTGAAGGGTGTAAAGTCATTCCCAGAGCCATTCAATCGTATGACTTTGGAAAACTACTCAGAAACCCTGTCCTAAATACAGTGTTTTAAGTTTAAAATGTAAAGGATGGTTCCCTACTGGGAGCCCAATTACAATTGTTCGTTCTTTGAGGAAATTTTTACATGATAAAAAGGAATGTGCAGCATATTTTTATATGGTAATTCTATAATCAACTAGTTTACCTATTGTGCCCAAACAACCAAATGACTTCACTTTTAAGGTGTTCTGTTTCAGAACGGAGGCAGCTGAGTGAGAGACTGTGGAAGCGGCTGAGTGCTGCGCAATCCCCCACACAGGCTTCTCTGTTCCTGCCTCTCCCTTCCGTCGTCGTCCCCAAGGCTCTGAACTCAACCTTAAACCCCTGGGGAGCTCCTTTCCGGGTGCAGGGCTCCAGTAGATTCCATGGTGCTCCCCTCCCTGGGGCCCTAGGTGTGGCCTCACGGGTTTGGCAAACCAGTTGTCTTGGTTAAGCCAATCACGTTTGACCAATGGCACCCCTCGAGCGGCCTTGACCTCAACTCACAATGAATGACACCTTCAGCTTTGGGGACAGAGCTGTCATTTCCCAAGGAGAACCTGGAGAATCTGACTGACTCAAGGCAGAGTAGAGAAGGGAAATAGTTAAATCTAGCACTTTTGCTTCTGAATTCCAACCAGCAAATGGAAGGCCCAGCTCCTCTTCCAGACCATGGCACTGAAGACGAGGAAGAGAAGTCAGTTGCCTGTGACTGGAGCAGTTCCTCAGTAACAGGCATCACTCAGGACGATGTTAGAATGGAATAATGTGGAATTCAGTAGAAATGTACATTACATCCAGTGGGAGCCAGATGACTTCATCACAGCTAATGTTATTACAATGAATATAAAAGGAATTAATGATTCACCATTTAGTTACTTTCCTCCCTGCCCCCAACACCTTTTCTTCAGCTTTAACAAACTGGTCCGGAGCCAAGTGTGACATGAGTTTAGTAATGACTTTAAGCACCATTTACGCCACTATCATGGCAATTTAAATTGTCACTTTCTATTAAAAGGTCTACCTCAGAATGGTTTTAAGTGAAAGCGTTCCACACTGACAGTGCAATTAAACAAGAAAAAAAAACCCTTTCTTGGGATGTCAGTGCAAACGCATTTTAAATAGTGGTTCAGCAATGCCTTGCTAATTTAAACTACAGTATTGCTTTCTATTAAAGAATAGAAACTGATTTAGGCTTTTTTCCCCTCCCTGTACTGTGTGACAGTTTGAATTGGCATCGTGTCCCAGGCAAAGCCCTGATGTGCCAGTGGGGTCCCTGAACCTAAAGTGTACCCCTCCCAAGGCAGGCATTAAATAGAAATAATTTACCCATGTGGTGGAGGAAGCATCACCTTTCCCAGCATCGGCTTTTAAAATTGCCCTTTTCTGATCCACTGTGCCTTTTTCAAACTGTGGTCCACTTGCTTATCAGGGACGGAAGTGTTCAGTTCTGGGGCCCGGGAGGGGGGTGACGCACGGGACTGCTTGATCAAGATGACAACTTCCTGCTTCGAAAATGGATGATCAACTCTGGAGAAAATTTAGTGTGGAAAATAATTCCGAGTAGAGGTGTGTGAGTCTTTCTCTCTCTTTCAGATTTCTGAGTTTAGATCTCGAGGTGGTTTATGCATTTCCCCAACCTCTTCTTCAATTCAGCTGAGGAAAGACAATTCAGGCACTTTGGTCTTTGAATACGTTTTAACACATAAACGCTAACGGAGCACAAATGTTGAACGTGCCAGTACAAAATAACATGTTTTCCCCACCTCATTTGTCTCCTGGACTCCCGTAGCCCCAATAGTCCATAATTCCCCAGCATTTGGCTTAGATAGATTCCAGCTATCAGAGAGAATAACACAATTACATTCTTAGGTGTTGGTGCCTTAAATTAGAAGTTGAAGAATATTTGAACAGCAGGAATGGCTGGCATTTTATTTTAATGGTCTTGAAGCGTTTCCAGCCTCTCTGAGAGTACCTTATGTCATGAGTAATAGGCTTGCTCTGAAGCACATTAGCCTGAGCAGAAGTAAACGAGGCACAACATTTAAGTTGCTTCTGTTACATTCTCAACTGATAGAGTTATTGCTCTGAAGGACACCGAGATAGCATCTTGAGAAAAGTGTCCTGATGATGGTTATAGAGATGCAATTTTTTATGTCTACACAATTATATTTCTAACTTCACCACATTCCACACTTGACTGCCATGGAAAAGATGATCGATGTAAACCCAGTCCTTACGAGAATAATACATAAGCTACTGGGATCGAAACTCATTTTTATTTTACAAATTAGGCAAACTTTCTTTCAGTTCAATTTTCTTCCTGTTAATGTAACAGACATTTGTATTTCACCTTGGGGTGACTGGAAACAGAAGAAATGGCCTGCTGATTTGGGGACTCAGGGGAGGCAGGAAAGAGTCACCTCAAAAAGCGGTATTACTTAGTGAAAGGTGGAGGTTTTTGAAGAAGGGACAGATGAAGAGAGAGCCGGAGAAACTTGCTTTGGAATAATAGGCATAGAGAAAGCAGAGAAATCTTTAAAGACCCACAGGGGGACATAGGGATGATGTATTCTCAAGGAGGGGTTCTGGAGGCAGTTGCAGTTACAAATCTTAGTTGGGCTAGTTCTTTCTCCTTCACTCACCACACACACTGTCAACAACCGGATTCAAAGATCCCTGAGAGCAGGTTCTGGGTCTTACTCGTCTTTGTATGGCCGACAGCCCCTAGCCCTGGGCCAGGAATGGGGCAGCCTGCAACATCCAAATAGTGGCACTCAGTCGGTCGCCTTCTCTCTCTGTGTAAAAGGAGACTCTGCCCCCTCCTGTCTGGACGATGAAAGCGAGTTGGGATATTTAGGTGCTATGGGATATAGAAATAGATCTTTCAAATTTTAGTATCATTTTGTGACATTGCAGGCATCATTTCATGAAAATTTTCACAACAGAGCCTTGAATGGCTTGCCAAAGGTGACCTGGAAAGAGAAGGCTTCTGTGTAAATGCAGGTTTGAGAAGAGGAGGGAAGAGAAAACAGTGGGGTTACTCCTGTCAATGAGGACCAAGGGCTGCAAACTGAGCTAAGACACAGATTAAGAAACGCATTCCATTCCTAATAGGGAGCCTCCCAGCTGCGGAGCCCAGAGCGCGGAATTAGAGGCCAGTGGATGTCAGTTCTCACCAGTCCGCTTGGCCAGCTAACTCTCCTCCTCCCACAAGAGTCTCATGTTCTCCCTCCCTAACCCCAGATTCCTCTAAGCTTTCCAGCAGCATTCATAGGATGACACGGATAGGTTCTTTCAGGACCCTGGAAATGTCGTTTATTGAAGGTAGAGGTCCAAACTTACTTACAATGGCAGAATTTCATTTGCTCACTTTCTTAGCGCCACGATCACCACAGTCAGTTTGAGAACATTTTTGTCCTTCCCCGAAAGGAACCCCATACTCTGTGGCAGTCACTCCCCAATCCCCCCTCCTCCAGCCCCAAGCAATCACTAATCTACTTTCTGCCTCTACAGATTTGCCTATTGGGGATATGGCGTGTAAATGGAATGATACAGTATGTGACCTTTTATGTCTGGCTTCTCTCACTTAGCATTGTTTTCAAGATTCATCCACATTGTAGCATGTATCAGTACTTCATTCCTTTTCATTGTTGAAGAATATTCCATTATATGGATATACCACATTTTGTTTATTCATTCATCATATAATGAATGTTATGTTTGGGTTGAATTGAGCCCCCCTCCCCCAGCTGCATCCCCCAGTGACACATTGAAGTCCTAACCCCCAGTACCACAGAATGTGACCTGATGTGGAAACAGGGTCATGGCAGATATAATTAGTTAACATGAGGTCATACTGGAGTAGGGTGGGCCCTTAATCCAATATGGCTGGTGTCCTTATAAGAAGAGGAGAAGAGACGCAGAGGCATGCCAGGAGAGTTCCACGTGAGTGCAGAGGCAGAAGTGCAGTGATCCGGTGGGAAGCCAAGGAACACCAAGCCCCCATCAGAAACTGGAAGAGGCAAGGAAGGATTCTCCCCTAGGGCCCTGGAAGGGAGCCTGGCCCTGCCAACACCCTGATTTCAGAATTTTAGCCTCCAGACCCATGAGAGAATAAACCCCTTTGTTTTAAGCCACACAGTTTGTGGTCCTTTGTTACGGAAGCCCAAGGAAACTGATGCAATGACCATTTGGGTTGCTTCCGTTCGAGATTCGGTTTTAATATTGTGTACGTAGTGTGAACGCAAGAATGCTCTGAGCCCATTCGAGTTCATTGTCTAAGCTAACCCACAAAACAAGCATGTGAGGCAGGTCTAAACCTTCCCATTTTTTCCATCAAAAACGTGAGGCTCAGAGAAGATGGTATGGGACCGAGCCAGGATTTAAATCCAGGCTTTCTGATTCTAGTTTCAGCGCTCAATAAACCAGAATGTCAAGCAAGTTATTCAGAGCAGGAAGTGCAGTTAGCTACGCCAAAGAGTACATCTCTCCCTAAGAAAGATAGCATAGCAGTGACGAAAGCTAGCATTTCCGGAGTGTTTATGAAGTGCCAGGCATTGTGTTAAGTACTTTTCTCACATGAGACAGACACTGTTAGTTGCCTACACAGGATGTTCTTCCTTATCAAAAGAAACCTCTTTTGTGGTACTTGTGATCAAGTACCACAATTCTAGGCAATATAGTTTATGTAGAAGTTGCTGTGGGTCTCCAGTGTGGCAGAGATAGCTCTACCCGCGGAGGTCCATGCTCCCCTTCCATGGCTCCCCTTCGAGACGTTGCTGGGAAGAACTGTTCATTGAGGGACTATATTTTCTGGCTCCCTTTATATTTATGAGGACCCATGCAACTGAAATCTGACCAATAAAATGTGAACAAAAATCTAGTACCTCAATTCTAGACCTGATCCATTCTACACACTTCCCCACACTATCTTCCCTTGTCTGCCGGCAGAATATTCATGCCTCGTTTGACCCTGGAAGCCACATATTCTAAAAGGGCTCTTGCACGACTGCACTGAGCAAAACTGCATCCTATCCTTTTCCTCTAGCCCCTACCCTCCGTTATCAACTGACCTTGGCAGGAGTGAGAAGTAAACTTCGATTGTGTTAATCCACTGATGAGTGGGCTTTTTTTTTATCACAGCACTTAGGCTGCGCTGACTTAAACATCTGGGAAAGTTTTTGCTCTCTTGATTCAATCACTACCCCTTCCTCCTTTTTGCTGTTAAGAACATGGGCGTGATGGCTGAGGCCACAGCAGCCATCTTGGGATCATGAGAGAAAGATCACAGGAACTGCAAAGACCTCACTTCGGAAATCTGTGACCCCTTTACCCAAGGCCGGCAACTACCTACCCCGGGCCTCCTAATGAGTGAGAAAAATGAATCGCCTGGTCTGCTGAAGCTACTATTTATTTATTTTTATCTTAATTCCAGTATAGATAACACATTGTGCTCTCTTAGTTTCAGGTGTGTGATATAGTGATGCTGAGGCTACTATGTAGTCAGGGATTCTGTTGTTTGTATTCCAGTACAATCCCTAACTGATACAATCCATTCATGCAAGTAAACCTTACCCAGCTCTTCAGAGGCAAGTGCTGTTACTATTCTCATTTTACGATAAGAAATTAGGGGCACCTGGATGGCTCAGTCGGTTAAGCATTTGCCTTCGGCTCAGGTCATGACCTCAGGGTCCTGGGATCCAGTCCCGAGTTGGGCTCCCTGTTTGGCGGGGAGCCTGCTTCTCCCTCTCCCTCTGCCCCTCCCTCTGTTCATGCCCTCTCTCTCTCTCTCAAATAAATAAATAAATAAACAAAAATCTTTAAAAAAAGAAATTAAATATTTTGTTGAAGATCACACAACTAGTTAAGCAGCAGAAACCAGGGTATGAATCCTTTGGCCACAAAGCCAGAATATTAACCAATATACCATATGGCCTTTAAGGAAGACTTTTCCTAAATATGTCGCTTGTTCTATCTTGTGTGACATTGTTCCATAAAAACTTAAAATCCTACACCCAAAATTCAACCACTTATTTTTTATTCAAATATATTGATGGGTCTGTTTCTATAGATTCACATGTCACTTTTGGAAGACAGTGCTTCATAAAAGTGAGCATAAGGACCAAGAAACAGGTTGCTTCCTCAATGCAATATTTAATCAGAAATATATTATCATTTGAACTTGCCATATGAGCAATAAGATAAGACTGATCACATAACAAAAGAATCTCTTAGTGGCTGAGTCATTAGCTTTGAACAAATGATTCAAAGGCAACAACTGAAAATAATCCATCAAGCTTTCATACTTAATATGCACTTACTCTTTTCTTAATCTGATTCTGCTCTTAGAAATAATTTGTCATGCTTTGATGCTTAAAATACTCTTTTCTTGATCTCAATCTCCTCTTTCTGTGGCATAAAAGTGCTTCTCTTCTTCTCTTCCTTCTCTCCCATACTATGCCCCTCGAAGGCCTGGAGGCTTCCAGGAATTAAAGAATCAGCCCAAAGCCTGGATGCTCCAGAGGTAAACTAGTGGTAAGGAGCAAGGAGAAAGACAGCAAGGAGGAGCTAAGGATGAGCATGACTCAGTAGATAACTTGAGGTGTCTCCCTCGCCAAAAAGCCAGTGATCCCCCTTGTCACCAGGAGTTGTCCCTTTAAACTCCCTCGCCCTTGGGGCATGTCAAGGTGATACCCCTTGGAGGGAGTGTTTGTGCGGGTATTCCTAACTCACCGGCTACAAGCAATTGTCCAGGGTTGAGCGCCTAACCCAGGCCTAGGGCAATCAGAATCTCTCTCTCAGGAAATGTGGAAGTTCAATTCTGAGAGACTCAAGCTCCATGTGGGTTCTAGGACAGCAGAGATGTAAATGCTCAGAAACGATGAGTGGCAGGTGTGCAGAAAGTGGATCTGCAGAGAAAGAAGAAAGAAATAGTTGTGCAGAGAAAAGCAGGAGGGAAGGAGGGAGGAAAAGAGAGAGAGAGAAGAAAGAGAAAGAAGAAAGAGAAATGTCCCCAGCTTTCCAGGGATTTCGGTTTCCTGATTTTAGTCCCTTTCTGCCTCCAGTGCTTAGGTTCCATAAGGCAGGTCAGAAGCCCTCTTGTGGATTCTCGTTTTGGTTAAGTTAGCTTAAGTTGGTTTCTGTACTTGTAACCAGAGCCCTCATTGGTGCACATTACGAGAATGACTTGAGTGATAATTGTTTCAGCAATAGCCGATGGTCAGAGCGGATGCTCGGATGTGTTACCTAAAGCTGACATTCCTTTTCTCAAAAGCTGCAATCAACCCTTAATCATGCAGAGATACATTGCCTCTGATATGTATTACCCAGTCGCTTCCTCTGCTCCTCTTTCCAGTCGTTCGTTTGATGATTCCACAAATACCTGAAGTGTTCCTAGTGTGTGCCAGGTCCCCTATTAGGGGCTGGGAACACACCGGTGAATCAGAGAAAGTGCTTTTTGTCATGGAGCTTCAATTCTAGTGGGGGAAGAGAGAAGACAAACAAACGGGTAAATAATTACGAGAAAGGAAATACACAGATGCTATGACAGAGATAAAATCGTCAGGGAAGGCCTTTCTGAAGAGGGAGACTTAGAGGGTGACTGACAGGTTAAGGGAGCCAGCCAGTGGAGGCACAGGAGAAAGCCCAGAGCAGGGCAGAACCTGTCATGCTCCAGGAATGGTAGCAACCAGTGTAACTGGATCCTGATGAGGAGAAGGAGAGGGACACAGCTCACGGCTGGGATACAGTAGCTGCAGCCTGGTCCCATGGTGATGGTGAGGAGTTTGGATTTTACTCCACTTGAAATGAGCAGCTACTGAAAGGCTTTCAGCAGAAAAGTAGCTTATAAACCACCATATGAAAACATTACTCTGGCTGCTGGGTGTGGAATGGCTTGAACGGGTGAAAGCAGAGAGGGAGGCTAAAGCAGTTGGGAGGCGATGCAGCATGGAGCTGGGACTGTGATCCTGGCTTAGAGGGGGCAGGTAGCTGTGGGCGTGGCGAGAAGGCGGTGGGCGTGGCGAGAACGCAGTGACGTGGGCGTGGTGAGAAGCTGGTGAATGTGAGTTCTGTCCCCGACGCTGAGTTGATTAAACGTGAGGGCGAGTGCAAGGGATTAGATGTGAGGGATGATGGGAAGCAAAGAATCAAGGTTGCGTTCAAGTTACTGGTTTAGTAAGAGTGGATTTGAGGGGCCATTTCCTGAAATGGAGGACACTGGACAAGGACGAGTCTGGAAAACTGGGTTATTAAGAGTTGTTGTTGTTGTTGTTGTTGTTGTTTGCAAGGGCTCACATTTTGGTGTTTTCCCCCTGCTGAGGTTGAGGAGGGAAAGAGAATCATACTCACTCAAACAGGGGATAATGTATGTGTTCCAGAAGCCAGTCCACCAGGGCAGTCTGAACTGCCTGGGGGGTTTTCAGTCACTAAAACATGGTGTGGACTGAAAATTAGGTTTGCATCTCCGGGTGGGGGATGCGGAGGCGGGGGGCAGAGAGAGAGACACACACACAGACACACGAAGTCACACAGAAGTGAATGTGAGGCTTGCCAAAGATTATTTGTCATGGACTAAGTTATCTCTGATAGAATAACAAATTCTATTTAAAAGACAGGCAAGTATAAAAAAAAAAATGAAATCTTACCATTTGCAAAGAGGTGGCTGGAACTAGAGGGTATTATGCTAAGCAAAATATGTCAATCAGAGAAAGACAATTAAATGATTTCACTCTTATGTGGAATTTAAGAAACTAAACAGAGGATCATAGGGGAAGGGAAGGAAAAATAAGACGAAATCAGAGAAGGAGACAAACCATAAGAGACTCTTTTTTTTAAAGATTTTATTTATTTGTTTGAGAGAGCGAGAGAGAGCACGAGCAGGGGGGAGCGGCAGGCAGAGGGAGAAGCAGGCTCCCCGCTGAGCGGGGAGCCCGATGCTGGACTCCATCCCAGGACCCTGGGACCATGACCCGAGCCGAAGGCAGATGGTTTAACCTACTGAGCCACCCAGGCGCCCAAACCCTAAGAGACTCTTAACTCCAGGAAACAAACTGAGGGTCCCTGGAAGGGAGGTGGGGGGGGGATGGGGTAACTGGGTGACGGGCATTAAGGAGGGCACGTGAAGTGATGAGCACTGGGTGTTCTATGCAACGAATCACTGAACTTTACCTCTGAAACTAGTAATAATAATAAATAAAGCAAAAACACCACAGGCAAGTGTAAAACCAGTTGACTTACTGCAGTGTGCACGGTTGCAGTGTGTGTGCCTGATACACAACATACAGGTTTCAAAGTTTGCTTGCAGTTGTGATTTTCAGAAAGCAGCGGCTCTAATCCTGGCTGCACACGAGAATCTTCTGGAGATAAGTTTAAAAAGACCAATGTCCAAGGTTCACTCAAGACCAGTGATTCAGAATCTTTGGGGGTAGGGAACAGTTACCAGTATACAGTTTAAAACTCTTCTCAGGTTATTTCAAGGTATAGCTCTGGTGTGAAAACCATTGGTAAAACACAATTTAAACATGGCTCATGACATTTAAAAAATGGCCGTAAGCTGTTAGCCTTCAAGCAATGATTCTAAACTAAGCAATATCTTGCACCCAGATAAGGCACAAATCGTCTTGATTTTTCTGAGTGCTTGTTCATACCATGTGGTATTGTGTCCATCATTCCGCCGCAGCTTTTCAGAAGGAAATCTCCCTAAAGTAAAACAACCAGCCAATTTGTGTCCAGACTACCAGTTGATTTATGACTTCGTGTATTACTTCTCAGCTGATTGATTCTACTAGAGATGGAGCCATCACTAACCATGAAAAATGTACAAACTTTCCTCACGACTTTGTCAAATGGAAGCTTCTGGTCGCCCTGAGTTTGGACCGCTCAGAGGCTTGCAGAGCAAGCTGTTTTCGTGGTCGAGTGTTTCAACAGCTTGGTTGAGGTCAGAGCCACATTCCTGGGAACTTTCCCCTGCTGAACTATGAAATTTCCTGATTAAGGACATGAGAGGAAATAAGGCATTAACTAGCACCTACGCACAGCACACCAGCTCGGGGAGTTCTTTTTTTCTTTCTTCAGGAGAATTAAAAACAGAAGATGCTGCTGTTACAATTCTCTGAAATAAGATTACAAAAGCAAGGATGAACATTTAACAGCTGTTTTGGAACAGATTCTGGGAATAAACAAAAAGCTGCCTATGGTTTCGCCACAGTTAAAAAGCACAGATACGCTGTGATTCATACCGTCTATAGCTCGGAAGCTGAGCCAAAGAAATGATGCCAAGAAAAGACAATGACAAAGGGAGAGGCTTAATCATCATGACAGTTGCAATTATAATTAAATGTAAACTTGAGAAGAGGATTGCTTCACTCTGGCAAGAAGGCCAAGGTTTGGGGGAAGTCTACAGCAAGTGGACCAAAGGCTGTTGTTACATTTCTCTCCCTACTCAAAGAACTTCCAACTTTTACTTGTTATTAATATTTATAAAGTACAAGAAAATAAAATAATATTATTTTAATAGCTGGTATGAGATTTCCTCTTAGAAGGTTCCAGGTCCTCCCTCCCTCCTCCTCCCCACTCTCTTTTATTTTCTGCCTACTTGCCTTCCTTAAATTTAAAAAAATCAGCCTGTTTAGAGTAGAAGCTGAGATGTCAGGGGGAGGAAGTGTGAGCAAAACTTTCTGGATGAGACAGGAAAGGAGTTTGTGTTTTGAACCAGAGAGGGAAAGGACAGAGCAAAGTAGAACGAGGGGAAAGTAAAATGAGCAAGCTGGCCAAAGACTGGGGGTGCGCTGTGTAACCCCCAAACCTCGAGCGAAGTTCCAAACACCCAAACCGCTTGTGTCGGGGAGGTGGTTGGGGATCTCACACAGCTTCTGGCAAAGCATCTGACCTTTGGCAAGGAAAGGAGTCAAGAACTCACACAGGAACAACAAGTCAGAACCGTGAAGGAGGGAGTTGAGGATTTCCAGGACTCAGGGGGAGGGCTGGGGACTCTCATTGTGAAACTTGGGGTTTTGGCCAAGTTTACCTTCATCTCCCAAGGCCAGCCAGGCTTCATCTGGGATATATTTGCAAGAATTGGGAGTTTTTCATTTAAGCTATGTGGCTATGAAGCCACGTGTGGTTTTTCAGTGAGTTCTCTGCACTGTATTTTAAAAGTCATACCTGGAAAGATTATCGAGTTTCTGTGGGGTGCGTGAATCCCTGATGCACACCTCCCAACTCTGACCGCATTAGGTGGCCATCCAACAGGTGAGACAATATCCATCGTCTGACCACCCACCAGGCCACCTACCTGTGAACTCTATAAGCTTTCTGTGTTTAAGGCACAATGCTAGACACTTGGGTGGGTGTAAACAAATATGCACAAGACATAGATCCTGATCTTGAGGAGCTTAGTGTAGTAATGACAACTGTAGGGGGTTGAATTGTGCCTCCTGCTGCATTAGGATGGATCCTAAATCCAGGGACCGTGTCTATAAGGGACAGAAAAGGAGAAGACATAGAGAAAAGACGGCTACGTGAAGATGGAGGTGGAGAGAGACTGAACTCCTGCGGCTCCAAGCCAAGGAGTGCCGAGTGCCAAGTGCGGTCGGCGGCCACCAGAGGCTGAGACAGCAGCAGGGAACGGATTCTCCCTCCGAGACTTTAGGGGGAGCCAGCCCTGCCCACATCTTGATTTGGGACTTCTGGACTCCAGAACTACAAGAGAATACATTGCTGTTGTTTTAAGCCACTCGGGTTGTGGTTATTTGTTACAGCATCCCCAGGAAACGAATACAGCCACGCGTACTGAAATAGCTAGGTGCCACGATGGACAGAACAAGGGAAAACAGCAGGTGTTGATGAGGATGCAGAGAAGTTGGAACCCTCCTGCACCGTGGGTGGGCATGCACACTGGTGCGGCCACTGTGGAGAGCAGTATGGAGGGTCCTCAAATATTGAAAGTAAATCTACCCTATGATCCAGCAATCCCACTTCCGGGTTCCTCTCCAAAAGAATTCAAAGCAGGATCTTGAAGTGCTGTTTGCACACCCATTGTTCGTCACAACATTATTCACAGCAGCAAAGAGGGGGAAACCATCCACTCAAATGTCCATGGACAGATGAATGGATAAAGAAAATGTGACCTATACATATAATGGGATATGAAAATTAATTAAAAAGAAGGAAATTCAGTCACATAGTACAACATGGATGAGCCTAGAGGACATTATACTACGCGAAAGAAGCCAGTTGCAGGGGGACAAATACGGGACGATTCCACTTACATGAAGTATCTGAAGTGGTCAAAATCATAGAAACAGAAAGGAAAAAGGTGGTTACCAGGGGTGGGAAGAATTGGTGGTTAATGTCTATAAAGTTTCAGTATTGCAGGATGAAAAAGTTCTAGAGATCTATTGCACAATGATGTGAATACACTTAACACTACTGAACTGCACTCTTAAAATGGTTATGATGGCAGATTTAATGCTTTTTTGTTTTTTTTTTTTTTTAAAGATTTTATTTATTTGACAGAGAGAGCACAAGGAGAGGGAGAGAGAGGGAGAAGCAGGTTCCCTGCTGAGCAAGGAGCCCGATGCGGGACTCGATCCCAGGACCCTGGGATCATGACCCGAGCCGAAGGCAGCCGCTTAACCGACCGAGCCACCCAGGCGTCCCGGCAGATTTAATGTTAAGCGTTTTTTTACCACAATAAAAAATATAGCTGACGACCAGGCAGAAAGGGGGAAATGCCACAATTCGAGTATAGTAAGGTGCTTTGAAAATTTGGATGGAAAGGTGTTGGCCTAAGGGTGTGGGAGTGCAGGAGAGGAAGCAGCTCAGAAAAGGTTTTATGGCATGGCAGCAATTGTGATGGATCTTCAGGGATGAAAATACGATTTTGACATTCAGAGATGGTGGCAGATGCGGACTAGAGAAAAGCGCCTCCATGCACATGGCCCAGCTGAGTACAAGAGACAAGTGACGTGCCTCCGTGCGGAGCAGAAAAAGATGCTGCTTTCTCCTGAGGGCCTGACGCGGCAAGCACAGTGTGAGCAGGTTTCAGCCAGGGATCCCTTTGCCTTTCACATTCTGCAGAATAGAATTAGCTGTCGTAGGTCCACACACCGAGATAAGAAGCTCAATTTGGGAGAGAAGATGATGAGCTCCGTTTGGGGCACAGTGAGCAGGACATCCAGGTGGAAATAGGAAGCGGGAAGCGGAAAATGTAGGACCGGTGTTTGGAGGGAAGTTTAGGATTAGAAGTGTAGACTGGGGAGTCACTTCCGTCGTGTTAAAACTTTACTGTAAGCTTTGCGCAGTGGCAGCATCGTAGCCAATGAGGTTTATCCGAGGCGCGATTATTGCTAACTGAAAACTTTACTGTAAAAATTGGTCATATGGTACCAGTTAATTCCCCATCTCTTTCCTATAGAACGCTGCTGTGGCCACCAAGGAGGCAGACAGCGCCCTCTGGTGGAAATATGAAAACACTCCTGATCGATACCACCCACCGTCACTAAATTATTTTGAGCAAATACAATTCAAGATCATTCTGTTTGAGCAGGTATCGCCTTGCTTCCTGGAGTCCCGCATGGGTCTGTTTGGCCCTGGCGGTGCCAGATACTGGGGCTTCCTTCTCCTCCCTGAAACTGTATTCCTGCTGAGTGTCTGGGTCCAGCAAGAAATCACTGTTCACACTATTTCACACTGAGGTGCTGAGAGTGGCTGGACCAAGCAGAAATCCCCCAAAGCCCTGTTACTCTGCCCCTCACAGCCTAGAGACCAGCCAAGCTTGGGGAGGCATTGTCCTAGCTTTTTTTTTTTTTTTTTTTTTTAAGATTTTATTTATTTATTTGACAGAGAGAGAAAGCACAAGTAGGCAGAGCGGCAGGCGGAGGCAGAGGGAGAAGCAGGCTCCCGGCTGAGCAGGGAGCCTGATGCGGGGGCTCGATCCCAGGACTCTGGGATCACGACTGGAGCCGAAGGCAGCTGCTTAACCGACTGAGCCACCCAGGCGCCCCTGTCCTAGCTTTTTTCCCCTGGGGTCTCATCTGCTCCCTTGAAGGCAGATCCCCTCCCAAGAAGGAGTGAGAAGAGGGGGAGAGAATCCACTTACAGGACAAGGGAGAGAACTTCCACCACTCCACTCCCTGGCTAAATGTTCCCTCAAATTCTACTCCCCCGGGGAAAGAGGGTGAGTGAGGGAGTTCATTGTATCCCTTTGCCCTGAAGCCCGCCAGAGACCCTCCCTGACACTGAGGGCAGCGGGTAAGGGCCGAGGCCCTAAACACTGGTGCAAACTGCTGTACATTTAATCGCTAGCTACCTCTCCACCAACAATTCTGTGTTAAGTATTATTTTTTTCCCACTTTATAGTTGAGGAGACTGAAGTTCAGAGAGGTTACATAACTTTTCAAAGGTCACACCACTAGTAAGAAATGGACCCAAGCAGAAGTGTGTTTTTAGATTTGAGATATAGTTCATATACCATACGATTTGTAAAATGTGGTGGTTTTTAGTATAGTCACAAAGTTGTGCAACCGGCATCACTATCTCATTCCAAAACCCTTTCCTCACCCTAAAAAGGAATTCTCTACCCCTTAACAGTCCCTCCCCATTCCCCCCTCTGCCCAGCCACCCCCTCCCCCCAACCACCAATCTGCTTTCTGTCTGGATGGATTCAGCTATTCTGGACATTTCATGCCAATGAAATCATGCGATATGTGACTGGCTTCTTTCACTTAGTGTGGTGCCTTCAGGGGCCATCCATGTTGTAGCAGGTGTCAATGCTTCCTTCTTTTTTATGGCTGGATATTCCATTGTATGGATAGACCACATTTTGTTTATCTGTTCACTGGTTGATGGACGTTTGAATCGTGTTCACTTTTGGGCTATTCGGAATAATGCTGCTATGAACATTCATGTACAAATTTTTGTGTGAACACATGCTTTCAGTTCTCTGGGGTATGTACCTAGGAGTGGGACTGCTGGGTCCTACAGGAACTTTATGTTTAACTTTTTGAGGACCTGCCAGATGGTTTTCCAAAGTGGGTGCACCATTTTACAGTCTCACCAGTGATATGTGAGCGTGCCAGTTTCTTCCCATACTCCCAAGCAAAACTGATTTTCAAACTTATTTTCTTCTTCCTTCTCTTTCTTCCTTAAATATATATTTATTGCTTACTATGTAGCAGGCACCGTGCCCAGTTCTGGGAGTTCAAAGGTAAATATGCCACTGTGTCCATACTCTAAAACTCCTCAGGCCGGGGGAGACACAGCATATTTATGCTTGCACAAGGGTCCCTGTCTCATGCACTTTGCATGGTTGTCCCAGCCTCAAGTGTCACTTCTTGCAAAATATAAAGATGAACTGTAAAATTCATGCTAATAATTTAAAATTTTTCTTTATTTAGAATGACATTAAATAGCAAATAACACCATGACATGTTGAGAGAGAAAGAAAGAAAGACATACTGTGGAAGAAAGGAAAAGGCTCTATATTTGAGCGGCTGTAATAGCCCTCATTTGCTGCCTTTCGAACAAGGGGTCTTGCATTTTTGTTTTGCACCGGTCCCCACAAACCCAGGCTCCGTACCCGGCTGGGCTCTATAGCAGGAGGGCTCTACAGAATTACATGGCAAAGGGTATGGATCCGGGGAGGGGTGAAGAATTGGGCCCTTTATATGGAATTTACCACACCCTGCATCTGATAGTCTGGGAAATTTTTTATTTTGTGAAGACAGGGAGTGGAGGCTCTCAAAATGCTCAGATCTTTAAAGTTTCTTCTTGAGAGTGGTAAAGGATGATATTCGGGTTCAGCAGGAACTGTTGACCAAATGTAGATTCAGTTTTACGTTTATAAATGAAATCCAGTTTGGAGCCAATTGCTTATCTCTCAATTTCAAACACAGGAAAGTCTTAGCTGGTCTTGCTCACGGCCGACACCCTTGAGACGTTGTTTTGTTAAAGGAGACCATAAATTACTCTGGTTAGAGACTCGCTTGAGCAGTGGGGTGGACTGGCTAGAGGTGATGGTAGAGAAAATCAGAGAGAATGTCTGACTTCTTCCCCAGCCCATCACATTGATAGTCTCTTCTTTACATAAAACTTCCTTGCTATTGTCTTCTTTGGGGTTCATCATCCAATTTCAATCGTTTTTCTTATAAATGGATTCAGAAATTTGGTGGGAGATGCAGACCCGTGCCCAAGGTCCCTTAGCTAGTAACCAGAAGACCCAAGGCTAGAATCCATATCTCATAGCTTTCCTTTTATTTGGAAAGAGTTGCACTGTATTTTTGTCGACTGTTAATCAGCTTTGCAAATATCATTTTGGGGCAACGTGTTGTTATTACTTTGGTCTTTTCCCCACTTCACTGGGCTATAAGCCTCTGTCTGGCCCCAAAAAGTTTAGTTTGCACAAAAACATTATCATGAATTGTTTAAGACTTTGAAAAAGTTCTTCCTTGGCAATTCTATTAACCATTAGACAAGAAATTAGAGAAACAAATCTGCTGCCTGCTTAATTCAGCCCTTCACAAGCGTTTCACTTAGGAATATGTGTTTCCATCCCAGAAATGATTAGTAGATGGTTAAATTACAAGAGGAGGGAGAATTAACATTTTGAATGAAAGGGTATATAATGAGAGATTTTGAAGTGGAAGAAAATTGCTCGCAAAGAGATAGGATTTTGAATGAGACGAACTGGTCTAGCTCTTTATGTACATTACCAGTTTCAATCATTACATTTTGGGGTCCTTTTCAGTTCTGGCCAGTCTTAACAGGCTGAATGCTTACCCTTCAGTGCAGAGTTTTGCTGGAGTTATACCGCTAAAAATAGAGGCACGGGTATCCCCCGCTTTTCAAAAGTTCATCTTATGACACTTCATTTTTGTGAAAGACCTACATTAGTACCTGTTTTCCCTAACCGAAAGAAGTCTGAAGAGGATTTTTGCTTTTATGGATAAAAGGTGAAAAGTGCAAATAGGGTTCAGCATTTGCGCCGCAGCGAGCCCGAAAGAGGCAGCTCGCACCCCGGGCAGCAGGAGCGGCCCCGCCAAGCTCCTTCCCCGAAACTACACTCAGCAGGTCAGCATCAAGCCGCCAGAGGTTGGAACTGGGTCTGTGAGCTTCCACACTTTATCTCGATTTATTTTGTGCATCCATCAACAAGATGTGTCTTGAGGTATCAGAAAAGCCTAAGAGGTTATTGTTGGAGTCTGAGACTGTTCAAAAAGATTTCCATATAAATCAATGATAATTGCTTCCTCGATTTATACCATTTCGGCTTACAAAAGGTTTCAGAGGAACGCTGGACTTTCTCGGATGGTGGGGGAAATTTTACGTTGTCCAGATAGTTTCCCAAGAAGGTGTGCAGCCAATGTGATGGTATGGGGCAGGCTAGAGCTAATCTGTCTTCCTTCTCTCTTTTATTCCTTTTCTCATTACTGGGCCCAGAGTGCATCTGGTCCGTAGGGACATGCGCTTACTGAGGGCCTTCACCCACAAGTACAAAAGGTTCTGGGGCCTGGCAGAGCCAGGCAGAACTCTGGCTAATTACTCAAAGAAGCTCTAGGAGGCCATGGGCATCCTCTAGGTAAAGCTAGGCAACCTGGTTGGGTGTTAGGTTTCTCAACATATCAATATGAGACAGCCTCTTTGGGACTTGATCCTACTAATGTGGGGACCACAGAAATCTTTGAAAACTCTTAGGGGCAAAATGCTGGAATTTTTTTTTTTTCATTTATCCATTCATCTCCGGCATATCAAGCAAATGTTTCACATCTGCCAGGCAGGGACCCCGATGGGAGCCGCCCAGTCACTTTGGAAGGGGGAGGGGCTCATGGGGGACCCTTGGCCGTGAGGATGGGCTGGTGGGTCAAGACTCCCCTCTTCTGGGCGCCTGGGTGGCTCAGATGGTTGGGCGTCTGCCTTCGGCTCAGGTCATGATCCCAGCGTCCTGGGATCGGGTCCCGCATCGGGCTCCCTGCTCCTTGGGAGCCTGCTTCTCCCTCTGCCTCTCTCTCTCTCTGTCTCTCATGAATAAAAAAAAAAAAAAGACTCCCCTCTTCTGGATCTCAGGTGGACCATTCTGAGGTGGATCTTCTACAGGCCCTCAGGTGGGCCCCGATGCGTGGGAGCCACCCTTGCTGAAAGGGATGACTTTCCACAGTGAATTGCCTGTGTACGTGCTGTCACCAAGGGGTCTGCATTTGGAGGGAACTGAAGCTAAGACTCAGCATTTGCATCTGTTCAGAAAAACCGGAGGAGAGCGAGGGCATAACTGAAATGTGCGTGCCATCCAAAGACATTGGCAGCCCCAGAGCAGAAGCAGCCTGTCCCAAACATGTCCGAGTAGACCCCCAGGGTCTCCTGGTACGTCTGTGAATGACTAAAATTATTCCCTTGGTGATTGATCCTGCTGTTCAAGGGCAGAATGTCTGAACTTGTGTGGACCTGGACTCTAGAGATTAACATCCTGGAGGCTGACCTAGTCTGCCCTTGGCCAAAAGGAGGGACTGAGAGAGTGACAAACAGCCCTGATGGCGACTTGGCCATGATAGTCCCAAGTGAAGCAAAATAGCACTCACGGGAAGTAATGTCCAGGGAAGGTCGCTGTGAGCACTTTGGGAACTAGACAGAGACCAGGAAAATTATTTTTTTTTTTAAGATTTTATTTATTTATTTATTGGAGAGCAAGTGAGAGAGAAACAGCATGAGAGAGGAGAGGGTCAGAGGGAGAAGCAGGCTCCCCGCCGAGCCGGGAACCCGATGTGGGACTCGATCCCAGGACCCTGGGATCATGACCTGAGCCGAAGGCAGTCGCTTAACCAACCGAGCCACCCAGGCGCCCCGAGACCAGGAAAATTATTAACAATCCCCCACTTCTGACTAATGAGACTCACTGCCGCTCCTTTCCCAGTGACAATTCTAGCCCTTTCTTAATTTTCCCACCTCTCGAATAAAAATGAGGTCGCCCAGTTATTGTATTGCTTCTGCCTCTTGACAACATGGAATTCGGAACATGTCCCCACTTCCTTAAACTCTCCTTAGAATCCCTTAACACTTGCCTAAATCCGGCAACAACCCCTCCCCACTCCTTCCTGCAGTGCCCCACGGGTCCCGGACTGGGTTCTTCCGAGGGGCAGCAGGAGACCTGAAGCAACTGGGTCTTGACCACAGGTGCGTTCTTCCTGGTCTTCTGTCAGTAGGCACCTCCTCTGGCCTCTCCGCTCCTTGCCAGCTGATCAGCCTGGGAAGCGATGCTAGGGGAAAGAAAGCAAACGTCACCATTTACAAAGGTCTGCTTTTTTTTCTTCTCCCTCCTCTTTATCTGACATAAATCCCGTCTTTGCCTTTGTCAGATGGAATTTATCTGCTTAGTGGCTTCCTTTGTATGCACGCGCCCCGTGGTAGACCGTTACTGAGATGTGCCGGTAACAGCGCGGTCTCCACTGTGGCTCCGTATAGTCGATACCTTCGGTTCTCAACATACATCTCCTTCCGATGCCCTTCCCCTGGGTCTGCCGACTTGGGCGCCAGCTTTTGCTGAACTCTCCTCTCCTCTTTGCAGCCCACCAGAAAGCAAACAAACAAAAAGAGTCCCCAAACTTCCAAACTCCAAAACGGCATCAAAAAAGCCTCCGACTTGATTTGGCAGCGTGGTTTCTGTCTCACTCAAGCCTCTACCTCAACACTTTGCTTCTTTGCAGACCTAAAGGCTCATTAATGAATGAGCAATGAATACCCAATCATAGAACAGTTAAGTATAGTGCATTGGCCGAGTAGACTATCTTCCAGCTGTTAAAAGAGGCAATTAAGGCAACCTAGAAACAAGGAAAATTATTTATGAAACAATCATTTATGAAATTAAACATAATACAACAAATGGTGAACACTGTGATTACAACGAGGTAGCAATCATTTGTGTGTAGCTCAGGGGCTAAACGGGGTTGCCAGGTGGGATTTATACCAAGTATGACGTGATGCCATGAGCAGTAGGCCTGTCCAGGCTCTATCAAATGAGGGACAGAGGAGCTCAATGGAGAGGATCAGGGGTTGGGACTATGGTGAGGCAAGCGAGACACTTGCACAAAATTTAACAGAGTGCCAGGCAAACACACTTCAGTAATCAAGACAAAAAAAATTTGCGTACTATTTTAAAAAATCAGAATTAAGGCAAAAAAATCCATGGTGAGCACAGTGTCAAAATTTTACCTGTTCTGGTATGGCCCAGAGAGGGAGTGCCTCACTGCCTTACCCTAGTCTCAGCCCTGCTAAGGACAATGACTAGCCATGTAGGGCCACTGGCCCTCTCCCACCTCTAGCACTGAGCTTCACTGAGAATCGGGGCCACTCCTTACTAACCCCCAAAGGAAGGAGAATCCAAATGCACACTTGGTTAGGGAATGGTTGATCGGAGGAAAGATGTTTCCATGTAGTGCAATGTCAAATCGATCTTTCAGGGGCTTGGGCTGGGACAAGAAGATCCAGCACGTCTAAGTGCCCCACCATGCAAATCTCCATAAAGGACCACTCTGTTAAAGTAACCTAGTTGAGTGACTCTTGGAGATTGTTCGAGTATGAACTGGAGGCATGTCTATGAGTCAGAAGCAGCAAAGGACATCACTATAGCAGCCTGGGTCTCTGGGGTTCCACTGTCCTTGTAGGAGCAGCGGCTGAAGGAGGTGCATTACGTTTGCGGGAAAATGTGTATGGGACAAACCAGAACGTCAGGAGCCGAAAGTCAGGCATTTGGAGATGATGTTTCTGTGTAGTCCGCAGGTTGGCGGTGGGGGCTGATCTAGAGAGATACAGTTTTATAATTGTTGTAAACCTATTGAACAGTCAGGCTGGGTGGCCTGTGAAAAATCAGATTCTGTAGGCAGATATGTAAGGATAGTGGGTAATGGCTCTAAACAGAACTAGTGTAATGGTTGTATGGAATCGTGTAAGGTTTTCTTAGTGCTTTTATGTGATCTTTTCAGTTAATAAAAGGGAAAATGAAGAAATATGACATCCACAAAGTTACCTATGTAGAACCTGGCACGGTAACCTGGGCTTGAGCAAACTTAAATGACAATATCTCACACGATCATCTGAGCAGGGTGTCTGTGAGGTCTTATCAAGATCAAGGTCATCACTTTCCTAATGGTGTTCTTACTAGAAAATGCTAGGTCAGGTTCCTATGAAGATAAAATGCCTGTAGGATGAGGCCTAAAATAAGCATTCTGCATTTAACTTTAAAACAAACTACTAACAACAACAAACTATGGCCAGTGGTTCTAACGTGTAGCCAAGATTGAGAAAACCTATGAGGCCAGTGATGTCCAACAGAAATTTCTGCACTGCTCAATAGAGTAGAGGGGCTCTTGAACACTGAAATACTGTGGCTCGTGTGACTGACTTTTTCATTCTGTTCAACTGTAAGTAATTACAATGTGACTGTCAAGAGCTGCATGTGGCTCATGGCTCATGGCTACGGTATTAACAGTGCAGCCTGCTGTGTGCTCCTGTTCATATTTTGGCTGGTGTTGGAGCCACCTGAGGAACTTGGTAAAAATACAAAGGTCCAGGCGACATCTCACTTCAACAAGCCTGAAACTCTGTGTTCTTTATTAGCTCACCAGGAGATTTTCTGTAGCAGCACTTGGCCAACTTACTGGGGATCTTGGCAAAATGCAGATTCTGATTCAGTAGATCTGGGGCCTGAGAGTCTGTGTTTCTAACCGGCTGTCATTGGGGCCAATGCTGCTGCTTGGGGGACCACACTTGGAGTAGCATGGCTCTAGATTTTGATTCTATTTGTTTCTTTTTAAGGTAAATTCCAGAATGGATGCTGTTACCCATTTTTGAACATTTTTTAAAAGTTGAGATATACTTGATATATAACATGTTAAGTTTAAGGCATACAGCATGTTGATCTGATACATTTATATACTGCAGTATGATTACCACCGTAGCCTTAGCTAATACTTCTATCATGCCACCTAATCATTATTTTTCTTTTGTAGTGAGAATATTTAAGACCGAATCCCTTAGCAATTTTGAAGCCTATAACTACAGTCAGTATGCTGTGCATTCACTCCCCAGAACTTATTCATCTTCTGGTTGCAAGTTTGTCCGCTTTAATAATATCTCCCCAGTTCCCCTGATAAGGAAAATCTGTGTCCTAAGATGGCCGATGGAGCCAGCAAGAGAGGCCCAGTCCTTGCCCCGGGGCTCTTCCAGGTTCTTCTCCCTGCCCCACTTCGCGCATGCGCCCCAAGTGCCCAGTATGCGGAAGTAGAAGTGTATAAATTGCCCCCTTTATTTGTGCTCGGGGCTCAGGCCTTTGGAGACCACTCTCCTCTGAGCCCGCGGGCGTTAAATAAACCTCCTGTCCTCCAAGATCTCCGAGTGCCACTTGGTTCTTCTGTCGGGCGATCCAGTCCAGGTTCCATAACATTTCGTTCCCTGACCGGGAAACCCAACCGCGCTGGCCCATTGTTGCCACCGGTTTGGGGCAACGGCGGGGCGGTGATGGAAGGAGGGATCCTAACGGAGAAGGCGCGCTCTGCCTAATTTTCGGCAGTCTCCCGCCCCGGTCGCCTTGGGCCGGCCCCGCTCTGCTGTTCCCGCTGGACTCGAGGAGACTTGGCAGCTGAGGACCCGGTCCCGACGTCGGATTCCGGTAAGGCCATGGGCCCCAGGACCCAGACAGGCCCACCCACTGGGATGGAAGGGGAGCCTGGTCACCTCCCAGAGACCTCTTAGAGGTCTCACAAGTAGGGATTCCCAGGGAGGGAATGTAATAACTTCTGGAGTGTGAATGTGTGAGTGAATGTGCAGTCCAACCTGGCTTGCTCAAGCGGACTGATTCTGTGACTCCATGGATGGGCACCCTTAAGGTCCCCAGAAGCCTATGGAGTCCGAGTGGGCCCGTCTGCGATTCCGTGGTGAACGGCATACGGTCTATGGTGGCACTGGAATAGTTTCCGATCGTAAGTCGCAATGCTGAGACCGCTACGGCTAAGCCTCAC
>NC_138385.1:88637944-88727257 GCF_054177405.1 Leptonychotes weddellii | reverse complement strand
TGAAGTCAGCAATCTGTGTTATGTCTGTTGCCTAGCCAAAAATTTAGCTCCTAATAGCCTACTGCTGACCGGAAGTCTTACCGATCACTTAAACCGTCAGCTAACAGGTATGTTGTCTGTTATGTGTATTATATACTGTATTCTTAGGATAAAGTAAGCTAGAGAAAGGAAACTATTATGGAAATTATTGGGAAGAGAAAATACATTTATAGTACTGTGACATATATATCAAGTATAATCTGCATCTAAGTGGGCCCATGCAGCTGAAACTGGTGGTGTTCAAGGTTCAACTGTACTGCAGGGAGACAGCAACTTAACTTGTGGTGGAGTAATGTGATGCTTCCCTCCTAGGCAAGCAAATAAATTCAGCTTTGTGTCATATCACCATTTGGTGGTCTTTGTATATTTCCTTGTAATATCCGTACCAAAGTGCTTACTTCTTGGAAGGTTCCTTTGGAGGATATCAACTGGCTATGTTTCGTGAATAAACTTTACTTTCATTTTAGTATCTTGAGAACCTGGAGGCTCTTCCCCACCGCAGGTCAAATTCATCATCTTAGTCTGAAATTAGATCCATTCAGTCTTTGTGTTCATGACTTAATGGCTGACCAATATGCCGTGGTTGTGTGAAAGTGTTGTGTGGCTCCAGAATGTTCTAACAGGGAGCAGAGAAGATGGTGCAGGAGATGATCATCTAGGAAAATTAGGTGGGGCCAGTATAGCAGGACATATCTGGCAACTGGGGCCTCTGTTACAGGCAGGAGTTTGGCAACAGAATTGTATTTTTTTTAAGGGTACTTGGAAGTGCAGAGAGGAGTCTGGTTCTAGGTCACTGCTGTCCAATCAAAATATAATGTGGGCCTCAAAAATAATTTAAAATTTCTAGTAGTCACATTTTATTAAGTAAATAAGAACAGGAGAAATTACCCTTAATAATTTTACCCAGTATATTCAAAATATTATCATTTCTACATGTAATCAATATTTTCAAAAAATTTAATTTATTTTTTAAAGATTTTATTTGAGAGAGAGAGTGAGTAAGCATGGTGGGGGAGAGGAAGAGGGAGAAGCCGACTCTCCGCTAACAGGGAGCTGGATGTGGGGCTTGATCCAGGGATTCTGGGATCATGACCTGAGCTGAAGGCAGATGCTTAACGGACTGAGCCACCCAGGCGCCCTAAAGATTTTATTTTTAAGTAATCTCTACACCTAATGTGGGCCTCAAACTCACAACCCCAAGATCAAGAGTCGCATGCTCCATTGAGACAGCTAGGTACCCCTTATATCCTTACTGAGATATTTTACATTTTTTTATTTTTACTAAATCTTCAAAGTTCAGACAGTTACAGCCTGATTCAGACGCTAGATTTTCATCAGAAACCCTTGATCCGTACTTAGGTTCTTATAAAATCTCTAGTTGAAAATATAGTTTTCCAATAATTGAATCGAGTACCAGTTTTTAAATTTAAGTTAGTTAAAAAAAATTAGTTCCCCAGTCTCACTAGCCATGTTTCAAGTGGTCAGTTGCTACATGTGGCTACGGTGTTGAACAGGGCAGTTCTAGAGGGACAAGCAGCAAAGGAGATCTTAGAGACAGAGCCTGAGGCATGAAGTGGGTAACCGTGCTTGAGAAAAGGCAGGGGCCAATCAACGGAGCGCACAGTTGGGAGTGGGAGTGATCATGCTGATTCTGTGTGCTAAGCCAGAGCTCCCAGAAATCCTCGCTTCTGGTCACCTGGGCCTGCAGCTGCAGAGTCGAGAGCAAGTGGCCCCAGCCATGGGGTAGGGAGAGTAGTAGAGACTGGAAAACAAGGGTCAGCTCTTTCCCAGGCCCTGCCCTGCCACATTCAAAATGCTAATGAGGAGGGCGGAAACCATCCCAGTAGTTAATTTTCACTCACCTATCCCACCTCTGCCCCCAAGGAGCTTGGAACCTGCGGGAATTCGAGAGACCCACCTCCTGCTCTTTCACTCCTCTTCCCGGTCCATTTTCTTGGTCTCTTGGTCCTCAATCCGCATGAAGCCAGAGCAACCCTGAGTTGGTAATTGTGGGAGCTGCGGTGTTGGGTACATGGAGGCTCACCGTATCATTGTATTTTGGCATATGTTTGTAATTGGCTATATATCCATTTGAACAGTCAAGTTCCTGATGTTCCCACAGCCCTATTACATACCTTGTCCCATCCCAACCATCTTGTGCCAAAGTCCTGCCAGGCTTGTCCCTCGGCTTGCCCTTCCTTCTTTCCTGCTGTACTCCCAGGGCTGCAGGCAGCAAAGGGTGTGCGAGTTAATTGTTAAATTCAGTTCAACAAGTTCCTCATTAGGGACAAATTACCTGAGTTTGAAATCTGCTAATTTTCCAATCAGAGTGAGTGTTTGCACTTGTGATTTGGAAATAATTACCATATGGTAAAAGCAAAACCTATGTGGGGATTAAAGTAAAGGTGAGGGAGGACAGGAGCTTATTTTGGCATCTTCCTGGTAACTGGCGTTAGCATATGCAGATTAGTTGAGGTGCCTCTGGGGTTTGGGTGGGAAAGCTCCCCTGTAGTACTGTTTTGCAAAGGCTGTTTACTTCATGTGCTAATAGCCCTGAAAGGTGACCTTGGCCTTAAAGGGAGAGCTGTGTGGCCTTTATAGGCCTGAATTGCTTCTGGAAAGAGAAGTCTTTTGAATTTAGCTGTTTCATCTAAAAATACCTCTATGCTTTTGCTTTAATTTGTCATCAGCCTAAAGCTTCTGCCTGAGTTACAAATGAAAACATCTCCTTGCGGGTGGAAGTGATGAGCCTAAATGTCCTTTGGGTGATCTTACAATGGACGTATTAAGGAAGAGCTCATCTGAAAGCATTTGAAGAAATGAAGGGTAAGATGTGAAGTGTAGAAATCTGAGTAGGTAACTTGCGGTAAATTTGTCCCAGTCCCAGTTACTATATTACTAGTTCGGGACACTTGGAAACCCACCGTAAAGAATGGTCAAGGTTTCGGGAAATTTACAAGCCAATGCAGAAAAACTCCTCCTGAGACTTTGCTTTTGAAATTTGGAGCCCAGAAGAGCTTGTCTTCCCTGAGAAGGCAGTGTCCCTCTTTCTTTCTGGTAACTGGAGTTGTACACGTTGTCAGGTTTCCCTTTACACCTCAGCTGACAGGAAACTCAAAACCAAATTTGAAACTGAAATCACCTTATTTACATTTATGGTTAGCACTTCAGCATTCCTTGCTCTTTTTAAATTTTTAATTTCTTTTTAAATTTTTTAAATTATTTTTTAAAGATTTTATTTATTTTTTGACAGAGAGAGACACATCGAGAGAGGGAACACAAGCAGGGGGAGTGGGAGAGGGAGAAGCAGGCTTCCCGACCCTGGGATCATGGACCTGAGCCGAAGGCAGACGCCTAACGACTAAGCCACCCAGGCGCCCCTAAATTTTTAATTCCTATTTTAGTTCTTTTTACTTGTCTTTTGTCATAAACTACTTCAAATCTTTTGTCAAAAGAAGCTGGCAATGAACGCCTCCATATAATCATAAACAAATACATAAATAAATAGCAGCTTCTATTCGTTTATATACACTGCCTCTAATCTTAATAACCTTGCCCATTAGGTATTATGGTCTTCTTTGGACTGAAGAAACTGACGGTCAGATAGGACTGGCCTGAGGCAATAAAGGTATTAAGTGGCACAGTTGATATTTCTGTCTCCTTCCAAATCCATGACCGTGCCTGGGTACATGTAACTGATGTGTTGACAGGTCTCAACTCAGTGGTGGACCGTGTACATGAAACTTCTTTTTTCCAGTCACTGCTTTCAACCACATGGCACCAAGCCTCTTCCCATTCTTTCAGGACACCTTGGGCATATCTCATAACTGTCAGGGTGACCTTGGTTGGTAAAGCTGACCAATCCCAAGTACAATTTCAATATTACATCCTCTGGGAGACAGAGGACTTCTGCGGATATGGTCCTCTTCCGACTCTAATGCTGTGATCTAGTGAGGTGCCCTGCAGGGCGGCGGGGGCGAGGGTCTCCGCACAGGGGCTGTTCTGTTTTTCATCTGGGCTCCTCCTTCCCTGGGGCCTCCCTCAGCGAAGGGCAGCTATGCTTGCTGACTCCCATGCCCTTCTCCCGGTTCTGTCTCCTATCTCCTGGACAGGCCCTCTAAGTAAGCCCTGTGGTCCTCCATATGGAGCCTTGGGAACTCCTAAGGTCCTTTTTCCAACTCCCACGGTTGCGATGATGTTGCCATTTTCTTTCCAGGCACATTAACGCCTTAGTACTTTTTGAGCTTCTCACGTTCAGATATCTCTTGGCCACAAGGGGGCACCAGACTCCAGGTTCACGCACAACACACCACTGAGCTATTTGTTAAGCCCGGGCAAGAATTTCCTCACCCACAGCTCCCAGGGCCGCAGGGTGGGCCTGCGGATCTGTGCAGCTCGCCGAGGGTCCAGGCGGGAAACTGGGTGCCAACTTTCCTGGCATGCAGACCTTCCCGCTGTCCTCGAGCAGCTCTCTCCCTTCCACGTCTCTCGGTTTGGGGGAGCAGGAGGGCACCGGTGTATCTCCTCTTCTCGTTCCCATTCTGCCCCAGGAGAAAGCAGCCTCTCACCAGGAACACCCAGCTCCGCTCCCTCCCCTCTCCGGTCCTTTCGTGTGGACATAGCATGGTGGGTGGTGGCCCGAAGGGAACAGTCTGAGCTGTAATAGGGCCAGCGGTGCCATTTCTCAGTACTTTTCTCTGAGAGTATGCGTCTGCTGGGTTGGAAGGTTGGAGCCCTTCTTCAGGATGTGGGAGCCCCTGATGCTTTCTGTCTCCAGCTTTGGGCTTCAGCAGCTCTGGGACAACAGAAAGAGTCCTGTTGCACGCACGCGTGCACACGCACACAACCACACAGCTTCCCAGCCTTCTTTCATTGTCTCCATCTAAAATCTCTGGCTTCACCCTCCCAATTTACAATGGGAAAGGGCAGAGGTCTACAGCTGGTGGGACATTTTTCGAAGGACTGTTTGGGGTGAGTTTTCTGAAGAGTTTAAGACTTGAGCAAGAAGTCAGTGGCGAAGGTGGGGGCAGCTCGGGAAGCTTTCGCCCTCCACTCCTATTATCGCTCTGGGGTGCATTCTTTGATAGGGAAAAGTGATGTTCCCTCAGAGTTGTGTTAAGTGGTAGCAAAAATAGCTTCAAAACAAAGCCCCTCACGCCCCTCCCCCACCCAGAGGCTTACTCTTGGGCTGTAAACAGCTCTTTAGGGAAGTGTTGGAGATTCTGTGCCAGAGGTGGAGGGGGAAGGGGGTGATTTTTTTTTTTTTTAAAGATTTTATTTATTTATTTGAGAGAGAGAGAATGAGAGACAGAGAGCCCGAGAGGGAGGAGGGTCAGAGGGAGAAGCAGACCCCCTGCCGAGCAGGGAGCCCGATGCGGGACTCGATCCCGGGACTCCAGGATCATGACCTGAGCCGAAGGCAGTCGCTTAACCAACTGAGCCACCCAGGCGCCCCGGGGGTGATTTTTAAGAAGTGTTATCTGGGGCTATGCATTCCTGATACTCTGAGAAAACAGTTATTTTGAAATTATTATTTTTTTTTTTTTGGTGTTGTTTGGAGAGTGCGGCATTTGAAATTGAGATTCTGGAGGCTTGTGGTTCTCAGGAATGATGACGTCTAGGGTATAAAACCATGGGGGTGGTGAACACAATCACTGGAAGAGGAGGTCAAGGAGCCCAGGGGCCAGACTATTGGAAGGCTCATCTATCTGTAAGGATACTGAAATCACCTAGGATTATTATGTTATAGTGATGAATCAGGCCCTAGAATCTTCAACGTATGCAGGGGAGTTGACTTCCCACTATGGGGAAGAAGAATGGTTGGTTTTAGGGGTCAATTAGATCAAGATATCCCTTGATACTGGTTGTGGAAGACTTCTTCAATGTCATCTTTTAAATATTGAGAGCATGCTTACATTGCAAGGCCTTTTGCTTGATACTTCGGAAGAGGAGTAAGGCACACTCTCCGTCTTCAGTAAAATTAAAGCTTATTCAGGGAAAACAGTTGGTAACTACATGAGGTGATAGAAGTTAACTAAATTTATTGCAGTAATCATGTCGCAATATATACATATGTCAAATTAGTGTGTTGTACACCTAGAATGAATACAATGGTATATGTCGATTATATCTCAATAAAACTGGAAAAAAGTCTACTCAGAGAGAAGAGAAATACACAAATGACTATAAATCAAGGAGACTATGGCAAGTATCGTTAAAGATGAAGTCATTTCGGAAGGAACTAGGGAAGACCTCACAAACGAGATGATCTTTGAGTGGATCTTGGCTTGGATTTTGATAGGTTGAGATGGGTGAGGGAAGACGTGTTCTTAGCAGAGGAACGCTGGAGGATGATGTGTGCAGAGAGGGCGCTGTATATTTATAGCATGGTGTATGGGCAGAGGGGTAGTGAAGGATAAGGCTGGAATGATGGATTGGCTCCATATCCTGGATCTTCTTGGTAATTTAAATGAAACAAAGACTCCACTGTTTGAATAAGGAATCCAACAGAGGGCAGATTTATAACACTTTCTTGCCTGAAGGGAGAGAAAGAAATTCCAAAGCTCTTCTTCCACTTAACAAAGAAATCTGACAGATAAATTTGTCACTTTCTGGGAAACAGAATTGACAACTTAAGTATTATTATTAGCAGAGTGATATATTATTAAGTAAGACAACCATAGTTTCAGACCTTTAGGCGTTACAGGTTCTATTTTACAAGATATAGCAACAAATGTTGATATTCAGGTATCTTAAGAGATACGTCTCCTTACAAATAACACCTTAAAGGATCGTTTTATACCAGAAAACAAAACAGGATCATGGCCTTTCACTCAAACCTCCATACCGGCCAGGAGAGTGGGACAGATACTTGAGTAAATGCTCCCAGTTGTAATTTCATGACATGATACTGCTTCTCTGCACCTGTTGGAAGGGAACATTTTCTCTTTATCTTTCTGAGATTTTTCACCAGTGGTTGGGCTGGCAGTTTTAAGATTAAGCATTAAAATTCCAAGAAGTTTAAATCTTAAAATAGGAAAAAGGAAAAGGTTATTGAGTATGTTAACAAAGTAAATATGAAATTGATAACATTAGAGTGAACCGTATGAAATTGCTGATATGTGACCATTTTTGCCCAATTAAATTGGCAGTTTCATATGGTTCAACCTAATATCTCCAGTTTCAGTCTGAAAGGCCAGGTGAGAAATGCGAAGTTAATTTGGTTAATACTGGGGAGCCACCATTGGAGGAAAAGTGCTGTGACCGGAGCTGTGGTTTAGCACAGTTCGTCTGGCAGGAATGTGAAGGAGGAATTGGAGGGGGAGAAACTGGATTAAACCTTACTTTAATACCCATCGTACTTGAAATATACCCCTAGACCTGCATCCATAGTATAAATCGATTGAGAAGCTAAATTAGCAGTAACCTTCTAAGTTAAAGATTGAGAGTTTAAATGTCTCCCCAGTGATGGACTACAATGGGTGGCCTATAAAAATGGGTTTTTATGCTCCAGTAGATCCAAATCTTGGCAAACTGTTCTATCAACTTGATTAAAAAAAACCCCACTCATCTACCTACATCAAGGGGGAAAGGAGGCATCTTCAAATCCATGGCTCTCCATGCTTGCCTTCCCATCACACAGATCCCACAAAGCCTGCTGAGACACCCTTCCTCGAATCCTCCCGAGAAACATAGGTTTATATCTACAGATAATACTGTGAATGACAGTTGCAATTTTTACTGCTTTTTTGAGGATAAGGCAGACTGACAAAGGAATAAAATCCCATGAGAATAAAATCAGAGGGCTTTTTGGGCAAGCCTCCAAGTCACAGAATAGGCTCAATAGCCGGGAATACTCTTACTTCATTGTTTCTCAAACTTTGGTGTGCACCCAGAATCACTGGGGGCCTTGTTAAAACACAGATGGCTGAGCCCCACCCTCTGAAGTTCTGATTCGGTAGATCTGGGTGGATGGGGCCTGAGAATGGGCATCTCTAACAAGTTCCCAGCTGAGGCTGATGCTTCTTCTGGTCCTGAGACCACAGTTTGAGAACACTGCTGTACTCTGAGGAAAGGCCCGAATATGCCCGTGAGAAGGGGGTGCTCTTTCTGAAGAAAGAGAAGCATGAAAGATTAAAAAAGAAAAAAAGGATAGAGTAAGGATAGAATACTCAAGGTAACTGATGTCATCCAGGTCGGTCTGCATGAGTGAGCCCTGAGAATTAGCATTTCTAAAAAGTTCTCAGATGCGTGGCTGCTTCTGGGCCAGGGACCACCCACACTTTGAAAACCACAGTCTGTGTACTGATTATATGGCAGTCCTCCAGGATGAGTGCCCTATTTCCAAATTTAAATCTGAACTATTTTTGGAGGAGACCCTTCAAAAATGTGGGTTCTCGGGGCAGAATGCCAATTGTCTCCCAGTCTTAATACCTTTATCTTAGTGAAATGGGTAGTAAAGACAGAGAAGGACCCTGTGGGAGGGGGGAGGAAGCAGAAGAGAGCAGTTCATCAACTAATAATCTCTTGCTAGAGACGCACTGGGTCCCAAGTCTCCAGATCTCCAAAGCTAAATATATATCCACATGAGTATTTTAAGCAATAGAGAAAACAGGAAAATACCAAAAGTGATGGTGGAGATACAATGCTATTAAGATTCGTTTTTAAACCTGCTGGCTGTTTGTTACATTAAAACCTTCTGAAGGAGAAAAGCTATGATCATTACTCTTTGACCTGGACATTCTTGGAAACAGGAGGGCCTGGCTTTTACAAGAATCAACCTGCCTTCTGGAACACCATTTACTTCATAAAAATACCATGTGTGTTTTCTTTGCTATTCCTGGGGAGGGAGTGCCAGTTTCAAAATCCCTTCCTCTAGTTAAAAATGGTGTTATCAAATATCTCCTTAATCAGTAACTGTAAAATACTATGTTATTATATCAAGAATGAGCTTGGAGACCTCAAGATGCCAAAGATAGTTATGGCAGAGAGTGAGGGCCAGAGTGAATGGAGATATAAAGGCATCTCTATTTGTTCACATCTTGAAATTATAGGGTTGTGGGGAAAATATTATCCAGTCTTCCTGAGAACTGGCAGTATTCTAGTTGCTATATTTTTTTTGATGTGTTTTTGAAGCAAAGCTTAAGTATAGTCATAAGGACAGACTCTGGATCTTATGGTTTTCAATTCCCATGATGACTTTAATATGGTAGTCATTCACTGAGGCGATTAAGGGATTGAGTAATTAAAAAGGGGTAGGGTTTGCCTTAAAATCAGTAGCATAACCCACAGACACCATTTCTCCCTGCTATAGTCCTAGTACCTGGAACCATGCCCCGAGTCCAGAATAGTCCTTGACTAAATTAGGCTCTCTGGACTACTGCTTCCCATTTCCCATCAGAAGCTGTCGATGGAAGATGGATTCAGTTGCAGAGAAATAAGTATGAGTGTATGTATGATAGTACAAGTTTGTCTTTTTAGTCATCAGTTATATTGATTTTCTCAGCCATTATTTCTCTGAAAATTGTCTTCAGAAAAAGAACATCAGCCAGGTGCCCTTTCTGGCCAGTATAACGTCAAGTCTGTTTCCTCTGGTCATGGGTAGAGAACCTTTTAATCAAACTTTCCATTGGAGAAGTCAAGGTCAGTGCACTGAGAATCTGTAAAGTAGGGTTGCCAGATTTAGCAAATAAAAAGATGGGACACCCAATTAAATTTGAATTTCAGGTAAACAATAAATAGTTTTTTAAACTATGTCTCATATGCAGCTATTCAAATTTAAATTAATTAAAATAAAATAAAAAGTAAAATGCAATTCCCCAGTTGCACTGGCCATGTTGTCGAATGCCACATGCGGCTAGCGGCTGCTGTATGGGACAGTGCAGGTTAGTGCACATTACAGAACCTCTCTGTCACCAGAGAAAGTTCTGTTGGACAGTGCTGCTCACGGTGAGCCGGGAAGATATTCCTGGAGCTAGGTCCCCAGGCAGATGGGCTGGGTTAGCAGGCTCTTGACATTCTATCTCTTCCTCCTTTTTTTTTTTTTTAAGATTTTATTTATTTATTCAGGAGAGACAGAGAGAGAGAGAGAGAGAGGCGGAGGGAGAAGCAGGCTCCCAAGGAGCAGGGAGCCTGATGTGGGACTCGATCCCAGGACCCTGGGATCATGACCCGAGCCGAAGGCAGACACTTAACCATCTGAGCCACCCAGGAGCCCCTCTTCCTCCTTTACAGACAAAAATGCAGGTGATCGCCAGAGACCACAGGGAAAGGGATAGTCCAACCCTGGGCCCATTCATGGGGCCGATCACTCAGGGTCTCTGGGCAGATCCAGTTAAATTGTCTGTCTAGCATTGCTCCCGAGAAAAACAGATCCTTCATATTTGTGTGGGGCTTTGCGGATAACTGAGCGCTTCCAAGTCCACATGGGATTTTATCCCCACAGTAACTCCATGGTAAACAGGCCCATGAGAGAAATGAGAACAGGAAAGTGAATCTGGTGCAAGAATTGCCTCATATGCTATAGTGCAGGATTTCACACTTGAGCAGGCATCAGAATCCCCTGGAGGGCTTCTTAAGACGCAAATTGCTGGGCCCTGCCCCCAAAGTTCCTGGTTCAGTAGGTCTGGGCTAGGGCCCAAGAGTTTGTATTTCTCACAAGTCCCCAGGTCCAAAATGCCGGTCCAGGGACCACACTTTGAAAACCACTGCTTTTGTGTTATGGTCCTACCCCGGCCGAGTGATACAATGAGTTAGAGCTTTTTGTTTTCTCTGACTTGGCCAACTCCTCAGCCTCTTAGGGCCCCTTTGACCAGCTGTGTCTGTTCACTGATTTGTATCATTATCACTTGTAGCCTTTGGGCGGCTTTTATCCATCTTCTGGTTTGATAGTAAATCAGAGTGGAAGCAACATCAGCGGAGTCCAAGTTGACCTTCTTCCCTGTCTCTGCATCAGACCGTGGTGTGCTCGGATTGTGGTCTGGCCAAGCTCACTGGGTAGATATTTGAAGTTTTCATTTACCTATACACAAACTAAACATCAGAAAGGGAAAAAGGAAATAACTTGCTCAGGGTCACAGTGTTAGTGAGAGTTGGAACCAGGATACGAATCTAAGATTTCCAACCTCAGTTTTGGTACTTAAGAATGCCCAGAGGTTTGTGAGAGTGTTCTGAGGTTTGGGATTTTTTTTCAAATGATAATGGAGTCTGTTATAATTTCAACTGTAAAGACCTTAGATGAGGATTAGGTGTTCCCCGCAGTTTGTGGAGATCAGCTGGACCTGTTTGGGACATCAACCCCTCGGTTGCTTTATCACCCAGCTGACTACTTCACCTTATGGTGGTGGTTTTCACCATTTTACAGCCCTCAACGATTTTTATTCACTTGTTTAACTTGTCCTCACAATGGATTATTGGTTAAAGAGAGGAGGCATCAAGAATATGAGTTAGAATAGAATGAGCTACTGAACAATACACTTAAAAATGGTTCAGATGGTAAAAAAATAGAATGATCTATTAATGAGGGACATAAAAGTGATAATTCTCAATTTTGAGCTCAGACCTATAAGGTATATTCATATTATCATTTCTTAATACATCAGGGTATCTCTAGTTCTTCTAAACAAAAGTGAAAAGGAGAAATTTTTATCCAATTTGGCTATTCCTTTATTGGGAATAAAATTATCCAAGCCCACAGTGTGTTATTTCTGGAGAAGTACTTGCAAATAGCAGCCAGAAAGTTCTCGTGTCTCCTCTTTTAGAAACAAACCATGAAAATTGTAATAATAAAGTAATTGATTTTTTTAAGTGCAAAATTCAAGAATTCCAAATACCAGGTCATAGAAGCTGTTCGGAGGGCGGTAACACATAGTTAAATTTCAGTCTAGATATTAATACACATTTGGGCCCAAACACAATATTGATGTGTCATTTTGAATTCGTAGCTAAGCCATGCTCTTTCTTGCATACCGAATTTAAAATAACTTAAGCAGCATGTACCATTTGTTAAATGGGGGAAGAGTCAAACTTTGTCCTTATATATTATGAATATTATTAAATAATATATTAAAATAGAAATTATAATACAATCTTTAATAGTGTGCTGATCTAGATTCATTTTTTAAAAGTTGCCTCTTCATATACATCATGCTAAAATGACACAATGATTTAGCATTTTCGTGGAGGCTGATGAGATGACAGATTTCTGTGAATGCATTTATAAGGATCGAGACCTGAAGTGAGGGGTGATTTCTGTGGAGAGAGTAGGGTAGGTTGGTGTGTCTCTGTGTGTTTTCTATTAGTCAGGGCTTTTATGCTAACATCATTTCTAGTGCAAGTAATAGAAATCTAAATCAAGCCAGTTTAAGCAAAAAGAGGGGTTTATTGGCTCAGCAAACTGATATGTTCTTGAGGGCTCTAAGACGTCAACTATATCAGAAGGCTCTCTGCCATTCCCTCTCTCCTCTCAGCTCTGTGTCTCTCTTTGTGTTGGTCTCTTTATCTCCTAGATATTCTTCCATGTAGTTGGGGGAGAGGGCAAAGCTCACATCATCCCAGCTTCGTTGACTTCTACTATCCATAGATGGTGGACAAACAGATGATAGGTAGGAAGCAGACTAACAAAAGAAGGATACAATTCTGGGAAGAATCCCATTTAACTCTACTTGATTCATGTTCTCACCTCCAGTGGCTGGGGAGATGGGCTGTTATAACTGGCCAGGCCTTGATGACATGCCATCCATGTTGTGGGGCGGGGGAGAACCGCACAAAGTGGGAGAAAGGCAGTTCCACAGCACAAAGGGGCCCGAAGAAGGAAGGCTGAGGTGCTAGACAAAGACAGGCTGCAGACAGTGGCTCTGGTATGTGTGTCACCCGGATGTCTTCAAGGTCTCCAGACACCTTGAATGTCCCTTGGAAGACAGCTTGAGCTCCTGAGCGGGACATTCCCCATTTGTCCCTCCTGATCTCATCTGGAGAATGGCTGCTTCTGGTTGGGTCCACTCAGTGCAGATGCCAGCAAGAGATTGGAGGCAGGAAGCGAGAGGCATCGGGGTACCCCCCATCCCCCTGCTTGCTCCCTGCCAGACTGCCTTGGACAGCAGCTGTTTTCCTCTCGTGAAGGCCACCCCAGCAGCAGGCAGCCCTGTCCCAGAACTACAGCTTCTGCCAGTTTCAGTGACTTTCTCCGTCCCTTGCCCCTTTCAGGTCTAGGTGGAGGCGCCTTCCCCTGCAGCTGCTCCACGGTGTCTCACCACCTTGTCGATTGCTTTTAACCCTGCCCTCCTGCTGAACGCGGTCTCCCCATCAGATTCCCCCCAGTTCCACTTTTAAGTGCGCCGTCTCTTTCCTGCAGGGCCCTGCCCTTCCTTTGCACCATCGCAATTCTAGTCCTCCTGGAGTCCTTCTTCCAAATATTTCTGAAAGACCCCCGCTGAAAGCTTATGTAGTCACCCAGATGCACCCTGCTCGGGATTGGCACCTCAGCCGCCCTTTGGCTGCCAAGGTTCATGGTCTTTGGATTTTTGCTCCCTGTGGCCTTGCTCCCAGCAACGGGCACAAGCTCCTGCTTTCCTTCTGCAAAGACAAACTCATAATATTTAACAAGCATTTACTGAGGATGTAGGGATAACCCAAAGAAATAAGGTAGAAGACGAAAAGAAAAGAGTGTGAAACTTGCCTTAGAGTGTTGTTTGGTGCCCTTAGGAAGCACTCTCTGGGGCTTGGGGCCCTGCATGAATCTCGGGGCCAGTTTGCCTCCTGGCTCTCGACTTCGTACCCCCCACCCCCGCAACCCCGGGAGTTAAGAGCTGACTGTAGTAGGGCCTGATCAGCATTAGCGAGTTCTTTTGAAGGTGCAGTTGGAGATGGTGTATTGACAGGAATGGACTACTCAAGTGTTGAGGACCTTAACTGATTTTAAGAGAAGGGTAGACCACACCACTGCTGTTGAGTTTGCTGCCTAAAGGTGGAGAGAATCTAGACGCTTAAAGAATGTCAGCTGTGTAAATCAGAGGACAATGCATTTAAAATACGAAAAAAAAAAAAGGGGGGGTGCCTGGGTGGTGCAGTCAGTTAAGGTTAAATGACTGACTCTTGGTTTTAGCTCAGGTCGTGATCTCAGGATCCTGGGATTGAGCCCCATGTAGGGCTCCGTGCTCAGCACAGTCTGCTTAAGACTCCCTCTCCCTCTCTTTCCCCACTGCACGATCTCTCTCTCTCTCTCTCTTTTTCTCTCTCTCTCAAATAAACAAATACATCTTTTAAAAAAATAAAGTAGGAAAAAAATTTTCTGCATCTGTTTGTAGCCCTGGAGCTGCGTGCAGACGAGGCCCGCATTCTGTAATTAACTAGATATGTCAACAGGGAGAGGGGAAAAGTGTGTTGTATAGTTTTGTGTTAAAACTCTTCACATTCCCATGTCCTTCGAGGGCCAGGGATTCAGGGGCAGGTGGGTGCTGCCAAACAAGATGGGATGTGCTTGATACACGATAACGTTGCCCCAAATGAAGAAGCAAGGCTGAAGCCCACAGAACTCAAGCGCCGCGACGTTCCCTGGGAGCCAGAGGGGTCAGGAAGGGGCTTACCCTCACCGCTTCCTCCAGCCCGCATCCCAGGCAGCATATTAGCGTTCCTGCAAATTAGGGTGGGCGTGAATGGGATATGAGTAGCAATGTGTGGGAGTCTATAGAAGCTGTCAAAAGAAATACTTTTATTTAGTGTTCAGGAAAAAAATCAGCTATGCTAGCCTCTGAAGGAGCGCTCGCTCTCCAGTAGGACTTTCTGCAGCGAAGGGAATGTTCTCTATCCGTGCTGTCCCAGTCCGGTAGCAGCTAGCCACAAGTGACTGCTGAGCACTTGCAATGTGGCTAGTGGGACTGGAGAAACGAAATTTTGATTTAATCTAATTTTAATTAATTTAAATTTAAATAGCCACACGTGGCTATAAGCTACCAACTTAGACAACACAGGGAAGTATGCAAAATATATCTTGATTTGGGGCAGAGGACTAGGGGACTTACATAGCCTTAGGTTTTGCTCATAGTCATGAGGTTAGGCCAGTCTGCACACAGCTTGGTTGTATAGGACGTAAGTGTTGGACAGCCTACTGGTGGTGGCCAGTGATGGTGATGGACCAGGAGGAAGAAGAGAAAGCCTGGGCCTGTAGCCTTAGCAGGTGGTTAAAGAAAGAGGACTCAAGACTGGGCAGGAGGAAGTTAGTGAATAACATGATCCATGAATATAAAAGTACATATAAGGGTCTACCCCAGCCTAGGGGGGAAGCTGAAAGTACGTGACAAATTGGTCCCACCCTCAAGGGGCTTACCACCTTCAGGGCTGAGACAAGATCTATCCATATGAAGTGCATGGTGAGCAAGAGAGTTCAAAGTTCTGCCAAACAAATACATACGTAGATCAATGCAGTGTGATCAGCGAAGGGAGAGATCCAGGTCAGCCACAGATATTAGAACCAGACCGTCTGGAATGATGGCTAGTTCTGCCACTTGCTGGTTGTGTGACCTCGGGCAAGTCACTTACTATCTCTGTGCTCACTTTCCTCGTCATGAAATGGAAACGAGAAAGGTGCCAATATCACAGGGTTGCCATGAGGATGAAACGACGTAACCATCATGCAGTGCTTAGAACAATATTCTGGGATGCAGTAAGTGCTAATTAAGTCTTAGCTCGTACCAGAGGGGAGAAGAAGTGGCAGAGGAGGGAGAAGGGCATCAGCTTCCATGACCTGTGTGCATGCAGGCACCTTCTTTAAATATAACCGAAATGGCTTGTGGACAAGTTGATACTGAGCAGAAATGTTATTTGTGTTGTAATTATCTATTTTCAAGTTCACTTGCATAGCAAAAGTCAGGGGAAAAAAATAAAATAGATTTGTAAGTAAATGTCCCCAGAAGTAGACCCTGGGAACACGATTCAGGTGTAAGTGGTTTCTTGAGGAGGAGCTCCCAGGGACACTGGGAAGGGGTGGCAGGAGCAGGTCAGGGAAGGACAGGAAGCCAAGCAACAGGTGGTCCTTTTTTAAAAAATTTAATTCCAGTATAGTTAACATACAGTGTTATATTAGTTTCAGGTATACAATATAGTGGTTCAACACTTCTATACATTACTCATTGCTCATCAAGATAAGTGTACTCTTTTTTTTTTTTTAAAGATTTTATTTATTTATTTGACAGAGAGAGAGACAGCGAGAGAGGGAACACAAGCAGAGGGAGTGGGAGAGGGAGAAGCAGGCTTCCTGCTGAGCAGGGAGCCCGATGCGGGGCTCGATCCCAGGACCCTGGGATCATGACCCGAGCCGAAGGCAGACGCTTAACGACTGAGCCACCCAGGCGCCCCAAGATAAGTGTACTCTTAATCCCCATCACCTGGTTCCCCATCCCCCCCACCTCCCCTCTGACAACCATCAGTTTGTTTTGTATAGTTAAGAGTCTATTTTTTGTCTCTTTTTTCTTTCTTTCTCTGTTTTGTTTCTTAAATTCCACATATGAATGAAATCATGGTATTTGTCTTTCTCTAATTGACTTGTTTCACTTAGCATTTTACTCTCTAGCTCCATCTATGTTGTTGCAAATGGCAGGATTTTATTCTTTTTTATGGCTGAGTAATATTCTATTGTATATATACACCACATCTTCTTTGTCTGTTCTTCTATTGATGGTCACTTGGGCTGTTTCCAGAATTTGTCTATTGTAGTAATGCTGCAATAAACATAGGAGTGCATATTTCTTTTCGAATTAGTAGTTTTATATTCTTCGGGTAAATACCCAGTAGTGGAATTACTGGATCATAGGGTAAGTCCATTTTTATTTTCTGAGGAACTGCCATACTATTTTCCACAGTGGCTCTACCAGTTTGCATTCCCACCAAGAGTGCAAGAGGGTTCCTTTTTCTCCACATCCTCGCCAACACCTGTTGTTTCTTGTGTTCTTGATTTTAGGTGTGAGGTGATATCTCATTGTGGTTGTGATTTGCATTTCCCTGATGATGAGTGATGTTGAGCATCTTTTCATGTGTCTGTTGGCCATTTGTATGTCTTCTTTGGAGAAATGTCTGTTCATGTCTTCTGCCCATTTTTTAATTGGATTATTGTTTTTCTGTTGAGTTATATAAGTTCTTTATATAGTTTGGATATTAACCCTTTATCGGATATGCCATTTGCAAATATCTTCTCCCATTCTGTAGGTTGTTGTTTGTTTAGTTTTGTTGGTTGTTTCCTTTGCTGTGCAGAAGCTTCTTATTTTGATGTAGCCCCGATAGTTTATTTTTGCCTTTATTTTCCTTGCCTCAGGAGACATATCTAGAAAAATGTTGCTGTGGCTGATGTCAGAGAGATTAATGTCTGCGCTCCCTTCTAGGATTTTTATGGTTTCAGATCTCCCATTTAGGTCTTTCATCCATTTTGAATTTATTTTTGTGTTTGGTATGAGAAAGTGTCCCAGTTTCAGTCTTTTGCATGTTGCTGTCCAGTTTTCCCAACACCATTTGTTGAAGAGACTTTTTCCCATTGTGTATTCTTGCCTCCCTTGTCGAAGATTAATTGACCGTATAATCATGGTTTTATTTCTGGGCTCCCTGTCCTGTTCCATTGGTCTATGTGTCTATTTTTGTGCCAGTACCATACTGTTTTGATTACTGTAGCTTTGTAGTTTATCTTGATATCTGGGATTGTGATACCTCCAGTTTTGTTCTTCTTTTTCAAGATAAGCAAAGGATGATCTTGAGTGAAGTCCCAGCCTCAGGGGAGCTCTTGAGGGTAGGTTACACCCCAGAGTTTGTCCCAGATCCAAGCAACACAGCTGGGCTTTCAGATGCCCACACCTGGCAGTCACTGGCTAAGCTCCACTCCGGGGAACCAAAAATCCCAGGCACATCTGCCCTCTGCACAATGGGCGAAGCAATGTTAGAAGCTGGGAGGGCAGGAAAGGCACACAGAACCATGGGGAGGGCACACGGGGACAGTTGAAAGGGGCGGACCATTATAGGAAGCACTTAACGTTATCCACTAAGTGCTATGGGTTTTGCTGAACAAGGGTGAGCTTTTAAGTGTGGGCAAATTGATGATGCTGATTGCTTGCTGCTTGCACATCTGAGCAGTAGATCTCAAACTTCAGACTGTAAAAGATCCTTTGAGAATTGTTTAAAATGTAGATTCTTGGGCCTCATCTGCAGACCTCTGATTGGGCTGGTAGTGCCCAGGGAAGTTCATTGTCAACATGCTCCCCAGGCAGTTCAGATGAGGGGATCCTTGGGAACCACTGCTTAGTGGCTGGCAGAGGCTGGCAAGACGGCAGTGAGGGTGGGCCATCAGGCTGGGTTGTAGGCAGGGTCCCCAGGAGCGCTTCATCAGTGCAATCAGGTGTCCACTTGTGAAGAGGTGTGGAAAAGCATGGAAACCACTTCCTGAGACCCCTCTTCCTGAGGAGGCTCAAAGTGAGATGATGAGTCAGGGATTGGAGAGGCTGCAGAACAGTTGTCTCAACTGGTCATTCCTGAGAGAAGGGGTGCTGTGATTTGCACAAGTACAATTAGGAGGTGTTTTAAGTTGAGTCGCCCTGGGAGCCCCGAGTCTAGGATTCAGGTGCAAGCGGTTTACGTGGGAGGTGATGCCAGGAAGCATCAGCAGGGAAGCGGGGAAAAGATGAGAAGGGAAGGCAGTCAATACAGGCTAAGTGATCGGTGTCAGTGAGCAGGTTGCCACTATGGGCCACCGGGTACAGTCCTGCTGGGGACATCTGGGAGACCGTGTTACACGTATCTCTGAATTGTCCCACTTGGCAGTGAGAGGCTGGGGTATTTTGCCATTAAATCCCTTTTATCAATGGTTGAGGGCTGCTCCTTGGAACTTTTGGCCTACGCTGGATTTGTGGGGAGTACCCTCTGTAGCTGGAGAAGCCCCAGGCAGAGTTGCAGACACTGGCAATAAAACGCTGTCAGTTGCAGCGCCTGGGTGGCTCAGTCGGTGAAGCATCTGCCTTCAGCTCAGGTCATGATCTCTGGGTCCTGGGATGGAGCCCCATGTTGGGCTCCATGCTCAGCAGGGAGTCTGTCTCTCCCTCGGCCCTTCCCTTGCTCAGGCTTGCTCTCCCTCTCTCTCGCTCTCTCAAATAAATAAATACAATCTTTAAAAAGATAAAAAATAAAAAAAATAAAATAAAAGCTGTCTACACGTGTGGGACTGGTGAGGGCTGAGTCAATCGGGCAGGACACCAAATGTGTCTGCCAGGGGGCGCTGGGAATTGTTCATAAGGACAATCTCTCACACTCAATTGCAGAGCTGGTGTGAGATGGGTCCGCTTGTGTGCAGCTGGGGGGCAAGCTTTGTCCGTGGCGGCGCTCAGTTCCTCAGCTGCAGGCCCGGATGCCTTCAGTCGGCCTACTCAACCTGGCGGGATTAACAGGATAATCTCAGCCAAAGCATTTTAAGAGGTCTCGTCCTCCAGTCCATGAGATTCCAGAAGACTTGTGCTGCTGGTGCTCAGGAATTAGTGTCCCCAAGGTAAGAAGGAGGCCAGAGCTTCCACCCCCCGCCCTCGCCTTGTACATTTTCTGTTCACTCCGTTGATGGATCTTGGAGCCACGCCCAGTTCTCTGAGGATGCATCCCTGCCCCCATTGCGCCAGGCTGAGCCCAAGAGGAAAGCTGTGCGATGCGCCAGCATTCGTAGAGTTCCTTCTGGAACCGCCTTTTCTATCCATTTCTTCCTAGTTTCATCTCTGGTCTTGATCATTCATCGCTGTCTCTTTGTTTTACCTTTCATTACCTTGTGGTGCTGACGAAGGCGTGAGAACTGACGCACCAATCCTAGTTGTCGTCAGGGAGGTGACAGTGAGAGTGATGGGAAACAGGAGAAAAGGACAGGGACAATTTGGTCTAGTTAAGAAAATGATCCCCAGGCATGTCCCCAGAGTTTAGGAAAGAAGATTTGTAAAAACTTAAAAAAGTATGGGCATGAGCTCACGGCCAGAAGGTCCAAAAGGTGGAGCTGAGCAAGAGAAGATGGTTGCTAAAACAACCGTTCAGGATGCCGAGCCGCACAGAAAGCTGCAGAAGAGAGAAAACGGGCAGATCTAAGGCAAGCCATCCAGGCTGCAGAGAGGGCTCTCCAGGAGCTTTGATTTTAAAGGGATACATCTAAAAGCCGAAACCTGGCATCCTTGAAGGAGAAACACAAAGCATACCATAAATTTATCAGAAATCAAAAGACCAGACTAATAAGCTTAGATATGAGAATGATACTAATGTAGCCATAAAAAAGCTTTTATGCTCTATTTGAGCCAGAAAGAAAATGAGGACAGGATGGGTCTGCTTAGGACGAGTGAAACGATGAAAACAAATGGCAGAGAGGAAAGGACCACACAACTCCTGGTTTGATCCCCCCCTTTTTATTATTGTTTACTAAGGGAGTGCTCTTTAAACTGGAAATGGTAAAAGACTCTTGGTTAAACCAGAGGAAGGGGAAGAAATAGGAGAGTCACTGCCGTATGTGGAACAATTTCAAGTTCATGGGGGGTGGTACATTCAGTTTTGTAGGTCAAATTTTCAAAGAAGCGCTGTCGCGAACCAGGGGAAAGAGTACCTGAGAAATGGAGGATCTGAAAACCACGGCGCATGAATGAAAGCTGTCGGAGCCGGGTGAGTTTAGCCGGGAAATGGGGAGGCTTGGAGGAAGCATATCCATGCTAGCACCATGTGTGTGAATGGAACGCCATTTAGAAAAAGACTAGACTGTGCTCTGGTAGGGTAGAGAGTGGAACTGAGCCCATTGGGTTGACATTCTAGGGAAGCACAGCCCAGTTCCATATTAAAACTTCCAAGTGTTTAGAAGCAATTACCATTGAACATCTGCCTCAAAGCTACGATGTCTCCACAACAGTAAAGTCCAAAGGGAGAGTAACTGAATTTGTCAAGGCTGTTGTAGACAGAATTTTCGTACACGGTGTGAGGCTTAGGTTATAGTCTCAAGCATTAAATCTTAGCCTTTTATAAACCATGGAACCCTTTGAGAATCTCATAAAAAATAGGGATCCACTTTATTTGAACATGCTCATATGTGCCAACACACCACTTCTTATGTTCAGTTTCAAGGAGTTCCCTGTCCCTAAAGCAGGATCATTGTCCCCAGGTTAAGAAGCCCATAGCTCAAGGGATTCTTCTGTTTCTAAAATGCAGTGATTCTAAGTCCTTTCCCTAGAAGTTACATTTTTCACAGCTCTCTCGCCAGTAGACTTTTGTAAACATTTTCATGGCTTCATGCCAAAAAAAAAAAAGGTGCTGTTTTCATGAAACCAGCTGAGACTTCAGGACAATCCAAGATTTTTTTGTTTCCTAATGTATGATTTCCACCTTGTGGCAGCACTGTCTCTCAACACCTGTGTGTTCAACACTTAATATATACGAGCCAGTGCCAAGTCCCAAAGGTTCAACTCTTTAAATAGGAAAGGACTGATTCCAAGTTGTGTGCTTCTTGCTTCCAGCACTGTCCGCATCAGGTCAAAGCAGTGTTGTAATACATAAAGCACCACCAGATGGCACCCATGGGAAAGTCTTGCCTTGCAGGTGGTTTCTTCGCTCTGACGTCTTTTCTTTTTTTTTTTTTTAAAGATTTTATTTATTTATTTGAGAGAGAGAATGAGAGAGAGAGAGAGAGCGCATGAGAGGGGGAGGGTCAGAGGGAGAAGCAGACTCCCTGCCGAGCAGAGAGCCCGATGCGGGACTCGATCCAGGGACTCCAGGATCATGACCTGAGCCGAAGGCAGTTGCTTAACCAACTGAGCCACCCAGGCGCCCTCTGACGTCTTTTCTAAACATAGCCTTAAAATGCTTGGGGAAGAGGGGAGAGAATCTGTTAGGGAGGAGGAAAAACACCAATGACAGGACAGCCCTTGCACTTTCCTGGGTTTTGATACACAGAGACAAGCCTTGATTACTGTCTTTTTTTTAAGTAGAGATTTTATTTATTTATTTTGACAGAGAGACAGAGAGAGAGGGAACACAAGCAGAGGGAGTGGGAGAGGGAGAAGCAGGCTTCCTGCTGAGCAGGGAGCCCGATGCGGGGCTCGATTCCAGGACCCTGGGATCATGACCTGAGATGAAAGGAGATGCTTAACGACTGAGCCACCCAGGTGCCCCCGATTACTTTTTTCTAATTCTTAATGATGAGCTTTTGGGGGTTGATGGATAGATTTATGTACTATATAAGCATTTCTTTCATACACATACATACATTTTCTGCCTCTGCTGATGCCCTATGTGATTTAAAAGCTGCTCATAATTTGGAGGAAGAGCCTGTTCTCCTTTTGGATTAGAAACTTGCACATTCATTCTTTTATTGCGTCTGTCCCCTACTTCAATTCCAGTAAGAATATTGAGTTTGCACGGAAACATCACAAAAGGCCTTTCTGGGAAGGGAAAAGCTCGGTTAGATCAGCTTTCTGCTGTGAACACTAGACCAACTGGAAAGAAGATCAAAGGGAAAGGAGAGGGCAGAAGTGGGCTTGGGTGGAAAGCAAGATTATCTCTGAAATTGACATATCTGTTCAATCTTCTCTCTTGCTCCTTCCAAATTCTTCTTAAAAGAGTTTTTAAAAACCCCACATTCCTGCTACATGAAGCCTCATGTTTCCATTTTTACTTTACTGCTTGGCGTGGTGCTTGCTGCCAGTTGGTAAACTTACTTAAGAGAGGGAACAATGTTGATTAGAGTATAGTTATCTTTGTTGAGAAAGAAACTTCCATTGGTTCATACTCTTTAGCAGGCAGCTAGCAGAAATAAGAAAGCTCAGAATAGAAGCCATATTTCTTTGGGGCACGGCTTTGGCCAGCCCTCTTTTCATTTTTGTAACTGCAAGTGGAAAATCACCACTTTAATGAGCCACGTACCCTGTGGAAAAAAATGTTTGAAATTACCCAGTAGAGGAAAGCCTTCTTTCCAAGTGTGAGAGTTAGTGCAGAACCCCACCAAATTCAAAATGGGGGATTCTTTTCTTCTTACATTTTATTTCGAAGATAGTTCTGCTAGAAACCTGCCTTTCTGAGCAAAGAGGCATGAACAGAATTCTAAAGTGGTAGAGCCGGGAGGAAGCGGCATATTGCCATTTAGAGGGCATCTTTCCTGGCCTGGCTCTGCCGGGTGTTACAGGGAATGCAGAGATTAAAGAGACACTGTTCCTCTCCTCTAGGAGCTTCCAACCTGGCGGGAAAGACAAACATACAGAGACCCTATGTTATGCCTGGAATTAGACTTGAGTGCCAAAAGCAAAATAAAAATAAAGTACAGCTCTGCTTGGCTGGGCAGGGCTGCAGCAATTGAAAATCTACTAAAATGCAGACTGTTCATAAAGTCAAATTATCCTTTGTCCTTGCAACGTAAGTAACTGGCTGGATGTGGGCTATTTTTCTTCTTTTTTATACTTTTCTGTTCTTTGTAAAATTTCTAAAATTTCAGCGGCAGGGTAAGGTCCAGAGTAAGTTTCTCTGAGCATGTTTAGTTCCCCCCCCCCATTATAAAAGCAAGTGGGAGTCTGAAGAGAAAAATGTATACTTTTTTTTGGCAATACTCATACTATGTTGACAAAAGCAAACACTTATTTGGTGGTTACTCTGGTGCCAGGTACTGTTCTAAGTGCTTTTATATATTAACTCATTTAATCGTCTCAGCCACCTTATTAGAGAGGTACTCTTATTAAACCCATTTTATAGAGGAAGTAATGGAGGCACAGGGAAGTTAAGTGGCTTGCCCGGGTTACACCAGGATTTAAGTGGCTGAGCAGGCTGACTCCAGAGTTTGCACTGCCGAGTTTAGCGAACATTATGGAGCAAGAGTTTTTCCTCCTAAATTAATTTCCCAGGTGACTGAAGCTTTTCATTCCTGTCTCAGGATTGGGCTGGAGAATGACCCATTCCTGGAGCAGGATGACACAGGAAGGGAGATGCTGGGATTGGAAAGTCAGGCCCACATGGCTCAGTTACTTGGAGGAATGTCCAAGTGGAGACCAAAGGGTTTCCAGCTGGTTGGCTTTGCCTGGCCCAAGGAGTTCCGGGCACAGTAATTCCTTCTCTAGAAAAGCTGCTGCCCTGGGAGGGAACATGAGGGAGGAGTTGCTACAGGTGAGCAGAAGACCCTAGAGAAAGGCACTAGGGTTGGGGTTGGGATCAGAGTCATGTAACAGGGTTTCAGGTTAGTGTTAGAGGTTTGGATGAGGGTTAGCTGTTAGGAGTTAAGAGTAAGGTTTAGGGTTAGAGGTTAGAGATTAGGTTTCAGAGCTATGGTTAGTGTTAGGGTCAGGAAAGGCAGTCAACATCCAGCTCTTCGGAGGGCTGTGAAAGCTTTTGCCACTTGCTGGGTCTGGGAGAAGACATGAGCATCTGGGGGGGGGGAGGTGATTTTCCAGAGCAAAGCAAGACCCCAGACCAAGGAGGACCTCAGGATTATAGCCCACCATGTCAGGTCTCCTAGATAGGCAGAGCTTGGGCACAAGGACCAGTCCAGGAACCCTAACCAGGATGCACCCACAGTCAGGTGGCCTATTGCAAATGGCCACCTCGCAGGATGGGCCCTGGGAACTGAGGGCAGGGTTCAGCTGCAGGGTGAGGTCCAGAGTAAGTTTCTCTACTTTAATTTTTAACAGTGACTGTGCGTAACAACTGGCCTACCAAATTTATTTAACAATCGGCTATAGCACCACTGGCCTGACCCCATATCTGATTCTTTTCATACTCACCATAGCCATCTCTACATCATGGAAGCTTCTAGTCACTCCAGGAGCAAATTGGGTTCTTAGATGTCACCCATTTAGAAGTCAAGCTGTTAGAAGCATGTCAGTCACAACATTCTAGTTACGGGCATTGTAGAAACAGGTATCCTATAATTTAGTAAAAGAAGGAGGGGGGGTGCTCCTGGGTGGCGCAGTCAGTTAGGTGTCTGCCCCTTGGTTTTGGCTTGGGTCATGATCTCAGCATTGTAGGGTCGAGCCCTTCATCAGGCTCCATGCTCAGTGGGGAGTCTGCTTCTCTCTGTCTCTGTCTCTCTGTCTCTGTCTCTCTCCCTCCCCCGTGGCACTCTCCCTGCTCTTACCCACACTCTCTCTCTAAAATAAATAAATAAATAAAACAAAAGGAAGCAGATGGGTAAACAAGAAGTGTCATATACGTAACAATGGAATATTACTCAACCATAAAAAAGAACGAAATCTTGCCATTTGCAACGACGTGGGTGGAACTAGAGAGTATTCTGCTAAGAGAAGTGTCACCCAGAGAAAGACAAATATCATATGATTTCACACATATGTGGAATTTAAGAAACAAAAGAGATGAACATGGGGAAAAAAGAGAGGCAAACCATAAAACAGGCTCTTAACAATAGAGAACAAACTGAGGGTTGCTGGAGGGGAGGTGGGTGGGGGATGGGCATTAAGGAGGGCACTTGTGAGGAGCACTGGATGTTGTAAGTGATGAATCACTATATTTGGTGCCTGAAACTAATACTCACTGTATGTTGACTAATTGGAATTTAAATAAAAACTTGAAAAAAATTTTAAATTATAAGAAGAAAGCAGAGAAATTCCCTTAATCTTGATATGTATGTAAATGCATGGGTCTTTTGGCTGTGAGGATGATACTCTGGAATGAGTACTGCATCCCATCATGGTGGAGGACGCATGCTGAAACCTCCTTCCGCCTTGACTGGGCTTGAATTTAAGAAGCAGTTTGAGTCTAGGTGTATGTGAGGTGTTTCTCACCCTCTTTGAGCTAGCATGTAGACCTGGGGCACATTCTGCTCACAATAGTGGCAGAAACACAAGAGAACAAGCCCAACCACAAAGGTGCATTTCAGCCTTGTTTGCATTACATTTGCAGACATCCCATTGGTCAAAGCAAGCCACGTGGCCAAGTCCAGTATCAGTGCGGTGGGGAAATATACTCTGCTTCCAGTGAGAGGAATTACAAAGCCTCAAGACAAAGAGTATGATGTAGGAAAGGGTGAAGAATTGAGGACATGTTTACCATGTTTACCACATGTTTACCAAACGGAATCACCCAGGGATCAGCTTTTGACCCTAAACTCATTATTCAGATCTGTTGAACTAACAAGCCTTGACCTATATAGACAGAGAATGAAGATAATTGCTATTCTAATGTACAATACTACAGAAGATAGAACTCCTCACATCTGGTATCTTCAACCAAACCTTTTCCAGCTTTTTAAGGCTGTACCATACATATCTGGGAATGTGTGGCAGTTGGCCCTTCTTCACATCTCCATCATTAGTCAGCTATTCACTGGTCTAGCCAGTTTTTCTCCCCATTTCCCTTACTATAGGCCTGTCATCCATCTTTCTCCCCCAACGATGGCCACCCCCACCTCCATCCCAAGAACTGGCAAAGACTCTCTCCTTGACCAAACTTGAGTCAGTTTCCTCCGAGTTCTCTTTTTGACTAGGCCTTGGCCTTAGGCTCAGTTCTTGGCCTGGTTAGTCCAGTTTTAGCAAGAATCCTGCTGAGTCAGTTTACTGAAAACCTCCATCCTTGGTATCTGATCATCTTTGATCTCTGATCAAATTTCTCCATCTCTACCCTTAATATCTCTCATAGCCTGGCCTGTCTTCAGCAAGAATCCTGTTGAGTTGGATTTGGCAGTGAGGAGTCACCCTAAGCCTTAAAGGTCATCACCTCCCAGAATTCCTTGCCTGGATCTTAGTAGAGAATGTGCTCCATTTTGGAGAAGATCCTGCTAGCCTTGATGTTTCCTGTTAGTAATTTTCCATCCACTGACCTCACCCTGCTCCTTGGCTATAAATCTCTAATTGTCCTTATTGTGTTTGGAGTTGAGCCCAGTCTGTCTCCTCTCCTGCAAAACCCCCATTGCAATAGGCCCCTTCTTGAACAGCCTTCCTTACCATCTTTAACAAGTGTCCAAATAATTTTTTCTTTAACAGGGGTGAAGGAAGAAAGCAGGAAATTCTAGGTGCTGTGGTGTCATGGTATCGTGGGCACACAAAGGCTTGGAAGACCTGGGTTTGAAATCCATACCTTTTGCTAACCAGTCATGCGAATTTGGGGAAACTTCTCTGAATTTCAGTTCCCTCATTAATGAAACAGAGATAATTCTACATATCTCACAGGATGTTTTGTGGTTTAAATGGTCAAAGTTGTTAAAACCTAAAATGTTGCCTAGCACATGGAAAGCACTTGATAAATGTTTTTAGTTGGAAGACAACATCACCATCATGTCACATATCACCATGTCACAACATATGTTGGACACATTTTCAAATCCATATTGTAACTTCAAAACCTGTGGAGGTGCCTTAGACGGTAAGCTGTTTTCCAGGAAAATGTCTGTTGTCTTCCATGAAGGTCTAAGGTATAAGCCAGTGTCAAGCTGTCCTTGACCTGCCCTGTGAAGATCTCAGAACTGGTTCTTCTGCACCTGGAGGCCACCCAAGGTCATTCCATCCCTATCCTGGTTCTCAGCCTCTACATTTTCCTTCCTGCCCACAGCAGAGTTATGTGACTCCACCCACAAGACACACACACACACACACACACACACACACACACATGCACGCACACACACACCTTTTCTGGTTATGGCTATGTCTTCTCCAAAATGGAGCACATTCTCTACTAAGATCCAGGCAAGGAGTTCTGGGAGGTGATGACCTTTAAGGCTTAGGGTGACTCCTCACTGCCAAATCTGGAATGAACCCATCTTCTACTGCCTTGAGGGGTAATTGTGCCTTATTAAAATACATTGACAGTTGATCTGAAGCTGAGGAAGTTGGAAATAACCCTTGTCTCTCCAACCTTACCTGCAATTCAACCCAGTGAACACTTACAGGATATCTTCAAAGACAGAACTAGAGATCCAGAAAGAAACATAGGGATGAGAAAGATTGGAGTACTGAAGGAAGATCATTGGGCTTTTCAGAGTCAGTAAACCAGCTAGCTGGGAATAAAACTGTGGTGAGGAATATTCTGTGAAGGGACACCTGGGTGGCTCAGTCGTTAAGCATCTGCCTTCGGCTCGGGTCGTGATCCCAGGGTGCTGGGATCGAGCCCCGCATCGGGCTCCCTGCTCAGCCCGGAGCCTGCTTCTCCCTCTCCCGCTCTGCCTGCTTGTGCACACTCTCTCTCTCTCTCTGTGTCACATAAATAAATAAAATCTTTACAAAAAAGACAAAATATTCTGTGAATATTCCCACCTTGATATTTCTACCTGACCCTACTTCCATCCCACCCCTTCCACAAAACAGACAGATCAGTTTTCCTTCTTACTTCGTCACCAAACTCATGACATACCGAGTTTGAAGGTTGCTGGCAGAGGGATGGAAAAATTAGCATAAGAAAAGCCAAAGTACTGTCAGCACCAAGCCTTCCTGAGATTCAGAGTTAAAAACCTATTGAAGTGGACCTAGGCGACACAGAGTACCCACTGGAGGTGGAGAATGGCAACAAGGATCCTACAAAGCAGTTAGTGTGCAATGGTGGGCAAGACTGGAGCAGGGCTGGTTGCAGCTTTGAGTCAGAAGTGGTCTTCCATACAACATTTTTATACTACCATTGACTGTACTCCCTGTGCTGTACTTTTCATCCTCATGACTTACTCATTCCAGAACTGGAAGCCTGTACCTCCCACTCCCCTTTGCCCATTTTATCCGTCCCTCCACCACCTTCCCCATTGTGTGGTGACCGATGGTAGGTACCCTTGTGGTGGACATAGCATAATGTATGGAGTTGTGGACCACTATGTTGTACACCTGAAACTAATGTAACAGTGTGTGTCAACTGTACATCAATAAATCTTTTTTAAAGAACTGGTATTCCCAGGTCTAGAGTATGGGGCACCAATGAACTTGTCTCAGTGCAGTCCTCCTGAGGACAGGCTTAGCCTGGTAAAGTGGCCGTGTGGACGGGTCCAAAGAGCCTGGCCACTGGGTTTGTTCTTTTTCCTATCATGTGGCTTAGTCTACACCCCTTCTTTGGCAGCTGTACCGGGGACAAGTGGTCCCATCCACTGCACTGTTCTCCTGGCTTGGTGGTCTAGCGGCAAACTGGGGGTGATTGCAGTGTTCTCCAATGTCAAGAGGGTTCTGACTCCCACAAAGAGAGGCAGGAATTTCCAGGGTGAACACTGAAAATCCCAAGGGATTTTTTTTAAGATTTTATTTATTTATAGCTTTGCGCAGTGGCAGTCTCGTAGCCAAAGAGGTTTACCCGAGGCGCGATTACTGCTAATTGAAAAGATTTTATTTATTTATTTGACAGAGACACTGCGAGAGAGAGAACACAAGCAGGGGGAGTGGGAGAGGGAGAAGCAGGCTTCCCGCCGAGCAGGGAGCCCGATGTGGGGCTCGAGCCCAGGACCCTGGGATCATGACCTGAGCTGAAGGCAGATGCTTAACGACTGAGCCACCCAGGCGCCCCGCCAAAGGATTTTTTTTAAAAAGATTTTATTTATTTATTTGAGAGAGAGAGCAAGAGAGAGCACAAGTGGAGGGGAGCGGCAGAGGGAGAGGGAGAAGCCCCAATCCCAGGACCTTGAGATCATGAGCCAAAGGCAGACGCTTAACTGACTGAGCCACCCAGGTGCTCCAAAAATCCCAAGGGATTCTTATCATGTGAGGGGATGACAGGAGGGCAGGAATAGATGGACTTCTATGGTAAGGGCTTGAGTATTACATTCCAGACAATACTGAGGGGATTTCTGATTTCAATCCTTTTGGATATATACCCAGAAATGGGATGGCTGGATAATATGGTAGTATTATTTTAAACTTTGTGAGGAATCTCTATTGTTTTCCACAGGAGTTAAATCATTTAACAATGCTACCGACAGTGTACAAGGGTTTCAGTTTCTCCCCATCCTCACCAACACTTGTTATTTTCTGTTTTTTTAAAATAGTGGTCATCCTAGTGGGTGTGAGATGATATCTCATTGTAGTTTCAGTTTGTATTTCTCTGATAGCTCGTGATGTTGAACATCTTTTAATATGCTTGTTGGCCATTTTTGTATCACTTTTGGAAAAGTGTCTATTTAAGTCCATTGCCCATTTTTAAATCAGGTTATCTAATTTTTTTTTGTTGCTGAGTAACAGGAGTTTTTTTTTGTTTGTTTGTTTTAAGATTTTATTTATTTATTTGAGAGAGAGACTGAGAGAGAGAGAGCATGAGAAGGGGGAGGGTCGGGAGGGTCAGAGGGAGAAGCAGACTCCCTGCCGAGCAGGGAGCCCAATGCGGGACTCGATCCAGGGACTCCAGGATCATGACCTGAGCCGAAGGCAGTTGCTTAACCAACTGAGCCACCCAGGCGCCCCAGGAGTTTTTTATATATTCTGGATATTAACTCCTTATCAGATAGATGATTTGTAAATATGTTCTCCCATTCATTAGGTTGCCTTTTCACTCTGTCGATTGTGTCCTTTGATTCAGAAAGGCTTTTAAGTTTGATGTAGTCCCATTTGTCTATTTTTTTGCTTTTGTTGCCTGTTTTTCTGTGTGTATGTATGTCATGTTCAAGAAATTATTGCCAAATGCAATGTCAGGAAGATTTTCCCCTGTGTTTTCTTCTAAAAGTCTTACAGTTTTGGGTTTTACCTTTAAATCTTTAATCCATTTTGAGTTTATTTTTTATATAGTATAAAGGTGTAACTTCATTCTTTTGCACGTGGGTATCCAGTTTTCCTAACACTGTTTGTTGAAGAGTCTGTCCTTTCTCCATTGAGTGGTCTTGGCGCTTTTGTCAAAGATCATTTGACCATAGAAGTTAGGGTTTATTTCTGGGCTCTCTATTCCAGTAATATATCTGTCTTTATGCCAGACCTCACTGTTTTCATTACTGTGGTTTTGTAATATGTTTTGAAATCAGGAAATGTGAGTCTGTCACACTTTTTTCAAGATTTGTCCTTTTTGAGGGGCACCTGGGTGGCTCAGTGGTTAATAGTCTGCCTTCAGCTCAGGTCATGATCCTGGAGTCCTGGGATCCAGTCCCACATCGGGCTCCCTGCTCATCAGGAAGCCTGCTTCTCTCTCTCTCATTCCCCCGCTTGTGTTCCCTCTCTCGCTGTGTCTTTCTCTGTCAAATAAATAAATAAAATCTTAAAAAAAAAAAGATTTGTCCTTTTTGAAAATTGTTTTGGCTATTTAAGTTTCCTTGGGCTTCCATATGAATTATAGCATTTTTTTCCCATTCTTGCAAAAAATGCTGTTGGGATTTTGGTAGGAATTGCATTGAATCTGTAAATTACTTCAGGGAATATTGACATCTTAACAATATTAATTCTTCCTATCCATGAACACAGAATGTCTTTATATTTATTTGTGTCTTCTTTCATTTCTTTCAGCAATGTTTTGTAGTTTTCAGTGTACAGGTCTTTCACGTCTTTGGCTGGGTTTATTCCTAAGTATTTTATGCTTTTTGGTATTGTTGTAAATGGAATTGTTTTCTTACTTTCCTTTTCAAACTGTTAGTGTATAGAAATACAGCAGTTTTTTGCATGTTCATTTTGTATCCTGCTGCAACTTTGGTGACTTTATTAGTTTTAACAGGTTTTTTTGTATGTCAAATCTTTAGGGTTTTGAAGTACAGATTTTTTTTTTTAAAGATTTATTTATTTATTTGAGAGAGAGAGTGCAAGTGGGAGAGGCGGGGAGAGAGAGAGAATCTCAAGCAGACTCCACACTGAGTATAGAGCCCGATGCGAGGCCCGATCTCATGACCCTGAGATCCTGACCTGAGCTGAAACCAGGAGTTGGATGCTTAACTGACTGCGCCACCTGAAGTACAGATTTTTTTTTTTTAAAAAAACAGCCTCATTGTAAGATAAAATATTAACATATGACTGAAATTATGAGTTTCTAAATAGTTCTTGTGTAAGTAAGTTGAAACTTCACTAGAGAGGGACTTTGTCCAGATTTCAATAAACCTGAAATTCATGGCACCATCTCTAATTGTATAATACTTACCATTGTCTGTAATATAATGGAAGGAAGTGGGCAGACTTTTTTACTTACATCTGATAAGGTATTCATGCATGTGACATTTTTGTTTTCAATGACATTTCTATTCCTTTACCCTTCTAGGGAGATTTCTGATAACCCCAAGTAGTTTTCATCATGCCAGTGCAGATTATAAAACACTGTGTTGGGTTTCTGGAGATTTCTGATTACAGTGAGTGTATTGTATATGAGGCTGGTGTTTCAGCCCCACGATTACAAAATTCACAGTAAGAATTGATGGGGCTAGTGAAGGAAAAGGTCTGACTTTGAGGTTCTTCTTATAGGTCAGTGCCCAGCATCTTCTGATGATGCTCTCAGACATGCCATGGAAGAAACAGCCAGAAATGTACTTTCAAAATTTCATTGCAAAGTAGGAATCTCTCTTTCAACAGATTCCTTGCCTACAAACATTCTTCAGGGTAGAGATTGTTGGCATTCTCAGAGGTAAATGCACATGTGGAAGAAACAAAAACATTCTTTGAACTTTCCACCCTGAGATCGAGACCTGAGCCAAGATCTAGAGTCAGATGCTTAATTGACTGAGCCACCCAGGCGCTCCTAAAAACATTCTTACTTTGCTAAAGTTTGAAAGAGTTCCTTTTAACTTTGAAAAATATATTCTGAGACATTGATTCTGAACCGTTTGGGAATTGTGGCAACATCATTGTGTTAATTTTAAACATATCCTATTCTGACTCCATCGAAGTTTTTAGTTGTCAGCATTAGAATCCACTCTCTCTAGCTTAAGGGGTTTATTCAAAATATTAAATAGCTTTCAGAGTCTTGGAGGTCAGAGAGTCAGGCTTGGAGGCTGCACACGTAGAGAGACAGGCAAAACTCATAATTGCTTCATGCACCTGTCCCACAGGAACCTCCCCATGACCTTAGATACACCATACAGCTCTGAGTCCATGGCACCCAGCTAAAATTTTGAAAGCCTTACAACAGTCTTTAATATATAACGGACTATGAAATTTCCTTGCTGACTGAGTCTGAGTCAGGCCAACCGCTCATTTTCAAGAGGAGGAATGACATGGTTTGCACAAGGTCTTGACTCTCGGGCCAGTATAGAGGGTGAGGGTGGGAGGGGATGGGTCTGCTCCAGTCTGTCAAGAGTTGAATTAAAGACGTTGTTGGTGGGCCCAGATACCATCACTGGCTTCTTTTCGCTATTTTGTCCTTGGAAAGATGAGGCTTAGATTCTCTCCCCTACCTGTCCCTAACCTGTCCCTAATTAACTCTGGGACCTTGGGCAAACCATGCAATCTCTCTGGCTTCAGTATCCCTATCTGTAAAACCCTTGGAGAATCAGGCATGAGCCTAACAATAAGCTATTATTAGCTCATTTTAATAATGATAACATCATTAATTATTATTATTAAGTGTTCCACTAATCGCCACATGTATGCTATCTCATTTAATTCTCATAACCACTCTGTGAAGTGGATACTTTCATTCAGTTCATTTTATGGATGAGGAATCTGGGCCTAAAGGGGTCAGAACCTTGCCCAGGGGGTAAAAAAATCAGAGCTCCCATTTGAGTAGAGAACTGGCTCACCGCAGGGCACCTGCTCTTAAACCCTGCTTCTCCATCTTTAGGGGAAATTCCAGCTTTAAAACTATTGTTCTCTGATTCAACCTTGATACCTCAGTGGGAATTGAATACCCTCTTTGTTTCTGTAAGACCTATAATTGCCCACCAAACTACCCTCTTTCTGGTGTTGGCCCAGCATGATGTAATGACACTTGGCCCTTTCTAACAGGGAAGAATGTGAGGATTAACGAGGTGATGACTGGTATGGGCTTTGAGCCTGTTTAATAAAAGCTTGATCTTGTGGGCTTCCATATGGGAAAAGAATTATTTTTAATAGGAGTGAGAAACTGATGAGCATTCAATAGCAAGCGGCATTTTGTTTTTAGACGGCGGTCTCTTAAACCGCGAGCTATCATTTTGTTTAATGATTTCCAACCTGAATAAGCAGTATAACAAGTGAGCCTAAAATCAGTTAGTCAACCAAAAGGCAAACATTTTTGTAACCAGGAGATAGGGGAGCTTTACAGCCTTTAAGCAATATAATCGGAGAGCACCCCCTGCCATCTTACCAACTGGCAACATAAAATACGTGGGTTTTAATCATTACACTGAGATAGCTTGAGCAACCAGCTGATAGGAAGCTTAAATCTACTTGATTCTCAGGGAAAAAAAATAAGCTTAAAAACCATGTGGTGTGTTTATTTTATTTGTGTGTTTTCAAATCTACTGCAAGGGATTAAGAATTCAAACATTATAAACATTGCAGTCAAGTTACACCCTCTCCTCAAAATGATATACTAAGCCCGCTGGAAGATACACATAGGGACCGTGCAAGGGAAGTTAAGTACAGGGGCCTGGCTTCCAGCTCTTGGCGTGCCCGAGGGAGCCAACAACACCCACCTTGGCCTAGGCCCTTGCTCTGCTAACACCAATGCTATTCTTCCCTGGGGCATTCATTGCTTTGGACATTTTCACGTTCCCCATGCATGCCCCGGTCTCCATTAGGTCTTTCCTGCTTTCTGTGTCAAGGCACTTTGAACTTACCCTCATAACCTTATCCATCATTTTTCATCATTACTTGTTAATGTCTGCCTCTCCCGCCGTACCGTGAATTCCCCGTAGGTCTAGCCAACCCCTGATGCAGAGTCTGGCACAGAGTAAGGGCTCGATAAATATTTGTAAATTTGTATGTTCTTGTGGGGGAATGGGAGAAGAATGGGAAAGAATAAAAAAAAAACTTTAATAGGATTTAAGATCTTTCATCTTTCCAATGTCTTCATAAAAACGCATGTTATGGGGCACCTGGGTGGCTCAGTCGTTAAGCGTCTGCCTTCAGCTCAGGTCATGGTCCCAGGGTCCTGGGATCGAGCCCCGCATCAGGCTCCCTGCTCCGCGGGAGGCCTGCTTCTCCCTCTCCCACTCCCCCTGCTTGTGTTCCCTCTCTCGCTGTCTCTCTCTCTATTAAATAAATAAATCAAATCTTTAAAAAAAAAAAAAAAAGAGGGCGCCTGGGTGGCTCAGTCGGTTAAGCGACTGCCTTCGGCTCAGGTCATGATCCTGGAGTCCCGGGATCGAGTCCCATGTCGGGCTCCTTGCTCGGCGGGGGGTCTGCTTCTCCCTCTGACCCTCCCCCCTCTCATGTGCTCTCTCTCTCTCATTCTCTCTCTCTCAAATAAATAAATAAAATCTTTAAAAAAATAAAAATAAAAAAAAAAAAGAAAGAGAGAGCAGGAGCGGGAGGGGCAGATGGAGAGGGAGAGAGAATCTCAAGTAGACTCTATGATGAGTGCAGAGCCCGATGCGGGGCTTGATCTCACGACCATGAGCCGAAACCAAGAGTCAGATGTTTAACTGACTGTGCCACCCAGGCACCCTGTCCCGTGGCTCTTTTATCACCACTGCACCCCTTGGCATGGGAGGAGCCTTTAGCAGAATTGGGATGTCTGTGACATTTGTCCTCAGTCCTTCTTTTTTTTTTTTTTAAAGTAGGCTCCATGCCCAGTGTGGAGCCCAACATGAGGTTTGAACTCATGAGCCCGAGGTCAAGACCGAGTCGAGATCAAGAGTTGGATGTTCAACCAGCTGAGCCACCCAGGCGGCCCGTCTTCAGTCCTCTGATGCCACTTAGTTCAGACCCAAGACCATATGCGCTGTGGTGTCAGAAAGGTCCCAGTGCAAATCCTAGCCCCGTTGTTTACTGGCTGTATGGTTTTAGGCTTTCATGGCAGCCACAAAAGTGTTCCACTTGGGCCTCTTGCTTTGTGAGCCTAGTTGACTGAGGTCGCAGCTCCTGCCCCTTCGAGATCCCCTGCTGCATAGCACCCAGGCTGTGCTTCCCTGCTAATGACTGAGCACGGTCAGTGTACCTGTGCAGGTCATTCCTGAGATGTGCGGGACTCTTCCACTGGGTCACCGTGGCTTGAGGACTCCCCGTTGGCCTGGCTGAGACTTTCCTAGACCCATGCCACAGCCCAACACTCTTCCTTTGAACTTCTGCTCCCTTCTGTATTTCCTCTAGGAGGGCCAGACTAGCATCACCATCTGAAGGCTCTCCCTGCATTCTCCTGCTCCTTCCCCATGAGCCTTTCCCAGGTCCTGCCCGCCCCCCGCCCGCCATGCATCTCTTGCACATCCAATCCCATCTTGGCATCTGCTTTTCAAGGGACCCAGTGAATTAACAGAACTAGTCACCTAACCTCTCTGTGACTCAGTTTCCTCATCTATTAATTGGAGATAACATAATTTTCTATTAGGTTTGCAGTGAAGTTCAGTGTAAATAAGTCTGGCATCCTGTCACACAGAAACTATCATTAATTCCCATCATTTTGCCTTCTATGGTACCCCTTCCTCCTTCCCATTGACATTGTCCCTCTTGAAGTATCATGTAGCTCTTCCTTCAGGTCCCAAGGTATTAATTAGCTGACAACCCCTCTTCACCTGTGTTAATATACTAATGATAGTAGTACTTTAACAGGTGTCCTCTGTGGCATAATCTGCAAGTCATTCTAAGAATGGAACAGCACGAAGAAATCATGAAATGGTCACATGTCTTTGGCACCCTTCTAAATCCCCTTTCTGCCACTCTTTCTGTTTCTACTTTTAGTGGTGGGAGGAATAGCCTTGGGCTGTGTCTTCTCTGCCCCTAATAAAGCCTGTTGTCAGTGAGGACATGCCAGTAGGGGCCCCTGGTGTCTACTCTGTATTTAGCTGCCTATTCCTCCTGTCCATAGGCTGGGCCTGCCCTGGGCAGCTGGGAATAGGAGCAATGAGGTTCTCCGTCTCACTGGCTCTAACTGCCTTTCCATGCTGCTCTGGAACTTCTTCTTAGCACTCCATTCTCAAAAGGCAGTCTCTCCCTTCTAGACTGGGCCTGAAGTTCTACTTGCACCAAAGTGGTTGACCAAATAGAATAGGGCTTGCTTATCCCTCTAAGCATACATGTTTCAAGCATAGCATGTAGAAGGATCTGTTTGGTAGACAGGATGGCCTTAGTGGGGACAAGTGGTGGGCAAAGTCCACCCTCTTTTCTGGTGCTGGAGACCCTCAAAATGTCTCCTTTGCTGCCCACACCTCTCTGGGCTGACCCACAGCGACTCATAAGTGGCCTGATCCTCTAGGACGGACCCGACATTAATTCATCATGACTTCTGAACTAGGGCTACAATAAGTGTCTTAGCTTCTTCATTCCTAGCTGATTTGAACTTTCTGAACCTTCTGGAACCTCCCTGAGAACCACCATCCCAACCCTTCCTTTCAGGATCTCCTGTTGCAGTTAGACTTGTTGCAGTCCAGTTACATGTTTGACTTGTAGGTGATGTTTTCCAAATGTCACACCTTCCTCTGTGTAGCCCAACAGCTCCCAAGCTCCTTTTTGACGGGCTGAGAGTACCATGCGATGCCCTTGAGGTGTATAGAAGATACTGCCTGCACCGTCTCTTTCCCATGGTAACACACTCTTTTCCAAAGCCTTCAGGACCCACATGCACAAGCTCCTTTGACAAGAGTTTAAAAACAAAGAATGAGACAGAGAGTAAATGCTGTTTATTGTAAAAAGTCAACCCATAAACAAGCCTACCTAGCAGACGTTGTGGGTGCCCCACCCTCATCTCTTGGACCTCACCATTTCCATGTATGCCAGTGACTTCCTCCCCTAAGCTCCTGTGACTATGAGCCCAAGGCTTACCTGGGTGGGGAGTAAATGCTGCAGGAGTGGTTCTCAACCAAGGGTGGCAGAAATTGGTGTAGAACTACTCCATCTTCCTTTCCCCTAGGGTGGGACAGCAATAAAGCAGGTTTTCCACCAATGTCCATTTGCCCACAGTGATAACCTGCTCACTAACATAGCCTGTATTGGTGTTCTTCCCTGTCTCACGTCCCCACCGCCCTCCCAGTACTTCTTGGGTCCATGGGTCGAGCTACTTGTCACTCAAGTAGCTTCTGCTACTCCACTTCTGCTTCTGGGGGGACCCAACCTAGAACAGTCCATATCCTAAACAATATTCTCTGAAAAAAGCCTTTCACCTTGCTTACAGCAATGAACTCCAAATTTTTTGCTTGTGTACTTTCATTAGTACACACCCCTATTATGTCCATACTTGTTTATATGTGACAGACTATCATTAACCAGTATATGAAGTCACAGCCTATAACTTGGGTAAGCTTTAGATCCATATTTCCAGTAGGTACCTGGATAATTTTGACTTCTTTGAAAAACCACTTCTTTCTAAAAAGATTTTATTTATTCATTTGAGAGACAGAGAAAGAGAGAGAGCATGAGCAGGGGGAGGGGCAGAGGGAGAGGGAGAAGCAGACTCCCTGCTGAGCAGGGAGCCCGATGTGGGGCTCCATCCCAGAACCCCAGGATCATGACCTAAGCCGAAGGCAGATGCTTAACCATCTGATCCACCCAGGCACCCCTGAGCAACCTCTTTTCAGATGTAAATAGGTGGTATTGTTTTTATGTCAAATATGGTAGACAAAGAAGGTTCTAGAAGGAGGAGAAATGCAACATTCGTTACACTGTCAGAAGGAGAAATCTAATGTTTTCTGGTTGTTTGATTCTTCTTGCTTTATTAATATTATTTCCAACCAGGGTTTCCTTTGTGGGACTCCTCAAAATTACCTGTTTATTGTGTGAGGGTTGGTTTCATTATAACTAGAGCCTAGAATCTGTAAACACATTCTAACCAGCCAGGAAAAAACTTTGAGATGTTGCAAAATGTTGAAAGCAAATGACGAGGCTTATCATCTTATCATCCCTTCAAATGAGAAACTCCCACTCTGTCTTCAAAATAACTTGAGCACTGTTCTTGTCTTGTGACTGTCTGACCCACAGACGGGGGGAGGGTGGCAGCACCAATCCATATCTTATCCCCTAGTTGAGTTTATTTTCTTATTCTTTGAATCAAAAAGAAACGCAATAGAAGTTATCTCTACTTCCCCCACCCCAGTGGATCATCCTGACCACCCCTTGTAGTGTGTACCCCTCCTTTGGAGGCCGTTGGTATGCTTGCATCCAGTCCCCATGTCTCCCCCTGTTGATAGCTTCAAGAGCCTCCTTGCCCTGAACCCATCTTCCCATACCTGCCCAACCTCTCCAGAACACTCTGCTCCAGTCAGCCTGGCCTCTTCCGTCCTCTAGCCCTTCATTTTTTCCCAGTCGTGGTGTGTGACCTCTCTCTTGCCCCGTGTGCATGCACGTTTTGTTCATCTTTCCCATGGGCTTCTGCCCAGCTCTTCCAGCCCGGAATGATCTCACTCTGCTCCTAATCCCTGGAACACATCTAGACTTCACTGCACATTTTTTTTTTTTTTTTGCAACTTTCCACCTACTTACTTGTCTCTGTAGCTGAGCTCAAACAGCTGCCCACAGTCCAGAGCCACCTGAGCCTCTAATAAGCCACAGAGGAGACGGAGAGTTTATTAGAGGTAACATGGTTTTTATTAGGTGGTGCCAGGTCCTACATCCCCAAAGCAGCCCACAGGCCTGAGGATCCTCCTGGGCTCTCAGCACAGACCTTGCTTTTTGGCTCTCCCAGTGTCTGTCTCCTCTGGTGACTGGCTGGGGAGTATAAACATGAATGAGTCTGTGGCACAGAGGCAATAAGGAAGCCATGGAGAAATTACTTGGACTTCTCCCTGAGAGGGCAGAACGGTGCCAGGCTTAGGGTGAGTTAACCCACATTTCTCATGGATTACAGCTTTTGTTCTGCCTTTCCAGGCTGAGCCAAGCACATTCATAATTACTTTTCTTTAAAAGAAGCCCACATTTATTTTTTAAATTTGATCTCCCAAAGCACAGAGTTAACCCCCCCTTTTTTTTTACAGCTTTATGAAGAAGACATATTTCACATGCCACATAATTTATCCATTTAACATGTACAGCGGTTTTTAGTATACTCACAGCATTGTGCAATCTAACCCTGTGATGGTCATTTTTATGTGTCAGCCTGGCCTTAAGAATCTAGTTAGTCCCCAGTTATTCAACTGAACACTAATCTAGGTGCTGCTGTGAAGGTATTTTGTAGATGTGGTTAAACTCCATAATCACTTGACTTTAAGGGAGATTATTTTAGATAATCTGGGTGACCCTGATTCATTCAGGTGAAAGGCCTTAAGAGGAGAGCTGAGGTCGCCCAGAAGAAGGAATTCTGCCTGCAGACTGCAGCTTTGGCTCATGCCTGAGTTCCAGCCTGCTCTTCCTGTCAGCCTGCCCCAAGGGTTTCAGAATTACCTGGCCACCCCCACAAGTGTACAAGGTGTTTCCTTGCACTAAATCTCTTAATATACAACTCTGGTTGGTTATATGTTTCTGGTTGAACCCTGACTGACACAAACCCACTTTTAGAATATAAAAACAAATCTCCATTTTATATAGGAGTCTGCTTCTCTTCCTTAGGATACCTCACAATCTTCTGTCCTTTTGTTGTGTATTCTTATTTGTTTATTATTTTAATTATTGTTATTATTTTTTCAAATGGTAAGAACATTTATTGTAAAGAGGGTCTAGGGTTTCCATAGGAAAATCAGAATATGTGAATACTTACAATTATTTTAGTCTTTTAAAAAATTTTCAGTATACTTAATATACAGTGTTACATAAGTTTCAGGTGTGCAATATAGTGATTCACCAACTCTGTACATTGCTCAGTGCTCATCATGATACGTGTACTCTTAATCCCCTTCACCTCTTTCCCCCATCCCCCCACCCACCTTTATTCTGGTAACCATCTGATTGTTCTCTATGGTTTAGAGTCTGTTTTTTGGTTTGCCTCTCTTTTTTCCTTTGCTCATTGTTTCATTTCTTAAATTTCACACATGAGTGAAATCATATGGTTTTGTCTTTCCCTGATTGGCTTAGTCTGCTTAGCATAATACTCTCTAGCTCCACCCAAATTGCTGCAAATGGCAAGATTTCATTCTTTTTGATGGCTGAGTGATATTCTAGTATATATATACACCACGTCTTCTTTATCCATTCACCTATTGATGGACACTTGGGCTGCTTCCGTAATTTGGCTATTGTGAATAATGCTGCAATAAACATAGGGGTGCCTGTATCCCTTTGAATTAGTGTTTCTGTATTTCTTTGCATGAGGGTTCTTTTTTCTCCACATCCTCACCAACATTTACTGTTTCTCGTGTTGATGATTTTAGCCATTCTGAAGGGTGTGAGGTGATATCTCATTGTGGTTTTCATTTGCATTTCCCTGACGATGAATGATGTTGAGCATCTTTTCATGTGTCTGTTGGCCATCTGTGTGTCTTCTTTGAAAAAATATCTGTTCATGTCTTCTGCCCATTTTTAAATTGGATTATTTAAAGTTTTTCTGTGTTGAGTTGTGTAAGTTCTTTATATAGTTTGGATACTAACCCTTTATCAGATATGTCATTTGCAAATATCTCCTCCCATTCAGTAGGTTGTTGTTTAGTTTTGTTGGTTGTTTCCTTTACTGTGCAGAAGCTTTTTATTTTGATGTAGTCCCAATAGTATAATTTTTGCTTTTGTTTCTCTTGCCTCAGGAAACATATCTAGAAAGATGTTGCCACAGCCAAAGTCAGAGAAATTACTGCCTGTCCTCTCTTCTAGGATTTTTATGGTTTCAGGTCTCACATTTAGATCCTTAATTCATTTTGAGTTTATTTTTGTGTATAGTGTAAGAAAGTAGTCCAGTTTCATTATTTGCACATAACTCTCCAGTTTTCCCAACACCATTTGTTGAAGAGACTGTCTTTTTCCCACTGTATATTATTGCCTCCTTTGTTGAAGATTAATTGACCATATAATTGTGAGCTTATTTCTGGACTTTCCATTCTGTTCCATTGATCTGTGTGTCTGTTTTTGTGCCAGTACCATACTGTTTGGATCACTACAACTTTGTAATATAACTTGAAGTCTGGAATTTTGATACCTCCAGTTTTGGTTTTCTTTTTCAAGATTGCTTTGGCTATTCAGGGTCTTTTGTGGTTCCATACAAATTGTAGGATTGTTTGTTCTAATTCTGTGAAAAATGCTGTTGGTATTTTGATAGGGATTGCATTAAATGTGAAGATTGCTTTGGGTAGTATAGCCATTTTAACAATATTTGTTCTTCCAAGCCATGATGATGGTATTTCTTTATGTCATCTTCGGTTTCTTTCAACAGTGTTTTATAGTTTTCAGAGTACAGGTCTTTCACCTCTTTGGTTAAATTTATGCCTGTGTGTTTTGTTATATTTGGTGCAATTGTAAATGGGGTTTGTTTTATTAATTTCTCTTTCTGCTGCTTTATTATTAGTGTATAGAAATACAACTGATTTGTGTACATTGCTTTTGTATCCTGCAGCTTTACTGAATTCATTTATCAGTTCTAGTAGTTTTTTGGGGGAGTCTTTGTGGTTTTCTATATGTAGTATTATGTCATCTGCAAATAGTGAAAGTTTTACTTCTTCCTTACCAATATGGATGCCTTTTATTTCTTTTGGTAGTCTGATTGCTGTGATTAGGACTTCCAGTGCTATTTTGGGTGGAAGTGGAGAGAGGGGACATCCTTGTCTTGTTCCTGACCTTAGAGGAAAAGCTCTCAGTTTTTCCCATTGAGTATGATGTTAACTGTGGGATTTTCATATAAGGCTTTATTATGTTGATGTCTCTTCCTTCTAAACCTACTTTGTTGAGGGTTTTTATCATGAATGGAGGCTATAGTTTGTGAAATACTTTTCCTGTATCTATTGAAAGGATCATATGGTTTTTATCCTTTCTCTTGTTGGTGTGATGTATCACATTGATTGATTTGTGAATATTGAACCACCCTTGCATCCTAGGAATAAACCTGATTGTGGTGACTTTTTAAATGTATTGTTGGATTCAGTTTGCTGACATTTTGTTGAGGATTTTTGCATCTATGTTCATCAGAGATATCAGCCTCTAGTTCTCTAATTTTGTGGTGTCTTTATCTGGTTTTGGTATCAGGGTAAGTTGGCCTCATAGAATGAATTTGGATGTTTTCCTTCCTCTTCTGTTTTTGAAAAAATTTGAGAACAGGTATTAACTCTTCTTTAAATGTTTGCTAGAGGGGCCCTGGGTGGCTCAGTTGTTAAGCGTCTGCCTTCGGCTTAGGTCATGATCCCAGGGTCCTGGAATCAAGCCTCACATTGGACTCCCTGTTCCGCGGGAAGCCTGCTTCTCCCTCTCCCACTCCCCCTGCTTGTGTTCCCTCTCTCGCTGTGTCTCTCTCTGTCAAATAAATAAATAAAATCTTAAAAAAAAAAGTTTGCTAGAATTCATCTCTGAAGGTATCTGGTCCTGGACTTTTGTTTGTTGGGAATTTTTTGATTACTGATTCAATTTCATTGCTAGTAACTGGTGTATTCAAATTTTCTATTTCTGGGCACCTGGGTGGCTCAGTCGGTTAAGCGTCTGCCTTCAGCTCAGGTCATGATCCCAGAATCCTGGGATCGAGTCCCTCATGGGGCAGGGAGCCTGCTTCTCTCTCTCCCTCTGCCTGCTGCTCCTGCTTGTTGTGTTCTGTCTCTCTCTGTCAAATAAATAAAATCTTAAAAACAAAACAAAACAAAAAACAAATTTTCTATTTCTTCATGCTTCAGTTTTGGTAGGTTATATGTTTCTAGGAATTTATTTCTTCTAGGTTGTCCAATTTGTTGGCATGTAGTTTTTCATAATATTTCCTTACAATTCTTTGTATTTCTGTGATGTCAGTTGTTATTTCTCCTCTTTCATTTATGATTTTGTTTATTTGAGACCCCCCCCGCCTTTTTGATGAGTCTGGCTAGAGGTTGATCAATTTTGTTGATCTTCTCAAAGAACCAGCTCCTAGTTTCATTGATCTGTTCTATTTTTTTTTTTTTTAGTTTCTATATCATTTATTTCTGCTCTCATCTTTATTATTTCCTTCCTTCTGCTAGTTTTGGGTTTTGTTTGGTCTTCTTTTGTTGAGTGTTCTTAAGGGTGCTTCTACATTCCTCCTGCTCCCAGGACTAAATCTTGGATTTAATGTTGATTGTATATAGGTGCAATCAAAGAAATATTCACCTCCACCAGAACAATTTGTTGGGACTCTATTTGCAGTTTTTCCTATTGTAATTTCTACTAGAATATAAATTCCGCAGAGGAAAGGATTGCAGTTTGTTCTGCTTATTGAGGTATCTCAAGAGCCCACAACTCTGTCTGACATCATGTAGTAGATAGTCCATACATATCTGTTGAATGATCAAATGCCCTGACATTGTAAGCTCCTTGGAAGGAAGAGAGGGCCTCCGTTTCCATCCTCCATAAGAGCCTAACAGTGCTAGGAAAATAGAAGGTATTTGTGGTAGGTTGCAAAAATGGCCACAAATTCTTCCTTTCTCAGAAGAGCTGGAATCTCCATCTCTTAAATCTTGGCTTGGCTGTGTGAATTTCTTTGGTCAATAGGACATGAGCAAATGTGATACAAGCAGAAATTTAAAAAATGCTTGGGTATTAAAACTTGGAATTAGAGCCCTAACATGACCATAAGCTAGCCTGCTTGTGCGTAAAAGGCTACATGGAGGAGAACCCTGCATCCCAGCTGACAGGCTACCAACTACCAGACATGTGACAAGGCCTTTCTAGATCATCCACCCACCTGCCATCCTATAAGCTGAACAAAGACACATGGGCCAGCCTGGATCTGAAGGACTGCTCAACTAACCCATTGAATCGTGAGCAAAATGAAATGTTTGTGGTTTTAAGCCACTAAATTGAGGTCATGTGTTGTACAGCAATAGATAATTGATCCAGTGCTCAATAAATTCCCAAGTTTAGTTAAAGAAAGATATGTCATCTCAATTCTCAAATATTGTGCACCTGCTATATGCTAGCTTCTGTTCTTGGCACCAAGAATATGAGGATTAAAACTTGCGGTTCCTGAAAGCCTCCTTAAATATGACACCAAAAGCATAGATGACAAAAGGAAAAAAGATATATTGGATTTCATCAAAATTTAAAACTTATGTGCTTCAAAGGATACCATCAAGAAAGTGAAAAGACAGCCATGGAACTGGAGAAAAAATTTACAAATCAAATATGTGATAAGGGACTTATATGTAGAATATATAAAGAACTTGTACAACTCAATAATAAAAAGTTAAATAATCCATTTTAAAAATGAGCAAAGGATCTGAACAGACATTTCTCCAAACAAGATATACAAATGGCTGATAAACATATGACAAGATGCTCAGCATCATTAGTTATTAGAGAAATACAAATCAAAACCACAATGAGGTATCACTTCATTCCTACTAAAATGGCTATAATAAAAACAGAGAATAGCAAGTGTTGGCAAGGATATAGAGAAATTGCAACCTTCATACTCTGCTGGGGGAAATGTAGAATAGCTGCTTTGGAAAACAGTTTGTCTATTTTCCCAAAGGTAAATGCAGAGTCACCATATGACCCAATCTGGAGAGTACTCTGACACCCATCAACCAATTCTCCAATTCTCTGGACACCAATTGGATGTCCAACAATTCAATTCTGACACTAACTATATGGAGTTACTGTCAGATTCCACGTATTTAAGGGTTTAGTCCCGCAAGACTGCCCCCACTTCAGGTGCCAGTTGCGAGTCTCAGGTCACTCATACTTCTGAGTGGCTGGCTATGAAGCAGAGGTTTCCATGACCCCCTTGTCAGATTCAGTAGTTTGCTGGAATGGCTCACAGAACTGAGAGAAATATTTTATTTATGTTTACTGCTTTCTTACAAAGCATACAACTCAGGAACAGCCAGGTGGAAGGGATGCGTAGGGCAAGGTATGGAGAGGGGAGGGAGTGTGGAGCATCCTCCCAGCAAATTCATGTGTTCAGCAACCTGGAAACTCTCCAAATATCATATTTCGAGTTTTTGTAGAGCTCCAGCACCACCTCCCCTTCCCATACGTCAGTGGGTGGGACTGCAATTTCCAACTCTGATCACTTAACCTTTCTGATGACCAACCCTATCTTATGACCATCTAGGGGTACCTCCTTAAGTCACCTCATTAGCATAAGCTCAGGTGTGATTGAAAGGGGCTTGTTATGAATAACAACAAAAACACCCACCTATTACTCAGAAAATTCCAAGGTTTTAGGAGCTCTATACCAGAAACCATGGGCAAAGACCAAGTATGTTTTTGTATTATACCACATCTAGCAGTTCCACTCTAGATGTATACCCAGGAGAAATGAAAACGTGCATCCACACAAAAACTTCTATGTGAACGTTTAGAGCAGCATTCTTTATAATATCCAAAAAGTAGAAATAACCCAAATGTCCACCAACTGATGAATGGATAAGCAAAACATGATATATCCGTACAATGGGATATCATTTGGCAACGAAGAGGAATGACGTTCTGATAAGTGCTATAATGTGGATGATCCTTGAAAAGATTATGGCAAGGAAAAGAAGTCAGACACACAAAAAACACATATCCTATGATTCTACTTATATGAAATGTCCCGAATAGGCAACTGTATAGAGACAGAAGGTAGATGAGCGGTAGCCAGGGGCTGGGACAATTGGGGGGAATGGAGGGTGACTGCTAATCGGTACAGCGTTTCTCCTTGGAGTGATAAAGTGTTCTAAAATCATATTGTGGTGATAGTTGCTCTATGAATATACTAAAAAACAGTGATTTGTATACTTTAAATAGGTGAACTGTATAGAGTGTGAATTATATCTCAATAAACCTGTTTTTACAAACTCCAGCAACTTGGCCAAGGGCAAAGAATTACTAATAAATAGCTGAGTTGGGACTTGAATCCAGGTCGAATCTACACACTCCCTTTTTGTCTAACTTTCTATCTCGCATGAGTCTGGTGTATTTATGTATCTTAAAAAATTGTGTGCATAGAAAAATAGTAATATGTATTACATATATAAAAACATTTTATCATCCACCCTTTTAAAAAAAGGCTTATTTACTTATTTATTTGAGAGAGAAAGAGAGAGAGAGCACACAAGTTGAGGGAGGGGCAGAGGGAGAGAATCTTCAAGCCAACTCCCTGCTGAATGTGGAGCTGGGCTCGATCCCACAACCCATGAGATTATGACCTAAGCTGGAGCCAAGAGTCAGACGCTTAAGCAACTGAACCACCCAGGCACCCCTATCATCCACCTTTATAAAATTAGTTTTTTATTTTAATTCCAGTAGGGTTAACATATAGTGTTGTATTAGTTTCAGGTGTAAAATATTGTGATTCAACACTTCTGTATGTTATTCAGTGCTTATCATGACAAGTGTACTCTAATTCCCTTCACCTATTTCCCCCATCCCCTCACCCACCTCCCCTCTGGTAACCATCAGTTTGTTCTCTATACTTAAGAGTCTGTTTCTTGTCTCTCTCTTTTTTCTCTTTGCTCATTTGCTTTGTTTCTTAAATTCCACATATGAGTGAAATCATATGGTATTTGTCTTTCTCTGACTTATTTCACTTAGCATAATACTCTCTAGCTCCATTCATGTTGTTGCATATGGCAAGATCTCATTCTTTTTTATGGAAGAGTAATATTCCATTGTGTGTATCTATATATCGCATCTTCTTTATCCATTCATCTGTGGATGGACATTTGGGCTGCTTCCATATCTTGGCTATTGTAAATAATGCTGCCATAAACATAGGGGTGCATATATTTTTTGAATTAGTGTTTTCATATTCTTTGGGTAAACACCCCATAGTGGAATTACTGGATCCTATGGTAATTCTATTTTTAATTTTTGAAGAACCTCCATACTGTTTTCCATAGTGGCTGCACCAGTTTACATTCCCACCAACAGTGCAAGAGGGTTCCTTTTTCTCCACATCCTTGCCAATACTTGTTGTTTCTTGTGTTCTTGATTTTAGCTATTCTAACAGGTGTGAGGTGAAATCCCACTGTGGTTTTGATTTGCATTTCCCTGATGACGAGTGACGTCGAGCATCTTATCATGTGTCTGTTGGCCATCCCTATGTCTTCTTTGGAGAAATGTCTGGGCCCATCCACAGTTTGTGTTTTTTTTTTTAATTTAAAATGGATTGTGAGCATTTTTCCATGTCATGACATAGTCTCCTACAACATAAAATTTTAATAGCTACATAGTATCCCATTGTATGGCTGACCCTTAATTTATTCAACTGTCTTTATCATTTGGATGGTTTCTAATATAGAGAGAGCTCTTATCAAACTAACTGCTGTAAATAGGCTGGTGGGCTTTTTATTTTTGATAGCGTCCATGGCCTTTTATCAATGATCAGAGTAGGGTCTCTCTCTCGCTCGCTCTTTCTTTTTTTTTTTTCTTTTCATAAATTAGGTACTTTAATGATAATTCATAGGCCACCCATATTTTTGTGCTACAGACTATTAAAATGTCTTCCCCAATCTTTTTTTTTTTTTTAATTAACACATAATGTATTATTTGTTTCAGGGGTATAGGTCTGTGATTCATCAATCTTACGCAACACCCAGCGCTCACCATAGCACATACCCTCCCCAATGTCCATCACCCAGCCACCTCATCCCCCTCCCCCCTCCCCTCCAGCAACCCTCAGTTTGTTTCCTAAGATTAAGAGTCTCTTTTGCTTTGTCTCCTTCTCTGGTTTTGTCTTGTTTCATTTTTTCCTCTCTTCCCCTGTGATCCTCTGCCTTGTTTCTTAAATTCTGCATATCAGTGAGATCATATGATAATTGTCTTTCTCTGATTGACTTATTTCACTTAGCATAATACCCTCTAGTTCTATCCACGTCATTGCAAATGGCAAGATTTCATTTTTGATGGCTGTGTAACATTCCATTACACACACACACACCACATTTATCCACTCATCTGTCAATAGACATCTAGGCTCTTTCCATAGTTTGGCTATTGTGGACATTGCTGCTATAAACACTGGGGTGCAGGTGCCCCTTCAGATCACTACATTTGTATCTTCGGGGTAAATCCAGTAGTGCAATTGCTGGGTCGTAGGGTAGCTCTATTTTCAACTTTTTGAGGAACCTCCATACTGTTTTCCAGAGTGGCTGCACCAGCTTGCATTCCCACCAACAGTGTAGGCGGGTTCTTCTTTCTCTGCATCCCTGCCAACATCTGTCATTTCCTGACTTGTTAATTTTAGCCATTCTGACTGGTGTGAGGTGGTATCTCATTGTGGTTTTGATTTGTATTTCCCTGATGCCAAGTCATGTTGAGCACTTTTTCATGTGTCTGTTGGCCATTTGGATGTCTTCTTTGCAAAAATGTCTGTTCATATCTTCTGCCCATTTCTTGATTTCCCCAATCTTGACACTGGTTCTTAACTATTGCTTCTTCAAAGCCCATAATCATCTTCCTTTGCCTCCAGCTGTCGCCATTGTTTGAGTTTATTGATTCTTCTTCAGTTGTTCATACAAAGTGCTGTTTTGGCATAATGCCTAATGATCAAATTGCCATATTAACTCCTCAAATTCCCTCTCTTAGTTTTTCTTCTTAACACATTCACCCCAAGTCCTGGAAGAGGAAGAATGCTTCAGTGGTTCCCCAATGGCTTCCCATGGTTCGGAGATCCCTGAAAAGCAGCCCAAGTCCCTTCACCTGTGTCTAGCAGCAGTACTGAGACTTCAGCAGCCTTCTTCCCACCTCATCCCTAAAGCTTTCAAGTGAAAACTAAAAAATTTAGTAATGAATTTGACCTCCTTCATCCAAAGGAAAATAACCCATGGGCTGGGGGAATGCGGTGCCTCACATGCCAACGTGTAGGCTTCCAACTCCGCCCTCTCGCTCTTTCTTTTAAACTTTTTACTAAAGCACAACGTACATACATAATATATACATGTCATAAATGTAAAGGTGGACATATTTCACAAACTAAACATACCTGTATAACCAGTATCCAACTTAAGAAACAGAATATGACCAGCACTTCAGAAGCTCCCTTCATGCCCTTTGCACCCCCCCCCACCCCCCGCCAGGACTTTTTCTTTTTCAATTGAATATCAGCTGGCAATATGTCCAAGTGGCAAATCCAACATGCCCCTTTGGGGCAGGGCCAATAAAGACATCACAGATTGCCACTGAATATACACTCATGGCTCTTCTGCTTGTGCCTTGGCTCTCCCACTTTCAGTGCTCTGGTATCTACCAACCTTAACCCTCACCTGAGTGTCACCTCTACCCAGAGTCTCCCCCTCTTAGGTAGCTTCCGTAGCTGAGTGGGCAGCTGGCAAGTTGAGCTGGCATGGGTGAGTGGCATGACCAGGCATGTGGTGACCTCTCCCCTACCCTACACACTTGATAAAGCTGAAAGGGAGGGCCTGGGTAGTTCTGAACAAGGGCCAGATGTTGTAAACCAGTGACTTTGCAACTTGGCTGCATATTAGTGGGGGAGCTTTAAATGTAATAATGCCTGGCTCCTACCCCCAAAGATTCTGATTTAACTGCCATGGGGTGTGGCCCAGACATGGGGATTTTAAAAAAATATCCAAGTGATTCCAGTGCGCAGCAAAGGCTGAGAACCCATGCTCTAAACTCAGAGTCTTTTTTTTCCCTTTTCAAATTTTTATTTAAATTCTAGTTAGTTAACATATAGCGTAATATTGGTTTCAGGAGTAGAATTTAGTGATTCATCACTTACAAAAAACACCCAGTGCTCATCATAACAAGTGCCCTTCTTAATGCCCATCACCCATTTAGCCCATCCTCTGCCAATCTCCCCTCCAGAAACTCTCAGTTTGTTCTCTATCCGTAAGAGTGTCTTGTGGTTTTTCCCTCTCTCTTTTTCCCCGCTTCCCATATGTTCATCTGTTTTGTTTCTTAAATTCCACATATGAATGAGATCATATGATATGTGTCTTTCTCTGACTTATTTCACTTAACATAATACACTTTAGCTCCATCTACAACATTGCAAATGGCAAGATTTCATTCTTTTTGTTGGCTGCATAATATTCCATTACACACACACACATACACACACACCCCCCACACATCTTCCTTATCCATTATACACACACACACACACACCACACATCTTCCTTATCCATTATACACACACACACACACACACACACACGCCACACATCTTCCTTATCCATCCAAGCCCACATGACTTCAAAGCAGTGGTGGGTTCTGTCTTGTATTTATACAAGCAATACAAAGAATCTATCCATGTCAATGGATATTTGAGCTCTCTTCATAGTTTGGCTATTGTCGATAATGCTGCTGTACACATCGGGGTGCATGTACCCCTTTGAATCTGTATTTTTGTATCCTTTGGGTAAGTACCTAGTAGTATAATTGTTGGATTGTAGGGTAGTTCTATTTTTAACTTTTTGAGGAACCTCCATACTGTTCTCCAGTGGCTGCATCAGTTTAAGATGTAAGAGGGTTCCCCTTTCTCTGCATCCTCGCCAGCATCTGTTGTTTCCTGTGTTGTTAATTTTAGCCATTCTGACAGGTGTGAGGTGGTATCTCATCATGTTTTTGATGTGTATTTCCCTGATGATCAGTGATGCTGAGCATGTTTTCATGTGCCTGTTGGCCATCTCTATGCCTTCTTTGGAAAAATGTCTATTCATGTCTTTTTCCCATTTCTTAACTGGATTATTTATTTTTGGGGTGTTGAGTTTGATACGTTCTTTACCTTTACCAGATATGTCATTTGCAAATATCTTCTCCCATTCCATAGGCTGCCTTTTAGTTGTGTTGATGGTTTCCTTCGCTGTGCAGAAGCTTTTTATCTTGATGAAGTCCCAATAGTGTATCTTTGCTTTTGTTTCCCTTACCTCTGGAGATGTGTCTAGTAAGAAGTTGCTATGCCAAGGTCAAAAAGGTTGCTGCCGGTGTTCTCCTCTAAGAATTTGATGGTTTCTTGCCTCACATTTAGGTCTTTTATCCATTTTGAATTTATTTTTGTATATGGTGTAAGAAAGTGGTCCAGTTTCATTCTTCTGCATGTGGCTGTCCAATTTTCCCAGCACCATTTGTTGAAGAGACTGTCTTTTTTTCATTGGATATTCTTTCCTGCTTTGTCGAAGATTAGTTGACCATATTAAACTCAGATTCTTCTTGGCTTTTGTCAGTGTGCTGCTCAGTGTCAACATCAGCTGAGGATTAAACGCCACGTCTCATTGACTCTGTAATATTTGTGTAATTCACATTAGCGCTTTTTTTTTGTTTTTGGCTTTCCTTAGAGGGTTTGTGCAACACTATTTTGACAACATGCCACTCTCTTTATAGATTGAACTGACAGTCTCTAAGATGCTTATGGATATACTGGGTCATTTAGCCTGAATAGGAATTAAGATGTCTTAAAACAATAATGAGTTACAAAAGTCACCCCTTAAGCATATTTGATGTGCTTTCTTATGTCTCCTGCACATGATGTGCCTTGGTAAAATACTGTGCCTACTGGGAGCAATGTCGGTTTCGGATGTGTAAATCACATGGGAGGAGATTTGCAAAGCCATGATGCCTGATCCATCTGACAGGTTGCCTGGCTGTCTCCTGAAGAGGACACAAGCCTCAGTCAGGGAGGGCTTCCCCATATAGGGGCCTGAACAGCATATTTGAAAGATGACTAAAGAAAGCTTCTTTAGAAGTTACCTTAAGAGGGAAAAGGAAATGCCTGGTTTATGAAGCATAACAAACGGGGTGAGTAGAAATCAGACAAAGAAGAAAAGGAAGAGAAAGGAGTTCGAGCAAGAAGAGAGATGGGTCTGGGGTAAGCTGGCACTTCCAGGGTATGAAAGGTGTATGGCTGATGCCCAGTAGAGGGAATGACCTGCTAGCTTACTTTGGACTTAACAGCAGGACCATTGGCTAGTATAAGCCGAGCCTCCCAGGTATTAATGCGCAGAGTTGTGGGCAGGTGTCTCAGTGTTAGACAGACAGGGTAATAAACAGTAAAAGCAAAAAGAGCTATAGAAACACCTTCTGATTCTCGGGGAAATGTCAAGCTCGCCTCACTTTCACTCTTAAATGTCTGCATGAGAATGCTGTTCCCAGGCTGGGGTTCCCAGGAGTCCCGTCCTTTCCTGAGGAGTGCTTGTTGGATCCTGGCCAGGAGGTCTGCGCCAGCAGAGCTCAGAGCTGCTGATGCATTTGCCCACATGACTTCAAAGCAGTGGTGGGTTCTGTCTTGTATTTATACAAGCAATACAAAGAATCTATTTTAGAGAAAACATGCAAAGAAGAGAGCGGAGGGTAGCAATTTCATAGTCTGCTCTGTAATTTAGTATGGTGTTCTGTGCTGAAGGAGAAAATAATCCCTGTGTTAACAGACAATGGAGAATGAGAGAAGGAAGGATCAAGCAATTTGGACCCCGGTCCTGTGAATTTTGAATGTGTTGGGAAAGGAAGAAAAACCTTTGACTTTTTCTTGTTCCATTTTAACATCATAGAGAGACATTGGTTATTTGTGGAGTCAGATGCACGGATTAAGATGTAGATGGATAGACAGATAAATAGCAGGGTGGGCAGTGTAATAATAGATAGGATAAGTGTTGCTGAGAGTACTGACCAAGGACATGGGCTCTGAAGTCAGACTGCTGCCTGGGATTGAGTCACAGCCACATGTCACCTTGGGCAGGTTATGTAAACTCTCTGTGCCCCAGTGTCCTCATCTGTAAAATGGGATAATAAAACTACATACCTCATGGAGCCTGGCACAAAGTAAGCCAATAAAAGTTTGGTTTTATTTTGTTATCATTAGTATAACTCACCAGGATATTAAGAGAGAACAGATGAGAATCATCTACCCTAGCCTGAGGAGGTCAGAGAGAATCACCTGCCAGGGCAGTGGAGGTGGTGGGTTGGGCTGAGTCTCGGATGATCGGTAGGAATTGGCAAGAGAGGAGGGAGATAATATCCCCATTCCAGGTAGAGTGGGGTCTGTGGCTGAGGAACAGAGCATCTGTAAGGAAGGTTTTTATGTGATTTATATTTTTTGAATCACTATTGCTGCCATATTTGACTAATAGGTGAACACATGTATGGAAGCCAAAATGGTTTTCTCCAGTCCACAGAAAATGACCGGAGTGCAAGGGGGTTCAAGAACCTCTTGTGACGTCTCCACGTCTCCCCAGGTTCCGTGGTCTACAGTTTGGAAATCATTGCTGGAGACTGTTGTATCCTGGACCCAGGCCCTGCTTTCCTTCAACAGTGCTGTCCAGATGGAGAGCCACTGAAAGTTTTCAAACAGGAGAACCGTGATGGAAATGGTTATTCCACGTCTATTTCAGTGAGCCTCCTTTCAGTGTGCCTTTATGTGTAGCTGACTCTAATAAATCAAAAAACTACATTTCCCAGACTCCCTGGAAGCTGTGCAATTTCAGTTTCACCAATCAGATGGTGGTCATGTGAGACAAATCCAGACTGCCTTTAAGTGGGGAAGGAGGCATGGTGGGAAGCTTCAGCGTTGCACGTGTATCTTTCAAGAGGTCTGGTGTGCCTCTGAAGCCAGTGGTTCCAATAGTGGCTTCCAGAATCCCTAGATTATATCTGAGGTTGGCAACCCTGGGGCCAACTGTTGAAAGGCAGCTTGCCGATTTCCTCATACAAGTCCCTCCTGAGGGTGGTGGTTTGGCATCAGGAGAACCCGGTCAGCACATGTCTGGTGTTGGCTGTATCCTGGACCCAGATCCTGCTTTCTTCCTGCCTTTAGCCAGTCCAGGGTCAACCCCACTCTCTGTGTCTCCTTTCCCCCACCTATAGCCCTTCATTCAAGTCTTAAAGTCATGGTCTCTACCACAGGTTTGGGAAAGGAATCTCTGCCCTGGGTCTAGGTTACTTTCCTCCCAAAAGGCACCTGGGCTTCTTAGGCAAATTTCCCCCATACCGCCCTTTATGCAAATTTGACCATTTCCTTCCTTCACCTCCCCAGATACCTTGCCACAAAGTGATGCCACTTTGTGGGGGGAAGAGTGAAATAGCCTTGGGGGGTCATGCTGATACAACAGGCTCAAAGATCTAGGTAAGCTAACTGAAATGGAGAGGCAGGAGTTCCCAGGTAATTTATAAAGGAAGCAAGTTGAGACAGAAGTAAGGAGCTGTCCTCCAAAGTGGAAAGAATGACCTTTTAGGATCTTGAAGCAAGTGCTTAAAGAGAAGTGCGATGAGTAAACTGTATGAGTAACCTGGGGCGGGGTGACCTCCACCAGGCCCAGCAAGGTTTCCACCAGCCCTAGAGACAGTCCCCAGACACCTGGCCAAGGGCACCGAGCAGGAACTGAAATCCGGCCCATCCCCCACTTGCCCAGTGGAGGGCCCCCGCATGGGGCTGTGCGCTGCAGGAGGAAGGGGGAGGTGCCTTTTAAAATCCACACTGAGGTGTCCTGGAGGCAGCCCTAGTTCCAGGGGGTGGAATAGGGAGGAGAGGCCCAGACACTGTCCACGTCAAAGGCTTCTGACACCTGGAAGGGTGTCCTCTCCCTGCGCCAAGGCACCGACGCCCCGTGGGCAGAGCTGTCTTCCCAGCCCTCCTCCAGCTCTGAGACAGCAGTTTGCCCTTTTGTGACATAAACACATGCAGGGGGCAAGGTGGCATTGACTGTTACTGTTTCCTCTGCCAAGTGTTTTCGTGCTATAAAACTGCAGAGTACAAACTCTACAATTATTCTTTGGACTTTAAAAATTGCTTAGGAAAGAAGAGGGTGTGGGGAGGAAGGGGAGGAGGAAGACAGGGAGAGACAAAGTCCTCTTGGATCACAAACTGCCAGTCTCCCTTCTAGAGTGACTGCATTTGGTCTTTTGTTCCTTGCCTGGGGAACATGTTCAACAAGTATAAAACCAAATCAGGTTGTTTTTGGCAAGGCTTTGAAGATTCCGGGCTTTCTGCTGTAATAGCAGTGTGGGCTGTGTCTTCTGCTGCCTGGCACCGCATCCACCAAAAACAGACAACAGGTCCGACCAGAATGAGCTGCTTGGGCAGCAAGGCCCCCAGTCTGCTCTTCACTGGGCAGAACCTCCAGAGAGAGCGGGGCGGAGCAGGCGGGAAGAAGGAGGTGACAGCAACAGCAGGAGCGCGGCCCCTGTGCGCCTGGGGCAAGAAAAAGGAAAGGGCAGAGAATATGGTGGGGAGAAAGGCGGCTTTAAGGGCTTTCAACCAGAAATGTCAGTCACCAAAACCACTTTTTTAAAGGCACCAAAGCGAAGGAAAATGCCGTGCGCGCGTCTGTTTACTCCATCTACAGCAGATGCCCCGCTCCCTGACTTGCAGTCCCCAGCATTGACCATTTTCATGCACTCTTGCCCAGCTTCCAGTAGTCAGCAGTGGCTGCTCGCACCTGGCACTCTCTCTGGACACAGTGCCCTCACTTCTCAGGCAGGGGGACTCAGATGCGTGCCTCCGGCCACCCAGGGTTCCCCAGCAGGTTTATGCTCCAGTGGCCCACAGCGGCAAATGGCTTGCCAACACACCCTGAAGTGGCTCCCTTTCCTTCCCTTCCTTGCCTAACTTCCCCACTGCCCTAGTGATGTTTCCTGAAACCTCCCAAATCACCTACTCACACTGGAATCCTATCAGTGCCCAGTTCTGGGGGAACCCAAGCTAAAACATCCTCCTACCCTTACCCATTTTGATAAAATCTGCTCTCTTCCCTTGTTAAGTAGACTTAACTTTGCTCTAAACTTCTCATCCTCGGACTTACCACCAGGGTGGAGTGACTCTTCTATCCACAGAACTTGTTGGATACAAGGGGTATCCAAGTTTTGAAAGTCCTTTTGTGATTTTAAAAAAAGATTTTATTTACTTACTTATTTATTTATTTATTTATTTATTTATTTATTTATTTATTTGAGAGAACAGAGTGACAGAGCACGAACAGGGGCGACAGTGGGCAAAGGGAGAAGCAGGTTCCCCGCTGAGCTGGGAGCCTGAAGTGGGGCTCGATCCCAAGACCCTGAGATCATGACCTGAGCTGAAGGCAGACGCCTAATGACTGAGCCACCCAGGCACCCCTCCTTTTGTGATTCGTAAGGAACTTTGCCAATTCTTTGATAGACTGTAATTTGTTGTATTAGATATTTGCTCTGGTACCTGAGTCAATGACAAGCTTTCTCTTGGTAAATGTATTTTCTGATAGGTGATGTGAGTAGGGTCATATTTTAAATATATTAGGGGAATTTAGAACTCAAACTAATTGTCTTGTGAGTCCCTTGATGAAACAAACCCAAATTTATGAACTTTCATGTATTTTCTCTCCTTAAACTGAACTATACCCACTTTGCTTTAAATGGGACTTCACTTATAGTCTCCCCCATTTTTAAAAACTTTTAAGTAATCTCTACACCCAACATGGGGCTGGAACTTAAAACCCTGAGATCAAGAGTCACATGCTCTACCAACTGAGCTGGCCACGTGCCCCTAGCTTCTCCTATTTTAATGCTACTTCTGCTAGTGTCATTTAACCTGTTTCTAAGGATCTAATACAGAACTATCTGAAATATAATATCGATGGCACAGAGCCTACAGGAAATTAATTTTGTTCTCCAGCATCACTCTAGGACTACCATAGTATGTCTTTTTCTGTCATTAATTTGTGGAGAGATGCTGGATAAATCCCTGACTCTGCGTTCTTCCGTTTTTCCAGCATATTAATCAATGAATTAATATTTGAAGTTGTATGAACTGAAGAAAGAACGGGACTATAGCCCTTCCTTAGAAACAAGATATTAGGGCTCATTTCAGTATAAAAGTTATATATATATACATATATACACACACACATATACACACACATACATACAGAGAAAACTAGAATTCAGAAAAGGGGAAGAAAAGCATCTATATTTCTTCTGCATAAAGAAACTCAGCATCACATTTTAGTTTTTTTTTCCTGCCTTTCTATGTACAGTTTTTGTGTTCTTATTATCATCGTGGCATCAGACATCATCTTAATAGCAACATCAAATTTCAGGGAGTACATACACTGTAGTCTACTTATCCAGTTCCCTATGTTCAGGTGCTTTCGCCCTATTTTTACCATTATAAACGGTGCCCAGCATGACTTAGTTTGTGTAACAGTATGTTCTCCTGGAACTTCTCCCAGCACTTGTTAATCCTTGTTAGTGTTAAGTCATGACGGGTAGAGCCCATGCTACACAGATAATGAGATCATGAGTTTCTGTACCTCTCCTCTGCACATCCTGAGTGCCTGCTCTGTGTGGGGCACCTTGAAGGAACCAATGATGACTAAGACACAACATCTGTCTGCAAGGAGCTTGGCCTCTGGATGAGGAACACAGACCTGTAATCCATTAACAATAGCAACTAGGTAAGAAAGTTCTACACCGGGTATTAGGAGAGCACAGAGGAGCAAGTCTCTGACTCTTGCTAGTGAAGGGTTTTAGAAGCATAAGATTTTCTAGACAGTGCAGATAAAGAAAATAAAAAAATAAATCAGGGAAGTGTGATAGCAATGGGAGGAGGGCAGCCCCAGTAGACAGAGCAGATGGGAGAGGCCTCTCTGAAGAGGTGACATTTAAACTGAGACCTAAATGACAAGAAGGTTTCAGCCACTCAAGGACCTGGTAGAAGAGTGTTTAAGGCGAAGGATCAGCAAGCACCAAAAAGACGGGAGTGATCTTGGCTTGTTCAAGGAAGAGCATGGTGGGAGTGACGTGAGCGAAAGGGAGGGGAGTAGAGTGGATCTCAGGGAATGGGAGAGTAAAGTGAGGTGGGTCAAATGAAAGGATAGCAGGGCAGCTTTGAGAGCTCAGCTGCTGTTGGAGAACATGCATCAGGAGCGGTTCCAATGCTTAAGGTTGCATGACTTTGTCAACATTTCTTAGTAGCACCGGAAGTAGAGAAGGCAGATGGCCTGACTGATACATGGTTGGAGGTTGCAGAACAAGTGTAGAAAATAGACAGTGGAGTAATGGGGTGGAATGTACTGGGAATGGAGAGTTTGTAGTGTTGTGCTCTAAAGGCCAGGCTGTATAAGAAAAGAATGGAAAATAAGGAGGTTGGAAGATAAGGGTGTGACAAACAGGGAGAAAACAGAAAGCTGGGGGATTGGAGGTCTCAGAGAGTTTACAGAGCCTATGAGATGGAAACAAGGTAGAGAGAAAGCTAGAAGGACGAAGGGTTTTACTCTGAGAATAGAATACTGGGGTTTAAGGAAGCAGATAGAGTTCAGACAGCTGTGGATGATGTCAAGGTCCATTGCTGAAGTAAAATGGAGGTGATGGTTGAAGCCACGATCTTCCCTGATACTTCCCTGTATGGTGCAAGCTAGGGTGTTACTTGATTTCATCAAATCAAAACTTTTCGTGTGTAAAAGGACACCATCGAGAAAGTCAAAAGACATGGGGCGCCTGGCTGGCTCAGTTGGGGGAGCATGTGACTCTTCATCTTGGGGTCATGAGTTTGAGCCCCACATTGGGTGTAGAGATTACTTAAAAATAAAATCTTTAAAAAAAAGAGCAAGTGAAAAGAGAACCGAAAGAAAGGGAGAAAATATTTGCTAATTACTTATGTGATAAGGGTCTGGTATCAAAAATGTGTATAAATAACTCTTACTACTCAGTGATAAAAAGATAAATAACCCATTTAAAAATAGGTAAAGGATCTGAATAGATATTTCTCCAAAGGCGACATACAGTCAATAAGCACATGAAGACACTCAACATCATTAGCCATCAAGGAAATGCAAACCAAAACTGCAATAAGATACTGCTTCATACCTAGTACCAGAATGGTTATAATCAAGTAATCAGATAATAAACAAGTGTTGGCAAGGAAATGGAGAAATGGGAACCCTCATACACTGCTAGTGGGAATGTAAAATGGTGCAGCTGCTTTAGAAAATATTTTGGCAGTTTCTTAAAATGTTAAAATTAGAGTTACCATATGACCCAGCGATTTTACTCCTAGGTATATACCCAAGAGAAATGAAAGCTTATGCCCATACAAAAACTCCTACCCAAAAGTTCATAGCAGCATTCCTCAATAGCCAAAAGTGGCAACAACCCTAATGTCCATCAACTAACAAATAAATAAGCAAAATATGGTATGTCCATACAATGCAGCAACTCAAGGGTGCCTGGGTGGCTCAGTCAGTGAAGCGTCTGCCTTTGGCTCAGGTCATGATCCCAGGGTCCTGGGATCGAGCCCCGTGTCGGGCTCCCTGCTCAGTGGGGAGTCTGCTCCTCCCTCCCTCTTGTGCGCTCTCTCTCTCTCTCTCTCTCTCCTATCTCAAATAAATAAATAAAATCTTAAAAAAAAATGCAGCAACTCAGATGACCCTTGAAAATGTTATGCTAAGTGAATGGAGACAGTTACTACTTTTAAGTCGTTGCTCAGAGTAGATTAGGGGATGGAGATAAGCATTTTCTTAATGAAACAGAATAGGCTAGATTAGATTAGACTAGATCAGATCTTTATATCCCAGCTCAAGTGCCATTTCCTCAAGAATTCTTCCCTAACTGGGTCGAATCCCCTCTCTCTTGGAACCTGTCCTTGATAGCACTAAGCACAGTTGGAAGTTTGTGTTTATTTGCATGATGATTAGATGGACGTTGGGATCCCAGGATGTGACTATAAATGCACTGCATCTCCAGCACTTAGCATGCAGTTGATGGCACATAGCAGGGTATTTGTAAGTATCTGTTCAAGGAAGGAAGGAAAGAACCTGGTAAGTGGGGGGTCAAAGTTGTAGATGCAAAGAACAGAGTATCCTAGAAGGAAAGGAATAAAATGCGGGATGTAGATGAAGTCTCTAAAATAAAGGTCTCTAAGGCATTGTTTTTCAAACCGGGGGTCACAACACATTAGTGAATTGAGAAAATGGTATACTAAGTTGTTTCCAGAATTTTTTAATGAAATGGAATAGGGTCGGATAGAAAATATCAGAGGGGTGCCTGGGTCACTCAGTCTGACTCTTGATTTCAGCTCCTTTCATGATCTCAGGGTCGTGAGATAGAGCCCAGCCTCGTGCTGGGCATGGAGCCTGCTTAAGATTCTCTCTCCCCCTCTCCCTCTGCCCCTCCTCCCACTCCCCACCCCCACCCTCTCTCTCTAAAAGAAAAAGAAGAAAAAAGAAAATATCAGAGAATACAGCACATATCAAAATTTTCATGAAACTTTTGTTTCAACTATATATAGTTGTGTGATATATATATATATTCACATACATACATGTACACACGTGTGTTTTATGTCATGATTCTCCTGCGTTTCAATTTTTAAAAATTGAGACACTCCTATACCATACCCTCTGGTTCAAACATTCATGACTGTAATTCTTTTCTGAAGCACTGATCGTTCTAGTAGATTGAGAATCACAGACTGTGAATATAAGACCTTTGGTGGTTTGTACTAGTAATAGCATAGCATTTTTAAAAAGTCATTTGTTAAGTACAAATTAAGCATTAATTTTTCAAGTATAAATTGAACATTAATGGAATTTCTCAAGTATAAACATTAATTTGAGTTTTTAAGAACAAGCTAAACAATGGTTTCAATCTCTATTAAGATGTTTTTCAGTCTCTAAAATGCATCAACAGTTATGATTATTTCTAATCATTTATGATTAAGAAACCCAGGAAGCCAGTGTTTAGTTATGTGGCAAAATGCATGTCCTTAATTTAATTTCTTTTACCATGAGTTATTTCAAAATGGTTTAGTTGTAAGATTTCTTTGAATGTGTGTAACACATCACGTGCCTAACAGTTCTTTCATTTGTGGGAACTGTGTGTGGTGGGAAGCCCAGGGCCTTTGGAGCCATTCTAGTCTGCAAGGAATCCTGGCTTTGTCACTTACTGGCTCTTTGACATTTGACAAGTTGGCATATTGGGATCTTGGCTTCCTTGTCTATAAAACAGGGAAAATAATTTAGGTGAAAATTGCCTTTTGTGGAGGTCAAAATTGGTCAACTATCAGCAATTTCCTGTGGCTCAACCTAATGATTATCTTACAGGGTGGTTGTGAGGATCAAACAGGCAATATTTGTTTAATACCTGGCACAATGCCTATTAAATGTTAGTATTCCCTTTGATAAAGGTGAAAAATACTAGTGTCATTGTTTAATTATCTCTTTTAAATTGGCAGCATACACATTGGTCCATTGCACATTATATACTTATTTAATTTGTGTCTTGTTGCAGAAAGAATTTAAGTAGACTGGCACATAGTTGGTCCTAGATAAATATTTGGATACTAGTGAATTAATGTTTCTGTTGAGTTTTGTTTTCATGGTCATTTTTGAGCCATCATTTGGTACTTAACTAGAATTTGATGAAACATTAAAGAGCCCAGTTTAGACCGTTCTTTTCCAAGAGTTTGTAACAAAGTCTTGTTTTGTACTTCTATGACAGGTTGTTCTTTCCTGGGAGCCAGCCCCATGGGATGGTGTCTGGTGAATGTTTAACAACAGACTCTCCGGAAGCAAGGGTGTGTGGGTGGTGGTGGACCTAAATATAGCGTTGGCCAATTTCCACGCAAATACTTCCGTCACCCGTCACGGCTGATTTCAGGCTAGCAACTTGACATCACTGAATGCACAGTTGGGAAGAGGTAAGTGCAGTGAGCTCTTCTGAACTAGAACCAAGATGCTCCAGCCCCATTGCTGGCCCCAAGACACATGAAACCCAACCTGAGGGCAGTGCTCTGTAGACTGGAAGTGAGCATGCGTGTAGGATTTTTCATTTATATTTATGCTGCTAATAAAGAATTTTCACAATTACTGAGTATTTTTGAAAAACACAACTAAACAGAATAACTGCAAAAGCCGAACAAAACAATAATTATAATATTTATTGTTATCCTACATCTGTATGACACCTTCTCATTAAATTGTTTTTCTTGATGAGACAACATGCAGGGTTTTGCTCTTCTTTTTTCCTTTGGTCAGCCTATTATTTTAATGACCAAAATACTAAGTAAGTATTCCCCCCAAAAAGTGCTGTGTAATTTTATTTATTGACTCTCTCTCTCTTTTTTTTTTAAAGATTTTATTTATTTATTTGAGAGAGAGAGAATGAGAGAGAGCACATGAGAGGGGGGAGGGTCAGAGGGAGAAGCAGACTCCCTGCTGAGCAGGGAGCCCGGGGACTCGATCCAGGGACTCCAGGATCATGACCTGAGCCGAAGGCAGTCGCTTAACCAACTGAGCCACCCAGGCGCCCTCTCTCTCTCTTTTTTTTTTTATTTATTGACTCTCTTGATGATCTAACTGGCTCAGATCTTGGGAAACTCCTTTTTGGTGGGATTGTAAAATTCAACATCAATTTTTTTTTTTTTAATGTGAGGGAATGTGAATCATAGTTGGGGAAATTGTTGAGGCTATGGATCATTTTATGAGTGATGTGTTTTAAGATTTTAAAAAAATGCTTCTGCAAATAAAAGATGTTACTTCAAATCAGGGATACTAAATGGGGGGTGGTATTGTCCTGGGGTAGGGGTGGATTTAAGAAATCAATGGTGGCATTTTTGTTGTTGTTGTCACAATGACTGGGGAGCACTGTTGACATTTAAAGGGTGGGGCCAGAGATGCTAGAACTGGAAATCATCCCATGTTCTGAATGACTTTCAAATATCCTGCGGAACTGTCATGTAGGTGAAAATAAACACCTAACTTTCCAAGACAGCAAGCACAGTATAAACTGAAGGATGCTTGCCTTTAGTTTTGCTTAGAATTTCCCCAAAGTTGTTCACCATGTTGGGAAGTCACAGCACCATGGGCAGTACTGAGTTCGCTGTTTGAGTTGCCGCTAAAGCCCACCTGTGTCTGTCTTGGCCTTGAGCTGTCCCTCACACTAATGCTATGATAGTGTAAGCATTTGGCTACTTTATTTTGTCTTCTAGGATTGCCATGCCTGAGAGTTTACATTTTGAGGTGCATGTTACTTTATTATACATTACTTTCTTTTTATTTGTCCTTTCTGCCACGGTATTATGTCGATTTTTTTTTTTTTTACAATTATGCAGAGGGGTATGTGGTGTCCCCTGTGGGTTTCATTTCAGGTTAGTACAGGAGGGCTACTGAATATATGTTATTAAAGGAATCATTGGGTCTGAGACCCAGTAACTAATCCAAATAACTAATCCTTAGCGTGATATGACAATACCAGTTCTGTTTCCAAGGTCCCCAGCATATCTGCCTGAAGTCTGACATCAAAGAGTGGCACATCATATTCCCTTGGCTTCAAGACTACAAGCAGATGGTTGAACTCTGCCCCAGTCACTACCATTTGTGGCCCCAAATAACAATTTTATCCATTTTCTTTTTTTTCCTCCCTTTTTCCTTCTTGGCATCCGCTGAGCCGTTGGCATTCCTGCCGCTGCCCACAGCGGCATCCGCAGCCCATCATGAGGAAAAGCCATCATCTGCTGAATTGTATCCCTTTTCTTGATCAGTGCTTACAGTACTGTTATTTTGTTCATCAGAACATCTGGTGCCCTCTTGGAAAAGGACGTACTCAAAAAGTCCGGTGGATCAAATATTATGGCAGTTGTAAGATGAGACGAACCTCCGTTTCCTTGAGTTTAGAATTTGCCCCTGAAGAATGTGGAGGCAGGCATGAGCAAGCACATCCATTTTGTCTCATGTAGTGCATAGTGGCAATAAACACCCTGGTAAGAAAATAAGCATTTAGTGCTGTGCACACAGCAACAAAAAAATAAATATATACTTTGAGCTGGATTCAAATACGAACCTACAGGTCATGTTGTCAACACAGTGAAAAAGGAAAAAAAAAAAGCATCATCAGTGAATAAAGCTGTAATGAGTATGCAGGGCTAACCTTTGGCAAGATTGCAGAGCACCTGGCATTTGTTTCCAGCACTTGTATCTTCTTTCTCAGGTGCCCTTTCCTTCCCTCCCCTCAGCACCTCTCGTGCCGGCAAGCCTAAGGCTCTCAGTGCACGTGGAATCAGCAAGTGTTTTTGAGCTACTTTTTTTAAAAGAGATTTAATTTATTTATTTGACAGAGAGAGTACACGCACGAATGGGGGAGTGACAGGCAGAGGGAGAGGGAGAAGCAGGCTCCCCCCTGAGCAGGGAACCCGATGCGGGGCTCGATCCCAGGACCCCGGGATCATGACCTGAGCTGAAGGCAGACGCTTAACTGACTGAACCACCCAGGCACCCCTTGAGCTACTTCTGCTGTATCCCAGGCAATGTGGGAGGCACGATCAAATCCATGTCTGATTTGAAGGAGTCTCCCCGTCAGAAGGAAAGGGGGCTGATACACTTTTTTTCTAACTAACTCCAGGGTTTTTTTTTTTTTTAGAGCAGATGGGCTTTTTCTGGCGATCAGAATAGTGGTTATCCTGGACAGGCAGAAGTGACTGGGAAGGGGCATGAGGGTTTCTGGGGAGCTGGTAATATTGTGTTTCTTTCTTTTTTTTTTAATTATGGTGAAAAATACATATCATAAAATTTACCACCCTGTTTCTAAGTGTGCAGTTCAGTAGTGTTAAGTGTATTCCCATTGTTGTAAAATAGGTCTCCAGAGCTTTTTCATCTTGTAAAACTGAAACTCTGTACCCATTAAGCAATAACTCGTTTTTCCTGTCCCCAGCCCCTGGTAACCACCATTCTACTTTCTGTTTCTATAAATTTGACTACTCTAGATACTTTATACAGGTGGAATCATACAGTATTTATCCTTTGGTGACTGGTTTATTTCACACACTTTTGATGTCCTTCAAAATTCATCCATATTGTAGCATGTGACAGGATTTCCCTCCTAATGTTGTATTTCTTGATCTGGATGCTAGTTACCTGAGTACGTTCACTTTGGGAAAATTCATCCAGCTGTGCATTTATTAACTGGACACACTTCTGTATGCATGTTCTACTTCCAAAGAGGACTTTACTTTAAAAAATAGATGGAGATAAAATTTAAAAATCATTACTACCATTTCTACTAAGCTATTAGTAACTTGTGTTAATGTTTCCCAGAGGTGTTTTAGAAGTACCAGTTAGAGAAGGCAATGCTTAACTCAAAGGGGTACTTGCTGAAGGCAGAACTTCAGAAGAGGTGGCTTGGGGCACCTGGGTGGCTCAGTCGGTGAAGCATCTACCTTCTGCTCAGATCATGATCCCAGGGTCCTGGGATCGAGAGCCCTGTGTCAGGCTCCCCGCTCAGTGGGAAGTCTGCTTCTCCCTCTGCCCCCACCACCCTCCCCCACTCCCCCACTGGTGCTCTCTCTCTCTTTCTCTCAAATAAATAAATAAAATCCTTTTTTAAAAAAAAAAAAGAAGAAGAAGAGAAAGGGCACCTGGGTGGCTCAGTCATTAAGTGTCTGCCTTCAGCTCAGGTCATGATCCCAGGGTCCTGGGATCGAGCCCCGCATCGGGCTCCCTGCTCCGCGGGAAGCCTGCTTCTCCCTCTCCCACTACCCCTGCTTGTGTTCCCTCTCTCGCTGTGTCTCTCTCTGTCAAATAGATAAAATCTTAAAAAAAAATAAAAAAATAAAAAAAGAAGAGATGGCTTCACACAGGCCCTATTCAAATTTTACCTGATGTGTGGCTCTGAGCCCCTTTATATGTATAGAAGCCTGGTACTGCCCATCACAATCCAAAATCACTAAAAATTAATACCCTGCCACCACCAAACAAGAGCAGAAGGTAAAGGGGGGGGGGAAACTGTCCTTAAAGAGGGGAATGAAATTGGGAAGAAAGGCCATTGAAGAAAATTTTAGGAGAAAGAACAAAACTGTTGGAAGAGGACAATCAGGTAGGGTTGCCAGATTTAGAAAAACAAAGAGCTAAACAGACAAACAATCAATGCAGGACACCCAGTGATCCTTGAATTTCAGATAATCAACAAATAGGTTTTTAAAGTAGAAATACGTTCCGAATAGTGCATAGGACATACTTGTACTAAAAACCTACTTGTTGTTTATCTGAAATTCAACTTCCGCTGGGCGCCCTGTATTTTACCTGGCAAGCCTAGATGCAAGGGAAGGAAGGAGGGAGACAAAATCATAGGGAACACAAAAATGTTTTTTCAATGCAGGTAACCAGCTCAAAGCCAGATTCTGACAAGTACCTAGCACTGGATAATATTCCCTGTCCTAAATGAGGGAAAGAGCTTTCCACTAAGAATTGGTTTGATTTTGCAATTAAGAAAAAAATTAGACTTTTCTTGAATGTCTTGCTCAGGAGTCCAGAGTTTAATCCAAATCTTGTCACATTGGCTATTTCCCAGAGAGCTGAGTGACAGAATAGGATAACCTACGAGAATGGTGTGCGGGGCTGCAGGGAGGAAGGGCAAGGGACTTCCTCCAAAGACCTAGTGCCTGGTAGTGACTTATCTTGTCAGTTTTCATCTGAAGAAATTTTGATGTATAAAATAGGGGTTGCCATTAAAAGTAGTGCATCGGTACTGGTGGGGAAAAACAAATTCCCGAATGCTCCACCCTCCCTATTCATCAAAGCAAAAGCATCCAAGATTCACTTAAGGTGAATGAAGGCATTTGTTCTGGAAGAGTTGGCCTTGTCACACAATTTCTGATTCACTTTGAAGCCCTGCAGTTAAACCCTTCTAATTCTGAGTCAATAGAAGGGATAATCAGGCTTGATCAATGAAAGTTCTCAGGCTCATTGTTTAAAAGAAATAATTTTTTAAATTGCAAGTATACAATGGGGATTAAATAATTAACAAGATGACTCTAGGCTGAAGTTTTGCAAGGCCCATTTTAATGATTGGTTTTTAAAACAGAAGTATAGTTGCATGCAGCTAGAAGCAAGTGTCCTCTAAGTAGTTTGTTAGTAGACCTAGGTAAACTCTATGTTCTATGATCTTTTTACACCATTAATTGCTTAGTAAGCTTTTCTTTCATAGTGTTTGAAGTGAACTTTGGCCTAGCTCCAGTTCGAACGATCACAAAACTTTAAAACCGTGAAGACTGGATTTATTACATGGAAGCTGTATCTGTGATTGTTATCAACTGAATATGTAGAATCTTGGTTGATACTTTTTATGGCTTTATGAAACTGTCAATAGCCCTAACCTGTATGTCCTTGGACAGTTTCCTTAGGTGTCTATACCTTAACTTCCTCATCTGCAAAATGAGGGAGGGGGTGGACGATGATCTCTAGGCTCCAAGCTCTAAAACATCATGACGAGATCACACTAAGAGTGTGTTCATCTCGGGGAGCGGTAACTTAGCACAACTTACCTAGAGGTTTCCTTGTAGGGATGGTTATTATTTTAATGAATAAAGGTAAGAAGAATATAGAAAAAGTGTTTTCAGTTGCTTCTTGTCCCTTGGAAATCTTTCATGGGTGAAGAATCAGAACTTGGGGAAAAACCAGAACAGCCATTAAGCAATAATGTCTAGAAGAGACCAAGGATTGAAGAACTGAGAAGCGGTTACTACAGGGAGAATAGATGCCATGAGAGAAAAACACGCCCGTCTTTGCTTCCTCAAAAAACCAGATTGTGCCCGCTGGGAACAAGAGATTGACTCCTCGCTAGGATGTCGAGTGCCGCCAGAAGCAATATCTTCCATTTGATTCCCATAACAGTCAGGAAGAGCATGTAATGGCAACTGTAACACAAGACAAGAAGCTATGCCCAGGACTGAGTGCTTCCACCCACCCCAGCTCTGAGGTGAACAGTCTGTACGTGCAGGACCTTGAGGATCAGGCTCTCTCATCTCCAGAATCTTCATACCCATTAAGTCAAGTGTTTAAGATGCAAATTATTTGGATCATGAAACTCTTTTTGCTTCCACACTCATTGCCAAATATTTGTGCACTTTCTGAACATTGTTGTACAAATTATAAATGTATCTAAAAATGTTCAGCCACAGCTTCTTGCTGAGACTCTTCCACGTGAGACAGCTTGTGACCATCCCCTCAGCCAGCTTCTCGAGAAAGGGACAGCTTGGAAGGGAGACTTGCAGCTGGGAGGGTAGACTCTGGCGTCAAACAAGGCAAGGTCACTTCAACTGCTTCACCAGCTTCATTCCTTCCCCATGCCATGGCTCTGCCTTCCTCACCAAGGGGACAGAAATCTGGAAGGATATTTTAAGCACCCCTGAGGACTGTGTATACGTGGACACTATGGAGTATATGAGCATACGCGAGGACTGACTAATCAAAGCTAATTTACAAGGGGGTCTAGGAGAAAGAGAGTTGTAATGTGGTCAGGATCGGGATATGTACAGAGTGTGTATGGTGTGTGATATTTTGAAGCAAAGTTCAGGATTTGTTCCAGAAAACTTGGCAAAAATTTTACCCTCTGGGGCATAGGAGGTGTGGTAGGCAGAAGAATGCCCCTACCCAAAGATGTCCACCTGTTTATCCCCAGAACCTGTGACTATGTTATTTCACATATGATTTTGCAGATATGATTAAGCTAAGGGTCTTGAGTTAGGGAGATGATTCCGGATTATCTGGATGGGCCCAGTGTCATTACAAAGGTTCTCATAGGAGGGAAACCTCTAGAAAGCAGAAAAGGCACAGGCATAGATTTTCCTTTAGAGCTTTCAGAAAGAATGCAGCCCTGCTGATCCCTTGATTTTAGGACTTCTGACCTCTAGAATTGTAAGAGAATAAATTTTTGCTCTTTGAGACCTCAGTGGTGGACAAACAGACCTGGGCTCTGCCAATATGGAACTTAGAGCCACAGGAGGAAGACTGGCATTAAAACAAAAATTGCTATTAATTAACTCAGGTATGCAGTGTGCTGTGAAGTACTTCATGGCTCTCTGAGAATGATTAAAAGGAGATCTACTCCTTCTGGATGGTCAGGGAAGGTTTCCCTGAGGATGTGATGTTTAAGGCAGACTCTAAGGATGAGCAGGAGTTAGCTGTCTCAGGTCAGTGGGGGTGGAAGGAGCCTTGAAGAAAGATGGAAGAGCTTTTCCAAAAGCTGTAGGCAAGCAAAGTGTTGTGTTTTAAGGAGTTAAACTAAGTCCAGTACTGTTGGAGCCAACGGAATAAGGGTTAATGCTGTACAAGAGGAGATGGAGGGGTGACTAGGGCCTGGGCTAGGCAGGGCCTTCTAGGCCAATGAAGGACAGTGGTATATCCATATTTACACTTTTAAGGATCACTTAGGCTATAGTGGATGAAAGAATGGATTGAGGGGCAAGAGAAGATACCAAGAGACCAGTTATTAAGGACACTGCAACAGCCTGGGTAAGAAGTAAGGTAGCCCTGGTCAGGATGGTGGCAGTCGGGATGGAGAGAAGCAGAAGGGTTCAAGAGATAGATATATAGGACAGAGAATCAAAAGATTTGATGATTGATGGAGTGTGAGAGGTGACAGAGAGGGAGGTGTTAAGGATGATGCCTAGGTTCGTAGATGAAGCAATCCTGTCAGCAAAATTTCCATTTTCTAAGGAAGGGAACAATGCTGGAAGAGAAGAATTTTGGTGGGAAGATCGGAAGTATGACTTTGGACCTGGATAACTTGAAGGGGCCACTGAGACATTCAGGTGGAAATGTCAAGTAGGCATTTGCCTACACAGGGGCAGGAGATCTAAACTTAGGAGTCAGAATTTCAATGGTAAGTGAAGGCCTGGGGATAGTGGAGGCTGGCGAGGAAGGGAGAAGCTGGTAAGAGGAGGGCCTAGGAATCTCAAAGGAAGCAGAGGTCAGAGAAAAGACCTGGAAGTGACTAGAAAGCCAGGAGAAAAACAAGGAGGGTGTGGAGCCACTGAACTGAAAGGAAAAGAGAGTTTTGCAAAAAGGAGGGAGTGGCCATGAGATCAAGAAAAATAAGAACTAAGAAGTATTCCTGGGACATGAAGATCTTTGGTGACCTCAGCATGAATTCGGTGTGGTGGAGGAAAGGGGACGGCACCTAGGAACTGTCATCTCTTCTTTTTTTTTTAAAACTTTTTTTTTATTGTTTTTTTAAAGATTTTATTTATTTATTTGAGAGAGAATGAGAGAGAGAGCAGGAGAGGGAGGAGGGTCAGAGGGAGAAGCAGACTCCCTGCCGAGCAGGGAGCCCGATGCGGGACTCGATCCCGGGACTCCAGGATCATGACCTGAGCCGAAGGCAGTCGCTTAACCAACTGAGCCACCCAGGCGCCCCGGAACTGTCATCTCTTCTAAGTGTTTCTGGCAGACACTGGTCAGAACAGGGTCTTCAGGAAAAGCTAGGAACCAGTGAGAAGGCTGGAGGGAAACCGCTGCTCGCGCGCGGCTGGATTACGTGCCCCGCTGCCACCGCCACCGCGCATGCGCAGCGGTACTTCGCCCGCCCAGAAAGACAGAGGTAGGTGGTGGACGGGGCTGCAGACTGCCGGGGCCTTAACCGTCTCTCCTTGTTCACTTGTCACCTTTGGCCAGAGTCACTCCATCACTCCTTCTTTCTCTTAGCTCTCTGGGCCTTGCTAGCAGCCATCCCCGTCTCCATTCTTGCTTATTCTGAGACTGGACCCATGAAGTCACCCTCTCATTCTCTTTCTTCCTTTTGGTCTCCTGGTGTTGGAGAGATTTTGTGTCTCCAGGGAGTCTGAGTGAATTGACATTTCAGAGCAACTGTTTCTTATCCAGTGTGTATGCAGTAGTTCTTCATGGAACATGGCCAGTCCTGTGAGCAGACAAACAAAAATAGCGTATTTGGTGAGTGACTTCATGGAGAAGTGTGAGGGGAGGGCACAAGTCTCCTCCCTTGTGAGAAGCCAGGAAGGCTATTGGAAGAGCCAAAGAGTTGCTCCGGGTTGAAGGTTCAAATAATGGTTAAGACAAAATGTTCCTCTATTTTTTTATTGTCTACTGAAATCCAGCTTACATATAATTCAGATGGAATTCCCTGACCATGACTATGAGGTTCATATAGGAGTCCAACCTCCTCCACTTTTATGAGGCTACAGAGCATAAGAATGGGAACAGGTGTTCCTCGGACTATGCTGCCAAATAAAACTTACTCAAGACCAAAGTGACTTTTCTCACTGAAACCAGAGCAACAACAGGAATCCTGACAAGGAAAACACACGCATGCGCGGGTGCGTGCACTCGCATTCACACACACACACAGCCACAGTGAAAGAATGAAGCCATTTTGAGGGAGAGGAATAAAAGAAGAAAAGGGTTATACAAGGAGAAACAAAATACAGCTCTGACTCATGCAATAAGCTTGTGTGGTGAAAAAATAATTGGAGAATAATATCAGAGTTCTGAACATGGCTTTGAACATTAACATAGCTTTTACTTGTACATTTGGGGGTAGTTATTCCCCGCCTTCACTATTTCCTTCACCCTTCAGGTTAGGAAATTATTCCCTCGGTAAAACAACATTATTTTCTCTTGTTTTCTGGGAAAGTGCTTGTGCTAACTCTTCCCTCAGGATCTGTTGAATAAGTTAGTAGCTGATGAAAGTTAGCAGCAGGTGACTACATTGGCATTGATAAATAATTGATATTGTAGTTAGAGTTCTTCTCAGAGACTCATGATCTTTCTTCTAGAGATCAGCTGAAGTCCAACCCTCTCACTTTACATATGAGGACCTGGGCATGGAAAGATAAAGCAATTTTCCCAAATCCACAGAGCTACTTAGTGGCAGATCTAGCCCTGAGACTTCAGGGTCAGGGGTCTACTAGGCTATGCTGTCCTGCTCAAATGTATCAAACAGCTGCAGTGCCCATAATTGAAAGCTTCCTCGGGCCAGGAGGGTACCATCTCCACTTCTCACAACAAATCTTTAAAGGAGGCTTTATCACTCCCATTTCCCAGGTGAGAAAACCAAAGCTCAGAGAGGTTAGCTAACTCACTTAAGACCACACAGTCAGTACATAGTAGAACTGACTAATCTTGCGGGATGACCACGTAGGGATTACCAGTATCTAAGGCTGATCCTCCACCTCTGTGGGGACAGGTGTTGGCTTCCCTGGTATCACAAGGAATGCCCAAAGGGCCACACAACCAAAAGTATTGATCTAGCTCCTTGGCTATGGTGCCTAAAGGTTGAACTTGGAGTCACTGCTAGGAAAGAGCAGAGTTATGTTCCTTGGGAAGAGTTATGTTTTCTTGGGAAGGGAAACTATGCGGAGCAAAGGGGAACTTTTCAGGCTGAGTAGGATGATACTTGCCAGGTGGAGACAGGGTGAGGGGAAGGGTTCTCTGGAGAGAGAACAGATCCTGTCCAGCTCTGAATGGTATCTGGACTGAGGCTGGATCTTTGAGTCCCTAACTGGGCTGAGGTGTTTATGGAATTCGATAGCATGCATTTATCAGTATGCTGTGACTGTACTATTTTCAAAGGGGGTCCATCGTTACATAGAACTGAATTAATTGTAATCCTGGGCTCAGGATACACAGGTTCATGCATGGCTCCCTCTTTAAATAAATAAATACACAAACAAATGTGAACACTCATGAATCCAACATCCAAACTAAAACCTAGAGCAGTCATTGAAGCTGTCTGACAATACCAAGTTTTGAAGAGGAGGATATGGATTGACCAAACCTCTTATTCATCCCTAGGAGTATAAATTAGTTTAATCAATTTGTATTATTTTGTAGTGTTAAACATTCTCATGGAATCTATAAACCCATCCGAAAAATAACATTCACAGCAGCATGTTTATTTGTAAATCACGGGGCTAAGTAGCAAATTTTTCTTCCCTCTACATTGAAAAGTATCGACAAATACAGGAATCTTTCTTTTCTGAGTGGGGAAAGTCTAGCTCTTCAACAGCACCCACTCACAACCCCTTTCCAAGCTACCGTGTTAGGTGAAAAGGAAGGCACTACTGTATCACTTGTCACCAGTCATGTGTTTGTTGAACTGGCATCGAGGACTAGGGAGGTGTAGTCCTATTTTTTAATGAGGCTTGTCTGTGCAAAGTGATTTGAGTTTTAGAGAACTCATCTGCTTGCATTTCTTTGGCATCGCTTCTTCTTTTCATATAGGTCTTCAAGTCATGGCAGAGACAAAAGCCTTGGCAACTGGATCACACCCCAAACAGTAATCCAGTGTTGGATTTCCCGGCTCTACCATACATCAGTGGACAGCCATGGGCAAATTCCTGAACTTGTCTGAGCCTCAGATTTCTCATCTGTAAGTGGGTAAATTCACGTGTGCCTTGCGGGGCTGCTCTAAGGATTAAAAGAGGGGACTGCTCCTAACCAGCTACGGAACAAAGAAGCCCAGCAGCAAATGTTAGTTGCCTTCTCTAGGGAAACAGGAGTGTGAGGGACACCCTGCAGTGTATCTGGCACAGCACTTATCTCATTGAAATTTAGCGTGATCCCCAAATGCGAGGCACAGATGTAATTTTACATTTCCTAGAAGCCACACTTTTTTAAAAACGAACAAAAAAAAATGAAATTAATTTTAATAATATATCTGATCCAACCTATTTAACTGATGTATCTAACATGTTACCATTTCAACATGTAATCAGTATAAAAATTATTGATGAGATAGTTTGTGTTCATTTATTTATTTATGTGGCATACTGAATCTTCGAAATCCCATGTGAATTTTACACTTAACAACACGTCTCAGTTGGATCGGCACATTTCAAGGGCTCAAGAGCCCCACTTGCTAGTGGAGCTGAGTTGGGCAGCGCAGCTTTAGCACTTCTAAGGAGATTGAATCTCTTTAGATTTTGAAATCTGGCCTCTTCAGTTCTATTCTAGTGCACAATTCAAACAGTGGGAGGTGATTGACCCCATTCCTTTTCCTTTATTATCACTAATTTATAGTTGCCTCATAGACGGGACGCAGGTCAGATTATCCTAGAGCAGAGGTCCCCAGTCTCCTTGGGAGAAACGACTGTTTTTCTTTTCCTCAAAGCTTTCAAACCTCCAGAAAATTAGGATAACTGGAGGGAGGGGGAGGTGAAAAGAGTTGGGGCTGACAGTAAAGCTCCAGCACCCTGGAGAAGAGTCCTTCCTGGACGCTACACAAGCCTCCTCGATGGAATGAAGTCTTAGTAACTTCGGAACTGACTCAAGTCTGCTGTGGGATTCCCATTCAGTGGTCGTGATGGCTGGGCCTGGGGGAAAGGCTGCACTCGGCCCACAGCTTGGACGGATGAGGGCTGTGCTCAACTTGCTCATGTGAGAAACGCCACGTTTTCCAGATAATAGGTGGCATCTTAGATGTCAGAGTCCACTGCAAACAATGGTTCATGCTCAGTTAATTATGGGCACTAAGTAAATATTAATAGAAACTGATAAGACCACGATTTGTATAAAAAGAGCGGTAGATTCTTCAAGTTGCTATATAATTAACTTTCATCTTTTGGGGTAAAGAAGAACTGAATAAGGCCTTTCATGTTACCTATTCTGGGTTCATATTTTTGGATTGTGTTCCCACCCAGAGACTCCAAGGATTTCCTAAATGTCAGCCTAACCATGGTATCACTCAAAATACTCTTTGGTGGTTCTTGTATTATTGGCATTTTGCTCGGTTTCCTTCCAGAATTTTTCCATGAAGTTTTTGTGATCTCTTCATAGCAGAGTTCAAATTTAATACATCCTTTTGTAGCTTGCTTTTACCCACTTATAATACTTGCATTTTCCATGTTCTCATATAGACTTCCTACAACACATTTTTAACGACAGTCTAGTGGTCCACTGAGTGCTTGTGCCATGATTGACTTAACCATTTTCCATTATTGTCTTTTCCTTCTGGATATTATAGGATGTAATTTTGTTTCATACCTTGTGCACAGGAAACAGTACCTTTCTTTATTTTTAAAAATAAGATGAAATCTGGGTTTGAATTCCCATGTGCAGGGCTGGCAAGACACCCAACAACAGCCATCAGTGGGGAGCTAGTCCCATGTGTATGTGCAAGGCATCTGGAGAACCGCTGAGTGTGACGGCTCTGATACTTTTCCCCCTAAGCAACACAGATCTCCCCAACCTGGCCCAAACTGTACAGGAGATGTCCTGGCCTATATCACTGGTGGTTCAGAGGAAGCTTCAGGGTTGGTTTGATTTAGTCACCTGACAACATCATCAAGGACCCTGTCTCTTCTCATTTCTGCTCTGCTCTCTACAAAGTCGGCTTCACCCTGGTCACAAGACGGTTGTCAGCTGATGCTACATGCTTAGTTGCATGCACTTAGAGATGGGGAGAAGGTAGAGAGAGAAGAGAGATTCTTCCAGAAGCTCCCTCTCAATAGCAAGCAAGTTTCTTTCACAGAAGCCTCCAGGAAATGTCTCCTCCTTTCTCATTGACCTAAATTGGGTTATGTACCCATCCCTGAACCACTAATTTTTAGATTGAGCCATATATTTCATTACTACAGGGACGCCTGGGTGGCTCAGTTGGTTAAGTGTTTGCCTTCGGCTCAGGTCATGATCCCGGGGTCCTGGGTTCGAGCCCCGCGTCAGGCTCCTTGCTCAGTGGGGAGCCTGCTTCTCCCTCTCCCTCTCCCTCTGCCTCTCCCCCTGCTTGTGCTTGCTCACACTCTCTGTCAAATAAATAAAATCTTAAAACATTACTACAAACAAAGGAGGCTCTTCCCTCTCCCCCCAGCACAAATCCACTGCATGGGCAATAAACAAAAGTGGAGGTAGTTACCAAGAGAAGAGGGAATTAATTTACAGAGATTACCAAAATATCTCATATCTTCCAACTTCTGTTTTCAGTCCTGCTATACAAAAACAGCACAGCAGCGCAAAGCTCAGACGTGAAGTCTCCATTGTCTGATAGGTCAGGGGAGATCAGCTACCTCTTTCTCTTGCTCCTCCAAGAGGTGCAAGAACAAAACACAGATTTAATTTCTTCATAAATTATCCTGCCACACCATTCCTGGGCTTAAAATCTTTTCTGGGGGGAAAAGGGGGAAGAGAAAGACTACAGTAGTAGAATGAAAACCCTCCTTTGTTAGAAACAAAAGGACAGGATAAATGGACTTGAGGAGGATTTGTACCATCCAAAGTAGTTTGTCAAAAAAATCATGAATCTGGGCACTTGGAAAAATAGAGCTACTGCTTCAAATCACACTCATCTTTGCACTCTTAACTTTCCACTCTTCAAATCAAAAGGTGGGCTGGTGAGTGTTGGACATAATGAAAATTTCCTTCAATAGGTTAAGGACTAAATAAATTGTGCTCCGTCCAAACAACGGAATAATATTCACACCTAAAAAGAAATGAGCTATCAGGCCACAAAAAGACATGGTTGAACTTTAAGTGCATATCACTAAGTGAGAGAAACCAACCTGAAAAGGCTGTATGATTCCAACTGTGTGACATTCTGGGAAAGGTAAAATTATGGAGACAGTAAAAAGATCAACGCTAGCCAGGGGTTAGCAGGGAGGGATGTGTAGGCGGAGTACGGAGAATTTTTAGGGCAGTACATTTGTCCAAAGCTACAGAATGTATAGCACCAGGAGTGAAGAGTAAAATGCGGACTTTGGTTCATAATGGTTCATAATGATGTGTCGATGCAGGTTCACTGATTGTAGCAAATGTGCCAGTCTTGTGCAGGATGGTGATCGTGGGGGAGGCTGTGTGTGTGTGCGTGGTGGAGGGAGACAGGGGGTGTGTGGGAACTCCCTGTAGTTTCCACTCCATCTTGCTGTGAACCTAAAAATGCTTTAAAAACCATAAAGTCTATTTTGGGGCACCTGGGGGGCTCAGTCGGTTAAGCGTCTGACTCTTGGTTTTGGCTCAGGTCATGATCCCAGGGTCGTGCGGGCTTGTGCCATGTCCGACTCGATGCTCAGCAAGGAGTCTGCTTGAGATTCTCTTCTTCTCCCTTTCCTTCTGCCCCTCCCCACCACTCATGCAAGTGTGCACTCTCTCCTCTCTAAAATAAATCTTTAAAAAATATTTTAAAATATTAAAAATAAATGAATAAAGTCTATTTTTAAAACGCAGGCTGGTATCAAAGAACATGGAATTGAGAGTCAGGATACCTGGATTCAAATTTAGACTGTCATATACAAGCTGTGTAAGCTTAAATTATTTTAACCTTTCTATGTCTTAGTTCACTCACCTGTAAAATGAAGATATGATTCCTTCATCAGACTTACGTGAATAGACAAACATAGGCCCTTTCACAGAGCACATGGTAGGTGCTTTTAAAATATGTCAGTTGAGAGTAAAGAGAGAAGGAGGGAAACACAGGGAGACCAGGAGTTCATAGCCAAGTCAAATGCCAGTGGAGGCGTTTTATAACAAGATCCGCCCACTAGTGATTGATGATGAGATAATCAGGGGTTATTTTTCCCCCTCATCTATTGCACTTCATTTCGGCTTTTGGCTTTATGAAATTATGATTTGATGAAATGCCCATTATTGCTTGAATTACTCAGAATACTACCCTTGCCTTTGTTCCCCCTTGAGAGCTGACAGGAAGGAATGTGATTTGGGGTGGTTTTACTGTTCCTGTTGTTGGTTTTCATTTATTTAAAAAATATTTATTGTGGACCTAGGGAGTGGTCCTGATGCCGGACATAGTAGCGAAGCAGCGGGAGAAGCTAGACTTGGGCTCAGCCATCACAGGTGTTGTGTCTAGGGTGGAAGACAGACATTTCTGAAATTCGAACAGTTTTGAGTGTTACAGTGAGAAGCACAGAGAATCAAGAAACAGTGTAGCAAGGGGAACAAATTGCCTTCCTGGTCGGGGAAGGCCTCCCTTGTTTTCTCAGTGATGCCGCTGCTGAGGTCCGAGGCATTAGCCAGAAGGAACAGGGAGCTGGGTGAGAGTGCCTAGGGTAGGACAGCAGTTCTCGCACTTGAGCATGAGTCAGAATCACCTGCGAGGCATGCAGATGAGTTGACTATTACTGCCGGACAAAGTATCTAAAAACTGAATAGCTGGAAACAACAAACATTTATTACACCAAGCAATGAGAGTTTCTGTGGGTCAGAAGTCCAGGAGCCACTTAGCTGAGTGGTTGTGGCTCAGAACCTCTCACAAGGTTCCAGTCCAGGTGCCAGGGGAAAAATCTGCTTTCAGGCTCACTCTTATGGGCTTGTCCACGGGGCTGCCTCACGGTGTGGCGGGTGGCTTCTGAGAGAGAGAAAGACAGAGAGCAAGGGAGAGAGAGAAAATCCCCAAGAGAGAAGTCAATTTTTAATTTTTTTTAATTTTCATGTTATTATTATTTTTTTGTAATACACGTTCTTTAAATGTTCAGTAGTTATTCTATGGTTATAAAATATTTTTATTAATATCTTAATTTTGGGGCACCTGGGTGGCTCAGTCGTTAAGCGTCTGCCTTCATCTCAGGTCATGATCCCAGGGTCCTGGGATCGAGCCCCGCATCGGGCTCCCTGCTCAGAGGGAGGCCTGCTTCTCCCTCTCCCTCTGCTGCTTGTGTTCCCTTTCTCACTGTCTCTCTCTCTGTCAAATAAATAAATAAAATCTTTAAAAAAAATCGTATATTTTTTATTTGAATATGCCTTATTTTACATTTTGTAACCCAAAGATACTGCTTTCTCCCCCGTTTTCTTCAGATATAATTGACATATAACATTATATAAGTTTAAGGTGTACAACATAATGATTTGCTATATGTATATATGGCCAGACAATTACCACAATATATTTAGTTCACACCCATCAACTCACATAGTTACAGTTTTTTCCCCTTTCGATAAGAACTTTTAACAACTCTTAACTTTCAAAAATCCTAGTTATAAGTTAAAATAAGTTCTGGGGATATAACGTACAACATGATGACCATAGTTAATACTGTATTGTATAATTGGCTTTATTTTTTTCAAAGAGTTTCAGATTTACAGCAAAATTGAGAAGATAGTACACAATGTTCTCATATGTCCTATGCTCCATTTCCCCTACTATTAATAGCTTGCATTATATGTTACATTCATTAAATTTGTGAACAAACGTTGATATATTATTATTAAACACATTTGGTCCAAAGTTTATCTTTTATTAAGAATTCTGTAGTTTTGGGGCACCTGGGTGGCTCAGTCGGTTAAGCGTCTGCCTTCAGCTCAGATTATGATCCCAGGGTCCTGGGATCGAACCCCGTGTCGGGCTCCTTGCTCAGCGGGAAGCCTGCTTCTCCCTCTGCCACTCCCCCTGCTTGTGCTCTCTCTCGCTCTTGCTCTCTGTGTCAAATAAATAAAAAAATCTTAAAAAAAAAAATTCTGTAGTTTTTATTTGGTGTCCTTTTATCTGTTCCAGAATCCCATCCAGGGTAGCACATTATATTTAGTTGTCATGCCTCCTTAGGTTCCTCTTGATTGTCACGGTTTCTCAGATGTTCCTTGTTTTTAATGACCTTGATAGTTTTGAGGAGCACTGGTCAGGTATTTGTAAGAGTGAAGTCATTTTATAACCTAATCTTTGAAGTGAGATCTTATCACTTCTGGCCATCCTCTATTTGTTGGAAGTGAGTACTAAATCAAGCCCACACTCGAAGGGAGAAGAATTAAACTCCATCTCTTGGGGGGAGGAATATCAAAGAATTTCTGGCCATGTCTTTAAAACCCTCAAAGCTTGTTAAACCACAGATTGCCAGGCCCCACCCCCAGAGTTTATCATTCAGTAGGTTTGGGCTGGGGTCCAAGAGTTTGTATTTCTAACAAGTTCCCAGGTGATGTTCATGCGGGTGGTCCAGGGATCTTGCTTTGAGAGTCACTGGGAGTGGGCCCAGGCAAACCTTGGTGTGTACAAGGAATTGAAAAAAGTTCATCAAGACCTACTTCTTTCTTTTTTTTTTTTTAAGATTTTATTTATTTATTTGACAGAGAGATAGAGAGACAGCACAAGTAGGCAGAGTGGCAGGCAGAGGGAGAGGGAGAAGCAGGCTTCCCGCTGAGCAGGGAGCCCGATGTGGGGCTCGATCCCAGGACCCTGGGATCGTGACCTGAGCCGAAGGCAGCCGCTTAGCCGACCGAGCCACCCAGGTGCCCCAAGACCTACTTATTTCTTTCAAGATCCTTCTCTTATAACTGTAACCAGTACTGAAATCAACTCACTGGTTTAACTTCTGGATTTTGCCAGTTAACATGAGACTATTAGCTTAAAAAATGTATTGCTGTGTGAAAGAGGTAGAACAATGTTTTATGTTTATATTAGATATGATTTATTTCATTTGATTGTCACAGATGCCAGGGAGAGAAATCAGGTATCTCCATCTGACATAAGAAGTAACTTGGACAGAGAAAGGCTAAGTGACTTGTCTAAGGCCACACAGCCAGTTGATGATAGAACCAAGCTTAGGACTCGGTCATTTGAGCCCTGGACTAGCACAATTTATATTACCCCAGACTCTCTCATATTTTGTCCAACTTCTAGGACTTTGCCAGCTTTTGGAGAAGCATAAGTAAAACTAGTCACATGACAGTTGAAGTAATCAAATTACGTCTTGATACTTTGCTTTGGGAATACACAGAATACACAGATTGTGTTCACTGGAAAAGGAAATAGTGACACAAGTGATGTGCCAGCTCAGAAAGATCAGCAGCAATCTTCTGCTGCTTAGGTTGGGAGAACCTTCCTCTTTACTGACTACCGCAGCCATCACCAAGTACACTCTGACATCCGGGTAGCACCTGCAAAAGTCCCTGGAAGAATCACAGGCTACAGGTCTTCTTTTTGTCTGCCCATGCACACTAACGGGATTGCTTAGCTCGGCTGGCAAAGTACCCAGCTACAGAGGTTGTCAGTACATCTCTTCTAGGTTTTGGTTTGAATGGAGAGGACATGGTAATCTAGGTACCATACCACCACCAAGATGACCAAGACGTATTTGAAAATCTAGAAGTATGGGCAGACCACTGGATGCCTTTGAGGGTATGTATTACTTTTCTTTAAATTCAGAATAAAGATGCAACTGGTAAGCAAAGAATTGGGTGCATAAATACCCAACAAAGTCACAAAAGTTAAATAGCTACACACCAATAATTTTATTCAATGAGAAAACCAGCCTAATCAGATCAAAAGAGTGGTCTCCAGTTACATTTTTACCTTTCCTTAGAGAACATTCTACTTTTCCTTTTAGTTGATGTTTATACGTTCCCAAAAATAAAGTTTTGGTGAAAATGGTTAAAGTCAGCAGTACTTCAGACACCATTAGGAAATCATGATTTCATATACTGAGCCCCGAGTTCAAGTTCACTGGTATGCAGAGAAAAAATACCCAGCACCTAGTGTAAACATAGACTCCTATCCAAATATAGTGGTGCTGGAGGTTGGTGAAGCCTGAAAGAGTTAGGGAACTGTCCTTTGGTGGTGGTGGTTGTGGTGCTGGTGAGTGAGGCGGTATGAAAGAATGCCAATGACCTTTAATTTGAGCCTTTCCAATGGTAGTGGTGGAATGAAACAGCCAGTTGGTATGGGAAGGAGTATGGGGGTGGGAGGCACAAAACCAAGTGTCAGTGATGTTAGAATTGATACTGTCCAGCGGTAGTTGTGGTGGCACGAAACAATGACTTAATCTTGTCCAAATGTGATGGCCTCAGGTGGGAAGATGGTGGGGGGACGGTTGGTGGGAACGAGAGGCGGAAGGCCACGAAACAGAGTGAGTGACCTAACATTTCTGTCCAAAGGTGTTCAAAAGAGAGCTTAAGGGTGGGGAAATGGGGGTGTGGGTGGAGGCGGTGCGGTGGGCCACGTAACAGAGATTTAGTGACGTGACAATTAAGCCTGTCCAACGGGTGGGGGGCGGGCGTGAAACGTAACCACATTTAATTCTGCCTAAGGTGGGGGTGTGGTGGCAGGCATGAAACAGCCACTACTGTTAAGTGGTAAAAGGGACATGAAAAGCAAAGTATCAAGACGTAATGAGAATCCTGAAGGGCCGTAGCCAGCCCGTCCAGGGAAAGCCTCCCGGAAGAGGTGCCTGCGGCTGAGAGGGGCCTTGAACAAGGCGTAGGGCTGGCTTCCGGGTGTGGACGCCGGGCCTCCTTGCAGTCCCACGGCACCTTCGCTACCTCTGGGTCGCGAAGGACCTAGCCGGGAGGCGGGACGCGGGGCTGCTGCACTTGCCGGGCGGGGCTCAGCCCAGGAGCAACGGAGGGAGGCGCCGGCATCTGGGCGAACTCAAGCCAAAGAAAGCGAGGGCGGCGGCAGCGAATCAGCGGCCGGCGCGTGCGACCGCACGCCCCCCGTGCCCCCGGCGCCCCCCGTGCGCCGCGTACGTGCGGCGGCCGGCTCCGCCCCCGTGGGCGGGGCCTGGGGAAGCCGCGGGCGGCCGGCGGCGGCCCGGGAGCTGCTGCTGCTGCGGCGGCTGCACCCGCGGCGCCAAGGCCGAGGCGGAGGCCGGGGTGCGAGCTCGGCTGACGTGCCGGATCCGCGCGGCTCGGCTGCATCGGCTCCTGCGGCTGCCTGAGCGTCTCGACTGGTCTGTGCACGGCCTCGGCGAGGATGCGGCTTTTCCGGTGGCTGCTGAAGCAGCCGGTGCCTAAGCAGATCGAACGCTACTCGCGTTTCTCGCCATCGCCACTCTCCATCAAGCAGTTCCTAGACTTCGGTGAGTGCGGGGCCGCAGGCCCCCACGGTCGCTACGGTCCCCACAGACCCGGGATGCGGGGCCGCTACCTTCCGGGCCCGCCGCCGCCGCGGGTCTCTGCAGCTCGGGGCAAAGTCCGTGGGAACCGCGGGCGGGGCTCCGGGATGCCCGGGGGCTCTCCTGGGGAGTCGACTTTCGGGGCGCGGAGGGGGCAGGGCCTGGCACCCGCACACCAGCCAGGGCTTTACCTGGAAACACAGAAACCGCGTCCGAGGACCCTCCTCCAGGCGGGACTCCCCAAACCTGCTTCGGTAGCTTCAAATCTACTTGACACAGACCTCACCCGTCCTTAAAACTTAGTAGCGGAATGTGGGTGGATTTTAATGTTTTTACTTGTAGATTCTTTTGTTGTTGTTGTTGTTGTTGTTGGGTAAGAGCTGTTTAGAAACACCTTGAGGTCGAATAAATTATGCAATAGCATTTTGTTCCTTTTTTGCCCTAAGGTGCTCTCATGTGCCTGGAGCGGCAGGACTCGAACTGTTGTCCTTTTCATGTAATGTTAAAGCAGTTACAGGCCTAGACTGCGAACGCCTTAAATGCTGGAGAGGAGAGGACGCGTGGGCCCCTAGCGTCAGAGCAGGGTCTGATACACCCCCCGGTCTCGGTGCCGACACCTTTCGTCGCTCCGCTCCTTTTGTGTCCCACCACCTTCTCCGGGGTCGAGTGGGCTGGTGGGCAGCTGACGCGGATTGAGGTGGGAGCGCCGAAGACCCGGCCGGCCCTCACCTTGCCCCAGAGGCCTAGCTGAGATGGGAATAGATTCCACCACCTTATGCTCACCGGATCGTGTTTCCCCAGAGTGGTGCCTTTTCAACCACGGAGCGAATACTTGCAATTGCTGAAGGCGAGGGAGCTGGTTGTGAACCACCTGAGAGTAAAACAAAAATGCGCACCCAGGTATCCGAATGGAGTTCAGCATCCCTGAAGGGGAATAAAATGGAGCAGCAAAGATGTTCTGAGCTCTCAAGGGAACATAATGGGGCATCTCTTCATGTAATGAATTTTATGTACATGTAAAGGGACGGTATCAGGTGGGAATAAAAACTAAAAGTGCAGAGGAGGTAGAACATCCAGGGAAGTATTAGATATGCAAAATGTGATGTTGCCTATACTGAAAAAGTTGGGATAGGAAGAGAGGACCAAGTTAAAGTCGAGGCCATATTAGATTTTAAGCACCCACTTTGCCAGAGAATGATGAGGAGAGTCAAAGTTCAATGAGATGTTGATCTTGGCATCTTAAACTTCACTCCTGAAAGCCTTTCAGTAGTTAACAAATCTCTGGCCCCTTTTGAAATTTTAGAGGTTTGATGCAGCTCCTGACTTAAGGGTTTAGAAACAAAAGGTCACCATCGCTATAAATAGCATGTTTTCCATCTCTAATTTATGGTTTAGAGAAGATTCTGAAGGTATCAGCTTCACTGGGGTAAACTGAGTTAAGTTAATTCACAGTAAAAGGAGCAAAAGGAATCCAGAAATTCCCAATTTCTTCCACCCTCAAACTTGACATGATAGCTCTGATAGCTTGGCGAAATTTCAGTTGATTTAGTTCTACAGCAAGCTAATATCTACCCATGTTAATAGGTGTCTTGGCAAGAATGTTACTTGAGTAGGAAAACCACAGTGGGGGATAGTGTTATCGTGGAAAACCCGTGGGACCAGTATCTGGAAATAAGTGTTCTAATTTTTGCTCTGCCACTAACTCAAGAGTGTGGCCTTGGCTGAGTGAACCTCACTGGGGTTCATTTTCCTCATTAATAAAACGTGTGGATTGTATCAGGCAATCTCTCAAACACGACTCCTGAACTGTGTGATTGTAGTTTCAAAGGGAAAAGGATGAGCTTCTGAAAAGAAAATTACCAAATCTCCTGGTAGGTATTTCCCATAAAAGGCTTCTGACCTATTTTGGGAGAGGTAGAGGGATACACTAATCTAGGATAATGGAGGAAGCCTAATAATTGAAGTCTTTTCCTTATAAGGACGCTCGCAGAAGAGCTATATATAATTGTAGTGGAATTTGCTAGAAACTACAAGCCTAGTTTGTAATATCCAGAGACAGGTGGCGGGCAGCCTATGTTTAATGACAACAACTAGAAGAAGAGTGTTGTCACACAAAGGCCATCTCGACTTCTACCTTTCTTTTAGTTCTTTTTTTTTTTTTTCTTTTAGTTCTTCTAGCTCTTGATAGTTCTTTTGTGGCAAGTAATGTAGGAGTTTGAGAATTTAGAATGGATGTGGGGATATTTTTAAGGTAAGGAGGAAGAAGAAGAATAAAGAGGCTTTATGCCCCTTCATGATTGTTGAAAACTGCAGATGAAGGCCACCTCATATGCTTAAAGGACCTGCTGGGGAGCAGCAGATGACTGCATGAAGCCAGCCAGGTGTGGGCCGTGGCAGGCTCCAGAAAGTATATGCTGGCTCCAGAAGGGGCAGGTGATTGGCTCCAATTCAGTATATTTTAAAAGACCTGAGGCTCAAACAAAGTAGATATGTGGACTATATTGACCTCCAGGCTGCCACTTTGTGACCTTTAGGATTTTCTCCCTCACTGTTTTACAAACAGGACATAAATTTTTGACAGAGTAACCGGACAGGGACCAAAGAAAGGATGTACATGGAATTCAGTGTTTCAGTATTCATTATGAGCACATCAACAAATAAATTGTAGTTTCTATGGCCACTGAAATAGCTTTATTATACTAATCTATCCACACTAGTAAAATGAGATTATCTTCCTTGTTTAAGAACAAAGATGAAAACTGGTTGTTACTTCAGAAGCAGTGATTTGAAAGAAGTTTTCTCATTCTCAACACTCTTGACATTTTGGGACAGGTCATGGTTGGGGGTGTGCCCTGGGCGTTGTTGGAGGTTTACTAAATAAAGCAGCTTCTCTGGCCCCTACCCACTAGATGCCTGCACGTACTAGACAGCACCAGTTGTGACAACCCAATGTCTCCAGACAGCCCCATGTCCTCTGGCGGAGCAAAATCACCCTTTGTGGAGGACGACTGCTGTAAAGCATTTAGATCCGTGCTTTTCATGCCTGGGTCACATCCCCCAAACTTATGTAAATAGTCTGGGGGTGGGGTGCAGGGCACTGGTATTTTTGGAAGATTCCCAGGTTGTTCTTAAGCATAACCAGCATTGAAAACCACTAATGAGATAATCTTCTGATCTAGAGTACTGTTGCCCTTTCATATGTGTGCCATATTTTTCTATGCCCTTTAAAATAGTAAGAGTTTCTTGAACTCCATCTTTACTTAATATGGCCTTCCACCCAGTTAGCAAGTGTAGCAGGAATAGCAAGTGTTCTAAATGGATTATGAGTTCCTAATGGCAATAGTGCATTCTAAAGGGTGGGTTTTTTTTTTAAATGAGCTTTTCTTTTTGGTCTGAGATGGGAGTTACATGGTTTCAAATTCAAAAAGTGCCAAAGGACATAGAAATGTCATCTTCCTACTTTTGTCCACTAGCCTCCCCATTTTTTGTATAAATGGCAGCTTCTTATAGTTCTGTCTGTACCTTGCTTTTTAAAATTTATACCTTAGGGAGATTTCTGTATCTTTATCTACAGTACTTCCTTTTCCTTTTTTAGGGCTTCTGAGAGTTTGTTTGTATGAGTGTTCTATAATTCATTAGCTAGCTCCCTCTTTATGGCTGGTGGGTTGTTTCTGGTCTTTGCTATGGCAACCAGTGCTAGCATGAATTGTCCTCTACATGCCTCATCCCATGCGTGTATGAGTGTATATATAGGGCATACTCCTGAACATGGGATAACTGCCTCAGAGGGTGTGTGCATTTGAACCTTTCATAAACATTGTCAGATTGCTTTCCCTAGAGGCTGTCTATTTATCCTCTCACTAGAAGTTTCTGAGAGTGCGTGTTTTCCTATGCCTTTACCAAACTGTCATCAAACTTTTGATAAGTAAAAAGTGTTATCTAGTTAGAATTTTTTCTCCTTGAGTAAATGATTTTTTATTTTGGTTTTTTATTATGGAAACTTTTGACCTTTACAGAACTAGCAAGAATCATATTTTGAATTCCTGGGTTCATTATATTGATATCCGTGTGCTGTTTGTAGATCTTGTGTGTATGTGCAGTCTGTCAGATTTTCTTATCAATGCCATGCTTGTTTCAGAAAACTTTTTTTTCTGTATTAAGACCAATTTATCTTTCAAATAATCTGTTCTTTAAAGATTTGGTAGTGGGATGCCTGGGTGGCTCAGTTGGTTGAGGGTCGGATTCTTGATTTTGGCTCAGGTCATGGTCTCAGGGTCGTGAGATCGAGCCCCATGTCAGGCTCTGGCGCTGGGCATGGAACTGCTTAAGATTCTCTCTCTCCTTCTTCCTCTGCCCTTCCCTCCTAAAAATTTTAAATAAATAAATAATAAAAATCTTTACAAAAATGAAGATTTGGTAGACTCCCCCTGTGAAACCTTTTAAACCTAGTGTGTTTGGGGACTATTACTCTTTGACAACTTTCTGTATTCTGTGGTATTGATCTGTATAGATTTTCTGTTTCTTCTAGAGCACATTTTGTCATATTTCTTTAGAAAATTGTCCTAGTCATTGAGGCTTTAAGTCAACTTGCATAGCTGAGGTCTCTTATCAGTCTTAATTTTCTCTGTGGCTATTCCTCTATTTTATATTTGTTCTCTCCTCCCCTTTCTTGATTAGATTATATGGTAGTTTATGATTGGATTCCTTTGTTAGTTTTATGACTTTTGTTTTCTAGTTCATTAATGTCCACTTTGACTTTGTTAATTCCCTCTGATCGCCTCAATCTCGTGTTTCTTATTTTTCTTCTGAGTTGGACACTTGGTTTCTTTTCTGTTTTGCTCTTTGAGTACTTAAAGTCTACAGTTACTCCTCTGTTACTGCTTTAGCAGCTAAGGTGTAAGTATTTGACTGATCCCTCTCCTCCCAGCTCTTCTGTATCTTCAGATTCTTGTTCTGTGAACTAGGAGTTGTTTGAGTTTTTAAATTTTCAGGGCAGGTACATCCTGCATTTTAATTTTCTTTATGTTTAGTTTTGTTGCATTGTGATCACAGAATGTTATCTGGATTATTATTTCTTTAATTTGTGGATGTTCACTTTGTAGCCCAATGTATGGTCATTTCCTGTGACTGTTCCTTCAGCAGCAAAAAGAAGATGATGTTCTCTTCTCGGGTTACAGAGTTTGATATACCATACTAATTATGTTATTTACTTTTCCCAAACCTTTACTTTTTTTATCTACTTGATCCATCATGACCTGAGAGAAGTTCAAGTCTCCTAATATAATTCTCTTTCTCCCTATCTCTCTGACAGTATTTCCTTCATACCTGTTTGCTGCTGAGACATTCTTAACTGTCATGTCCTCAGTGCAAGATGTACCCTTTAGCGATATAGAGTGCTGCCCTCTTGCCCTCTAATATTGCTTTTTAGCTGGATTCAAGCTTATTTGACATTGAGATCCAGATCCTTATTTTTCTCTTGTTTACATTTTTCTGGTGGAGCATTGTTGTTTTATTTTGTGTTTTTTTCCCTTTTTTAAAAATTAACATAATGTATTATTTGTTTCAGGGGTACAGGTCTGTGATTCATCAGACTTACACAATTCACAGCGCTCACCATAGCATGTACCCTCCCCAGTGTCCATCACCCAGCCTCCCCATGCCCCGAGCCCCTCCACTCCTATATTGTGTGTGTTTTTTTTAAATTTTCAGTCTTTCTGAATTACTTTGCCTTAATTGTTGTCTTTAAATGTAGTATAGGGGCGCCTGGGTGGCTCAGTCATTAAGCATCTGCCTTGGGCTCAGGTCATGATCCTGGGGTCCTGGGATCGAGCCCCGCATCAGGCTCCCTGCTCCGCGAAAAGCCTGCTTCTCCCTCTCCCACTCCCCCTGCTTGTGTTCCCTCTCTCG
>NC_138385.1:88621989-88637844 GCF_054177405.1 Leptonychotes weddellii | reverse complement strand
CTGATACTTGATTCAATTAACTGGAAAACTTCTATGTTTAGAGCAGTTTGGATATGTGACTCTCCCTTAACTGTAAATTTGATGAAATCTAATTATAGGTCAGTTACTTTTGATAGAAATTTAGGTTTTGAATTGAGTTGTGCTATAAGATGCGCAGTGGATTTCAAAGACAATATAAGAAATGGTAAAATATCTCAATATTTTTATATGGATTGCTTGTAGACATAATATTTTTGGATATGTTAGATTAAATGAAATGTCAAAACTTTCACCTGTTTCTTTTTTAGTTAATGTGGCTGCTAGGCAGTTTTAAATTACACATGTGTCTCACATTATTTTTCTATTGGACAGAGGCTTCAGATAGTATATATTAATTCCTCACTAGGAGTAAGAGAAGTATCACATTTTCATGTTCAGAATAAACATTTTATTGATTTTATTTCTCAGTATAACTTACGTTTTTTTCCCCTATGAACCTGTTACTCTCAGGATTTTTGGACTAATTTATTGTCGTTGAAGGGCAGTTCATGCTAATGGTGGCTCTTTGTTATATTTGCAAAAGTTTGAGTTCTGTCTTTCCATTAAGTAATTGTTATGAATGAAAACTTCTCTTGGTGGTATAAGGAAAGGAGAACTTGGACTGTTAAGACGTAAATTAAAGACAGAACCTTCTGAATCTTGAATGAGTTCATAGGAAATGATTCACATTTTCATTTGGACCTGCTGTTCATCCTTCAGTCTCACTCTGGCCACTTCTGGTTCCTTCACTCCTCACTTTGATTCCCTCCCTGCAGACTTACTTCCCATTTGCTTTATTTCCCAGTTCCTTTGCTCTTGTCTTTTGCACAGCTGCACTGGTTTTAAAGGTGTTTGTTCCTGCCCTCCTTTTATTTTATTTTATTCAAAACCGTCTCTTCACAGAGGGCAGCGCTCGCCCCTGATTTGGAACCTCTCACAGCTTCTTCAGCTGTTTGCTGTCTGCAGAGTGGGCTCTCCGTAATGATGATTCCTGGCTCCATGTAAAGGTTATTAAACACCTTAGTGGTTATATAAGTTTAAACTTCCATAATGTCCGCACATTTAAATATAGCATCTCCCAGATAAAACCACCAGAAGGCAGGTTGTCTGACAGCTCAGCTTTCTTTTCACAGAAAAGATTTCTACCACCATCACACTGCTTCTGTGAACCCGGGAGCCTTTAGCTTTTAGAAGACAACAGCCGATTCCCTTATTTTTACTGTTCTTGAGGTTTAAGGGCCCAGCCGTCTTCTGTTTTCCTTTAGAAAGTATTTTAAGATTCTGATACCCACTGAAAAGTTGACTTTGGTTTCAAATGACTGCTCTTCGAAAAGTCTTGGTTTTTAAAGTCATTTTGCTCCTCAAAGCCTGATTACCACTGGAGAGAACAGTGATTTTGTTTCCAGGGGAGATGAAAAGATTTTTCTTTTTTTAAATTATCATGTTAGGAAAGAGGAAAAACAATTGCATTTTGTTTCCGAGTGTGTTTATTTTGTTCCTATACATTTATGTACACGATACACCTTTTCTCTAAGCAGGAGGGTTTTTCTCCTGTGAAGAGTTGCCAAGAATTAGACTAACCTGTTGGGAGACAGACACCTACTATTCAGAATTAAAAGGGGAAGAGAACGATTTCATTTAGGATAAAGATGTCTAACTTGGCTTCATGCATCTTGATCAGTATTTAAACTTAAAGGCCGAATTGGCCCTTTGAGGCCTTCATGATCAGATAGGGTTGGATTTCAACATAATCTGGTTTATCAGGCTCTGGGCACTTAAGTTGTGACTCTGGCTTAACTGTATGCAGTTTTGTGTGGGAGTCTGTAGTCTTGAAGGGGAGACATGGCCACACTTGCTGACCTCCGATGGGTGGTTTCCTCCCACTGAGCTTTAGGAAATTTATTAGGCTGTTGGCAAGCTTTGAGAAACCTTGGATTTATTACTGAATGGAATCAGAAAATATCACTGCTTTTCCTTTTCCTTTATATCATACAGGCATTTAATTATTTGACTTCCGTGATAAGCTGAAGTCAAGAGTAGGGCAAATGCTTTTGTTTTCGGAATACCATAGTAGAAGATAGGTTGTCAAACTATATAGCCCAAGAGCCAGCCCCCTTTTTTGTTTTGTTTTTTTTTAATTAGTAGACCTTATTTTTAATAGTTTTAGGTTCACCACAAAATTGAGCAGAAAGTACAGGGAGCTCCCACATACAGCCCCTCCCCAAATATAGCCTCCTCCATGAACCAGCATTGGCCCAGCATTATTATCCAAAGTCCATAGTTTACGTTAGGCATCCACTCTTTTGTGTTGTATGCCCTGTGGGTTTTGATGACACCTGTTTTTGTAAATAAAGTTTTATTGGAACATGCCCATTTATTACATACTGTCTGTGGCTTCTGTCCCTTCACAGTTCACTGTTTGGCCCACAGAGCAAACAAGTTTACCGTCTGGCCCTTTACAGAAAGTTTTCCACCTCTAGTCTAAGATAATTGTATCCTGTTAAAGTAGCTTGCAGGGATTGATCTTAATTTGCATTTAAATGATGAAGATCTGTTTCTCCCATTTGCTAGTGAAAGTAAATCTTGGCCATCTGGAGCCTAATGTGGAGTTAGCTAAACCTTTTCCAGGTAATCCGTGGTTTACCTATAGGGGATGTGCCCTGGAGTGGGATTACCATGTGGAAGGCCAAGTTTAAGTGTACTGGTTTCTCCACAGCCCTGCCACAGTGAGGTTTTGTGATTTTTTTTTGTTGAGGTTTTATGATTTTAATTGTATAGTAGGTAACATAGAAGCTAATCATTTTCCCTTTTTTCCTGTGTGGGTTTATTGTATGCATTTTGTGTGTAAAGTGTCCTTGACCATTTACTAACTGGAATCTGGAGTTTTAATCATTTGGATGAATTCCCTGTATCTATTTGGCATAGTAACCTGTTGTGCTGTGTAAATATTGTTTCCCACTGTGTTCCCTTTTGTGGTAATTATCAAAGTATACAATTAAAGGCATCTGGAAACAGTATCACCTCTAATTCTTCCATCCATTTTTTTTTTTTTTGTGATAGCCTTCCAGCTTTTGCCCATATATTTACATATGTTCATGCTGAATGTTGGTTTCCTTTTTATTTAGTGCACAGTCTGAGTTTTTATATAGTCAGTCATTTACAGTGCTTTTATCATGGTCAGATTTCTTTTTTTTTTTTAAAGATTTTATTTATTTATTTGAGAGAGAGAGAATGAGAGAGAACACATGAGTGGGGATAGGGTCAGAGGGCAAAGCAGACTCCCCGCTGAGCAGGGAGCCCGATGCGGGACTCGATCCAGGGACTCCAGGATCATGACCTGAGCCGAAGGCAGTCGCTTAACCAACTGAGCCACCCAGGCGCCCTATCATGGTCAGATTTATCACCTGTAGTATTTTGCAAATTGTTACTAAACCCCTCTGGAATTTATTGCCCTTCTGAGGGGACTTTTGTAGCTAACTCACTTTTGCTCTGTTCTGTTGTCTAGTTGCATAGCAACAATTATTAAGACCTCAAATCTTTCTTTGTTGTTTCTGTTTTGTCACATGCTGCTCAGTTCACAGAGTAGTTTATATTTGTGGATTCTATTCAGTCGGACACCTTTTCTGATTTTAACTAAATATATGTTGACTTTTCCCTTGTAATTTGTGTTGAAATTTGGTAAGGGCAGTTCTTATTTACTACCATAAATTTTTAGAAATTCTCGCTGTTCTTGCCCACCTGTTCTTGGTGAATTAGTTAACTTACAGGAAAGTGTGCTAAGGGGACTGTGGGTGGCTTGCCTGGCATTAATAGAAACTAACCTGGAAGCATTCATCTAGCCCATTTCACTTTTATGGGGGGGGGCGGTCAGTCAGTTTACCTCCATACTTCCCCTGGGGGCAGAGCTGGGTTTGATTGAGACGCCTAGTGGTATCCTTCATATCCCTCAAGGAGAACCCTAGTCCTGGTCAGTGTCTCATCTTTACTGAGATGATACTTTCTGCAGTAATGAACGGCACAAAAATTAAAGCAAACTATTATGTTTACAAAGGTCTATATTTATATTCCCTCTAATTGAATAGTTGGGGTTCTACCTGAATCATAGATTATTTCCTGAAGCGTCACACAAGCAGTCATGATTTTATTTTCATTCTTAGGCTTGATACATGATTCCAGTCAACCATCTGAGTTGTACCAGTGTTGCTTGCTTTCTTACTAGGGCATGGAGGTCAGTATATAATAGTTTCACTGTTGGGAATAAATTACTAAGTATCTAACATTTTCCTGGAGCAGAAAGTTAAGTATTTCCCACTGTCTCCTTGGCCAGAAAACAGTAGGGTCCTTTGAGGTTTGTAACATACCTATCTTTCCCCAACAAATTGTTGCATTTTCACAGACCAGGGCATACTCCAGGTTTTATCTGAACCTTTCCTTGGCTCTGTTCTAGTAGAGTACAATGTTTCCTTAAACTTGGTAGCAGATATTCCTTGTATAAATTTGGTTAATTCCTCCCACTCCTGATGTTAAATAGAAAGCAAAATGGTAATTGGCATTTTGCTCTTCCTGTACTGGTCAGGTAATGTGCTCAAGTGAGCACTTTATTTCTAATCATCCCTTCAGCTACTTGATCACAGTGAGGTTCCCTTTCTCTAGAAACTGCCCTTTGTATAGAGGAAGGCCACTTCTTTGGTTAGCCTTCTTTCCAGATTCTCTGCCATGTCCTCTCAGGCCTACATACTCATATCCTGCTTCCTTAACCTCAGCTTGGCTTCAGTAAAGCTGTTCAAGAAGGAAATGAAAATGGACTCTTTGGAAACTGAAAAAGATTGAGTAGATTCAGCTAGCATTTTCTGAATGCTTAGCAACATTGGTATAAAATACAGTATCATGGACTTCTCACAACAGTCGTGTCCATGTTACAAATTGGGAAACTGAGGTTCAGGGCAGATCAGAAAAGTACCCACACATACAGTAGAGCCAGGGGATCCAGGACCTGCTCATCTCACCACCCCTCTGTAGCCGAGGAAGTAGCTAAGGATCGGGTGCAGTGTGGGAACAAAATACACTAGAGGGGAAGGAGTGACAAGTGCCCTGTCGCCGCTTGTTGAGAGTCGCGGCATCCTCAGGTACAGCCATTTCCTTCGTGAATGTATTCAGCAGTTATCTTTCCCATGTAGGATCATCTAGAGAAGGAGAAAAAGGATAGTCGGTAACGCTGGAAAGTCTCTTAAGACTATGAGGACGTTCTCCGTCAGTTTCCTAAGAGGCTGAAACAAATCTCAGACATGAAAATAGAGACTAAAAATAGATGGGTAAATAGCCCGTGTCCAAACCTGAGGAGGTTTTGATTTGTTTTCCCTGGTTGGATTTTTTGTGACTCACTTTAGTCAGTGGTCTTTAGTCCTGCTGCTCATGAGAATAATCTGGGGTGGGGTGGGGTAGGGTGGGGTGGTGTGTGTGTGTGTGTGTGTGTGTGTGTGTGTGTGTGTGTGTGTCTAAAACTAGTGCTACCTGCCCCTCGTTGAGGCCAGCTATATCAGTCTCTGGAGGTAGGGGCTCCGGTGCTGGTATGCTGGAGGTACCCAGGTGATGGTCATGGGTTAAGAACTGCGGTAGATCCAGTAGACTCTTTGGCTAAGCCTAAGGGCTGTGAACCAGTTCAGGGGATGGAGTGTGTGAGATGCTGAAGGTTGACACTTAAGTTGTTTAGGAGTCCATCAGCATTACTTGAACACCTGGATTTAGAGTGAAGTAGAAATTGAGCTTTGGGAAATTGTCAAGGCGCAGTCCCTACCTTTGAGAAACTTACAGATAAATGAGAAGCAGGGGAAAATACATAAATTTACATTTGCTAGCCAAAATTTATGAACCCTGTAGCTTTGTGGCATGCTTTCCTGCTGTCCCTACCTCTCCCTCGAAGGTTTGTGTAATAGGGGTGGTGTCTGGGACTCTGTGACATGTTTACCCTCTTGTCCTTCATCCAAAGTGTCCTTGGAGGCTTTCTGGGTGGAGAACACAATTAGAAGAACACATAGAAAAGTGTGTACTATTTTTCTTGATTTCTGGCTCCTTTCCTTGACTGCCTACTCGTAGCAATACTCTCTTCAGACTTGTTCCAGAATTGAAGTTATTAGGCAAGGCTGGTGTAGGATACATAACTATATAGAGATACAAACCAAAATCTAACCCTCTCAGATTCACCCAATGGGAGCTTGAGCTTAGAGATCATCTCTCTAACCTCCCCAATTTTATATGTGGGAAAGTAGAAGTCCCAAGTAAGGAAGAGCCTGCCCGAATCATCAACTAGTTGTTGACATGACATCTTTGCTACCTCATCCAAGGTGAATCGGAAATTATTCTCTCTAGAAGGTGAAGAGAACTTATATTTGTGTACCACTCCCTGCCAGGAATAATAGTAGGCAGATGGAGCTATATTTCTCCCAACATCCAGGTGGAGTAGATACTTCCATTTCTTGGATGGAGATGCCAAAGCTTAGATGATTTAAATATCCTGCCTAAGCAAAGTTAGGGGCAAAACCACACTTAGAATTCAGGTAGATGGAGTCTGTCTTTCTTTCTTTCTTTCTTTCTTTCTTTCTTTCTTTCTTTCTTTCTTTCTAGAGAGGGGGAGAAGGGGGGTGTAGGGGCAGGGAGAGAGAGAGAGAGAGAATCTTAAACAGGCTTCACACCTAGCATGGGGCTGGACGTGGGGCTCGATCTCACAACCTTGAGATCAGAACCTGAACCGAAATCAAGAGTCAGATGCTTAACTGACTGAGCCACCCAGGCGCCCCCTCAAGTAGATGGAGCTTTTAAACCTATGCTTTTTTCAGTTCAACATGGTATACCATTTCATTTAACATAGTATGCCACTATCCCAATGCACTTCTTTGCAACAAACATAATCTCTGTTAGTAATGCCAAGGTTTTGTCTAAATTTGTTCTGCTAGACAATCAGGAAATTGCATACTCTACTGCTCATCTAGTCTTACCATTTCCAAACTCTCAGATTGATACCTACTTCATTTACTTACACTGAAACAGTTCTTATTCTCAGGACCACCACCACTTGTTAGCCTGCTTATCATCTCTGGGAATATGAGCAGCAGTCTATGTGGACTTGTACTCAAATCTTAATTTCTGGTGTCTACCAGTAGCGTGAGTGTGGACAAATCACTTAATCCCACTACACTTCAGTGTCTTTAGCTACAAAATAGAAATGATAGCATCTAATCATAGGCTTGTCGTCCTGGTGAAATCGAGAACATGCAGCACAATGCATGGCACATGGTAGGTGCTCAGTAGATGTTAGCTGTGCTTTTATTGTGGGAAGTCAGTGACACAGCATTTCCTGGATGAAATCAGCTTCCTGCTAAGAATAAAAGCTGCATAGGGAGCTCTTAACCTTGAATGTTAATTATCTTAAAGTTTGTTGGCTGAAGGTCCCAGCTCTAAAAACTGATCATTTTCCAAGAAACATAGCACTTTCAGTTCATTTGTGCTTTGAGCATTCCTGGCTTTGGATCCTCTTCATTCACTGTAACGGTTAACTTAACATTTTGCTTCAGTTCACCTCGAAGATGAGTACATGGTGACCTGTACTTAAATGTTCCTGCTTCCATGACACCAAGGCGTCCTGTAACTTATCAATCTACCGTTAGGACTATATCCTAAAGCCCCTTCTGGAATTAGGTTGATAGGAGTCTTTGTGGTGGCTTTGGCTACAGTTGTTACTTGCATGCTCTCGCTGGTCAAAGCTCTGTTTGTGATATCAGTTCTGAACACATCCATGCCTTTTTCCTCCACTCCCTGGCCTGACACACCATACCGACAGTTACTGCCACTTTATTATCACCTTCCTTCCTACCTTTGGTTCCTCTTCCCCTAACTTGAAGGATTTGATACCTCTGACCAAATATATAGAGTGGTCTATCTATAAGAGGAATTTACCATTACCAGCAAATAATGACCTTGCATCCCTGAATTTTTTTTTTTTTTAAGATTTTATTTATTTGACAGAGAGAGATACAGCGAGAGGAGGAACACAGCAGGGGGAGTGGGAGAGGGAGAGCAGGCTTCCCGCAGAGCAAGGAGCCCGATGCGGGGCTCGATCCCAGGACCCTGGGACCATGGCCTGAGCCGAAGGCAGACGCTTAACGACTGAGCCACCCAGGCGCCCCGCATCCCTGAATTTTATTTGCTCTAGTAAGTTTATACAGAAACTTACTAGGTATTTTGATTTTCAGTTCTAATCAGGAAATATTTATTAAATACGTATGGTGTGTGGCATATTGTGCTGGTAGACTCTTCAGTGTTCTGAGGATCCTGGGACCCACAGGACATAGAACTCAGTGAACAGGGGGAATGGCAGAGAGGTTGTCCAGGCAGAGGACACAGATTGTGGACTCACAATGAAATCTATTTACACCTGGCATGCAGAAGGGCAGGTTCTTACTAATCTGTTTATGGACACATATCTACCTTCAAAGAGTAAACAGGATTCTAAAGAGAGAGGATGAGGGCACTAGTGGACGTTACTCACTTTCCCTCAGTACAGAGGTAGATGCCCCTCAGGGAAGGGTCCAGTAACCCTTGCCTACCTTAATTAAGAACTCTGTCATGATCACCCTCTATCCCTTTTTCCTATAAGAACCAACAAAAATTGGGGTGCCTGGGTGGCTCAGTTGGTTAAGCATCTGCCTTCAGCTCAGGTCATGATCTCAGGGTTCTGGGATTGAGCCCCGTGTCAGGATCCCTGCTCAGCGGGGAGCCTGCTTCTCCCTCTCTACCCACCCCCCTGCTTGTGCTCTCTCTCTCTCTCTCACTCTCTCGAATAAATAAATAAAATTCTTGAAAAGAACCACAAAAATTACATGAGCATGAGCTTCCCATGTCCATTACATATGGTAGCACATCCTATATGAGATTTTTGTATTCTTTTTAGAAAATAAAATGGCTCTAGTTATTGAAAGACCTTTTTTAGAAGACTACTTTTAAGGGACACCTGGGTGGCTCAGTCCGTTGAGCGTCTGACTCTTGGTTTTGGCTTAGGTCATGATCTCAGGGTCGTGTGATTTAGGTTGTTTACAGTGTCCCTCCCAAATCTTTATTTGAAAAAATTTTAGACCTTAAGAAAAGTTGTAAGAATAATACAGTTAACACCCCTGTCCAGCACCTAGGTCCACCAGTTACTTTCCCATATTTGCTTTTTATCTTTCCCCTCCCCATCCATCCCTCTTCCTGTCTCCTTTCCTTCCCCTTTCTCTACACATGCTTTTTGGGCTGAACCATTTGAGAGTAAGCTGTAGATGTCATGACAACCCCTAGATACATACGTATGTATATCCTAAGCATAAGAGTATTCTGCTGATAACTGTTAATCACCATGATACACTTATCACACTTGGGGAGTTTCTCATTGATATCATAATAAAACTGCATATTCGAATTTCCCCTCATGGCTGTTGCCTCCAGTGTTCGACAGGTCAGGTCTAGAACATACTCAAAAGGTACTGTGGCCAAGGAGGCTGCTGAGTTAGATGCAGCAGAGCCCCTGCCTCAGTAAGATACCATAGATAGAGGGTGGGAGTGACAGGTAGGGCTGGCTGGCTGAAAACCACAGAATGACCTAGAAGTCTGCAAACAGTAGGGTTACCCTGCACCCTGACCATCAGAACATTAGTAGGCAGGTAGTTATCCATAGGTAAAGTAAAGGGCAAAAGGGGGCTCTTCTCTAATGACGCTGAACTACTCAAGGAGAATTAGGGGTCCTGGTGTGGTGTTAGGACCCCACCAAAAAGCCCTATGTAACCAGATATTCGGGGTCCTCACTTAGTTGGTCTTTGAAGGCTGCTTCACTCTGAAGCATTACTGAACAAGTATAGATCACCAGACGTCTGAGGGAAGCCCACAGTGAGAAAGAGAAACAAAAATAAATGGCCCCCCAAAAATGACCCCAGAAGAAACAAGTTCAGGCAATAAAAGAGTGCTTTAAAATGTAACTTGAGAAATAAATCATCTCCACCTCCTCATGAACATCTTAGGGCAGGTCACACTTTGTAAAGATGGCCACAAGGATGCTTTTCTACCATGTGTCCTTGTCAGCCCTCCCTCAAGAGGAGGGGAAGTCTGTCCCCTTCCCCTAGAATCTGGACAGGTTTTGTGACTAGCTATGTGACTTCCGAGCCTGAGTCATAAAAGGCCATGCAGCTTTGCCTTGTTTACTGAACCCATGCAAGAATCCAGCTAACCCAAGGCCGCCATGCTGTGAGGAAGCCTATGGAGAGGCCACCAGTTAGTGCTCTGATAGGCAATCCTAGTTGGCAAGTAATCGGCCCAAGGTTCAGACTTGTAAATGAGCCTTCAGAAGCTTCCAGCTCCCTACTGTCTATTCACTGCTCCCCCCCCCCCCACCGCCCTAGCCTTTGAGTTTTCCAGGTGAGGTCCCAGACAAGCTATCCCTCCTGCGTCCTGTCTAAATTTTTAACCCACAGCGTCGGTTATGATAATAAAATAGACATTGGACTGAAAGAAGTAGTGCGATGTCTGAATGTTGTTGGGGCATTGAATTTGATAGGGAATGAGGTGTGTGTGAAATCCACAGTCTTTGGCCTCTTTGGTTCTGAAGTTTCTGGCTCACCATTAGTAATAATAACCAAAACACAGTCTGGCCTAGAGTGGAGACAGCCTCAAGTTTGGTAGACCCAAGCTACCTCTATTGATCTCTGTTTATATTCAGGAATAAATTTTTCTAAATAAAGGAAAACTGAAACTTCTCAAACAGCGAAGTATTTCTAGACATAGAGTAAACATTTTAAAAATATGCGAAGCTTTTCTTTTGAAGGACAGTTCAATTAATTATTGCTTAGCCAAAATTTAATTACTTATGATTCTAAAATTCAGTGTTTTCAAAAGATTGAAATCTTATCAAAGATGTAACTGGAGAAAAATCAGAGCTGTCCCTAAAGTATTTTCTCAGTTATATTTTACCCATTTTAGCATGGTTAATGGTAAAAATACATTGCAGACTCAAACATTTAATTGGCAGTATTTAGAAAAAAAAAAAAAACCAGCATAACTAGAATGAGCTGATCATTCTGTTGGTTTTTGATGCCTTGCTGTAATTTTTTCTTTCCTTGCTCTCCTTTTTCACTCCCTGATTCTCTTATTACCTCTTCCAAACCATCCCCAGCAAGTGTTAAAACTGAAAGATGTGGACAAGGAGAGCCCTCAAGTAATCTAGACAGGAGACTCTCCATTTTGGGGGGCATGTGCTCAACCCTCTGCTTTAATTGTAAGATACATTATCAGGTCACTTTATTAACTGGAGAAATATTCTGCTTCCTGTAAATTAATCAGAAAGAGGATTAAAGATTTACCAGACATACAGGCCTCTCTGGAAACCAGGTATAAAGAGTAAGTCTGAACTCTTGCTCTCAGAAGGCTGGTCAAACGCTCCTTTCTAACCGTAACTGTCACCGAGATGGCTCCCTGCACTTGCTTGAAAGTCCCACCCCCCCCATAAATAAATACATCTTTAAACAAAAAAGAAAAACAGAGAACAGAAGAGAATTGAAGGGTCATCAAATGAGCATGAAAACCTGAAGAAATACAAATGAATGCAGTTAAACTACAATGACTTATTTGCATTCACCAAATCAGAGAATGTTCCCTGCCCCTCACCCACTCTTTCATCATCCTCTGAACTGATGCTAGGAAAAAATTTAATTGGTAAAATTGAATAAGGTGAAGCATACAGAGAAATGCAGAATAAAAATAGAAAATCAAAATTAAGGAATGTAGAGAAGGCAAGTGGGGAAAAAATGAAGCTGAATAACTGGAAAGAATCACTGGAAAATACTCAGTATGCCAGAAGACTTATAAAACCTGAAGCCTCATAGAGGACATTCAATTAAAACCAAATTAAATTAAAACCAAAAAACTTTTTTAAGTTGAGTAAAAAACAAACAAACAAAAAACCAAAAAAAGATTGTTGGAACTCTTTGATTTAAACTGAGTATCCAGCATTAGTACATAGGACAAAATACTTTCAACTTCCATGAAAACCACAGAAAGGTTAAAAAAATGTTGGACCTTTCATATTTATTTTTAAGTTCACTAATTAACTAAAAAAGGCTTACCCCCTTGTTTAAACTGATGTGTAATTAAGGTATCTGAGTACAAAGAATTCATCTCTAAAGCTAAGTAAGAATGTAGGAGGCAAAACCTGAGATTTTTCAGGTATTCTTTTTTAAAAAAGTATTAAAAGTATTCTCTATCTTCCCAGTAAATCATTGAGAAACTACCATAGGTCAAGTCCTCTCATTGCTGCCATGGGGGATACAGAGACAAAACACGGTTCTTTCTCTGCTCGTTCATAACAAGCTGATAATCCAAGAGGGCTAGAATAAATGCCTCCTGGTATTTGGTTATCTTAGACCATACCTAGTCGTTGAATTTTCTAGTTAGTTCAGAGGTGACCAAAGGCCTTTTATTTTAAAATAAATAAAAGTGGATGGTAGGGACACAACATACTTTAATCCCTTTTAATCCCTTTTTAATTATGTAGAATCATCAAATGAGCAGAGGCAACCGCACTGGACCAGAATGTAGCAGAGCTCTCAGGGCTTAGCAAGTATCAGGTTATTTGCTCTGGCGCCCCATGGCCTCAGGCTGTTCTGCTTTATCATCCTTTGCAATCATTAGTGCTGGCTCTTTAATGAGCCCCCTCTTCTAAATTTTAAGAGGTTGTGGTGTTATATATTAAGCACTTTTTAACCCTTACTACACCTCTATGAAGTAGGTAGTGTTCCTGTAGCCGACTGTACAGGGGCTTAGAAGTGTAATGACACTTGCCACGTCCATAAAGCTCGGGAGGCTCAAGTCAGCGTTCAAACCCAAGTCTAACTCTGGCACATGATCTTGGCCTAATATATTGTTCTGGAGGTCTCCTGTCTTTTATCTGAATTCTGAAGTTCAAAAAGCTCTAAAACTTGGGACGCCTGGGTGGCTCAGTTGGTTAAGCGGCTGCCTTCAGCTCAGGTCATGATCCCAGGGTCCTGGGATCGAGTCCTGCATCAAGCTCCTTGCTCAGCCGGGAGCCTGCTTCCCCCTCTGCCTGCCACTCCCCCTGCTTGTGCGCGTGCACGCTCGCGCGCGCTCTCTCTCTGACAAAATCTTTAAAAAAAAAAAAAAGCTCTAAAACTTGTAGTTGTTTTTTCATACCTTTGGTGGCAAAACATGACCTGAACTTACTTCAGGCCATGGTCTTTTTTCTGCTCCATTTAAATGATTTCACCGCAGCTGTATCGTGTCTATATCATAGACAGTGGATGTACATACTCCTTTTACCTTCCGAAAGTCGGAAAACCTTGACATTCTGAAACAGTCTAGGCCTGTGCGTTTCCAACACAAATGTGGCCTGACGGCCCCTTGCCACCTGCCAGCCAGCTCCCACTTCTCCCACCCCCCCCCACCCCGCCCTAGGCTTCCAGTTTGCGGCTCCTAATATGCTGTGGACATGGCAGTTGAAACACGTAAACTTTAATGTCCAAAAAACTGAGATAATTTTTTCAAATCCTGAGTTCATACTGCTACTCACAGTTCCAATTCAACCCCCGTGGGCCCCTTCCTCTCCTCCTGCATTCCCTCACTTGCTTCTCCTACAGGGAGAACGGAGACATTTCTTCTATGCTTGAAAAAAAGGTGTCCTTTCTATTTAACCAGGATGCAGAGTGTTTGTCCTGGCATGTGAAAAGTTAGATGTACATTTTACCTTAGATAATAACAGGTCCTTCATTTTGTGGTACGATTCACTGTGATTTAAGTATCAGCACTTTTAGTGCACTTAAAATGATTCGTCTATAAGAATCCTACAGAGCGTTTTAGGAATGATACATATTATCTGAAGCAAAACAGCCAGAGTCCTTTTAAATGTTAATCATCTGGAGCCAAATAAATGTGTATAGAGTAGATGATGGAAGGTCATTGCTGGGATATCACACCCCTTTTTCCTCACTCAGGGGAAAAGTGGAAGACAGAATCATTGATGAGTTAAAGACGCACCAAAGGCCTTCAGTATATTCACCTAGAATGAGGGAAGTAAGGGATGGATTGTGTAAGACTAATCTTTTATTCTAACTTTTTTAACATGGAGAAGGGGGCTCAGGGGTCAGTGGGGGGAAAGAATGGTTCTGCAGATGACTTTCATGAGTGGGTTCTTTTATTTCTAGTCTTATTCAGTGGGGAGAGGAAAGGAATAAACCAGAACTTGGCTGCAAGTGTTAGCAAATCAGATTTATTTCTGGATCTCTGGTTTGCGGCCTGTATCATATTTGGAAGAATGAGGAGAGTTTGGAGGAGAGAAGTGTTCCCCGAGCCTTACTTGTTTGTCTCTGGGCCTGGCCCCAAGGTTGCCCATCTCCAAACAGCCTCCCAGCAGTATGGAGCATCAGGAAGGCCTATGGAGTGTGAGGGAGTTGGGATGGACCCGTAAGTATCACAGAGGACAGAACACTAATGTTTATTGATCACCTGCTTTGTGTCAGGCTCCATACCTGTTACCACATTTAGTCTTTACAAAAACTGAAACTTCATCCCCATTCTACAGGTTAGGGCAGCTGCGATTTAGAGCAATTAAGCTTACCAAAGGTTTCTTACCCCCAAAACGGAGGAGTTGGGGCTGAAGCACATTGCTGTCCCCAAAGCTCATGTCCTTTCTCTCATGTCCCCCGTCCCCCAGCCATCATCAGGTTTACAGCAGGACTTGGGGGCCATGCTGCTCTGGTCAAAGCAGCTGGGGAAGAGGCTCAGGTTTCCTCATTCAGGTGGCTGTGTCCCTTTTCTCTCACTGTGTCCTAGTTATATAAGTTTTATGCACAACCAGCTCAGGGCAACCAACAGAAGACTCTGTGACCTCTGTCTTTATGGTCAACACTGGGTCTTACCTCTTGGACATATCAGAGTAGATCGCTCTGCTTCTGAGCGCACCTGTGAGCTGCTTTCTCTGGCACATCCTGAGCCCCGTGTCTTAATCAGAGCAGGTCTGTGGCTGCTTCCCAGGGTGACAAAGCTCTGATTCCTGGAGAAACACATTTGAAGAAAACCTTAGGAAGAAGCAGTTGACACACAGGTGGTGAATATTTGTGGAATGAATGGGTCTGTTGCCTTCTGGAAACCCCTGTGAACAGGAGTGGATTTACATGTTTTCCTACTTTTGTACTTGGCAGTTTTCCCACAGTGTTTATTTGAAAACAAATTCAGATTATATCCCAGGTCATTTTTGTATCACTAACGGTAACACTAGAAATGTATTTGTGTTAAAAAAAAAAACTGCTTTCAAGGTTGCCTCTTGGAATAAATGTTCTTTTTCTATTCTAATTAAATTATTTTCTTAAACTTGCAATTTCAGAGGATAAAAATTTCACTAGAGACTGCAGGATTGTTTAATTTTCTCCTCCTAACCAGTAACCATGCTATCATGAGAGCACTTTATTATTCCATCTGTTAGATTATAAAATCATGGAACACTTATTGTCTCTTAACAGGGAGAGATAATGCATGTGAGAAAACTTCATATATGTTTCTACGAAAGGAGCTTCCTGTAAGACTGGCCAACACAATGAGAGAAGTTAATCTTCTGCCGGATAACTTGCTTAACCGCCCTTCGGTGGGGTTGGTTCAGAGTTGGTAAGTAAATAATGTGGCTTTAGATCAGTCTTCCCATAATGCTCTGAACACCTGGCATGGATCCCATTTTCCCTAAAAGTATGTGTATGGCATGTGTGGGAATGAGTCATTCAGGATAGCTGCAATTTTCCAAGCAGTTAAAAGTTTTTT
>NC_138385.1:88599305-88621489 GCF_054177405.1 Leptonychotes weddellii | reverse complement strand
TGTGTGTGTGTGTGTGTGTGTGTGTGTGTGTGTACATTTAGGGTATATCAAACGTGGTACACACATAACATATATGATACACACTATTTTTTTCCCTAAACCATTTGGGTTAATGGCAGACATGCCCCTCTACCCCTAACAACTTCGGTATGTATCTCCTTAGAACAACTCTTAGAAAACCACAGTATGATTATCAGATTTGGGAATTTAACATGGATTTAGTAATATTTTCTAATGTGGGAGAACTTGTTCTTGTTTCATTAATTGCCCTAATAGTGCTCTTTTTTAAAAAAGATTTTATTTATTTATTTGAGAGAGAGTGAGAGAGAGCACGAGGGGGGTAGGGGCAGGGAGAGGGAGAGGCAGACTCCCCGCTGAGCAGGGAGCCCGATGCGGGGCTGGACCCCAGGACCCTGGGATCATGACCTGAGCCGAAGGCAGACGCTTAACCGCCTGAGCCACCCAGGTGCCCCAATAGTGCTCTTTTTTCCCCGCCCCCAGCAATCCCCGCCTCCCCAATGCAGGAATCCAGTTTAGGATCACACGTTGTGCTTAGCTGTCATTTCCTTTTCCGCTTAAAAGTGACTCTTACTCATAATAGGCCGTGAAGCTCACCTCAGCGAGAGTGTGTTCTCCTTGTTCTCTTGACTTTCAGGCTGGGAAGCTCAGCAGCATCTTTGGCTCCTCTCCACTCATGACTCTGCTCTTTAAGTGAACTGCTTATCTCCCTAGAATCCTGCTGGCGTGTGACAGGATAGAGGGCCTTGTTGCCTCTGGCTGACTTTGCCCTCTGCGGGAGGTTTGACCTGATGATTTCAACAGTGCCTAATCCATAGCCTGATTTGCCCAGAAGCTTTTAAAAAGGATATCCAGAGATGAACATACTTTAGTATCACGCATCGTTACAAAGTTCAAGTGAGGCTGATTAATAAAACATTATTCCTGTTCATGTATTTATATGCTTTGCAGTCATTTTTTGTTACTGGAGTACCCTCATCCTCCCTCCAAAGCTGGATAGGAGGATTAGTGGTAATTAATTGTTAGAAATAATTATATCAAGGGATAATTCTTTCGGGGCATGTTCAGATCCAAAGCAGAGATGACACACCTCTGAGTAATTGGCATCTCTGAATCTCCTCCAGATCCAGCAGGTTCTGTCCGGATATAGCTGCCTCAGTAATGTGCCTCTCTGGATCCCATTTTTCTGTGTTCTCCAGATATTTATTTTGCACACATTATTTCCTGTCCTGGCCCTGATTGAGATATGTAGCTATTTTTAATCCAGAAGCTGTTTCTGAGGACCTAAGAGGCATTCCGTCTCCTCCTCTGCAGTGTTGATGAGATTAGTTTAACTCTGAGAAGGAACTGTTTATTTCTAGTTTCGAAGTTCTCAGCATGCACTTTAGTGTCACACCTGTGTTCCTTACAATTCATATGCACATCTTGGCTAATCAAACTGTAGATTTGGTGTACCAGTTAGAATATGTTCGTGAGTAGCAGAAAATCCAACTAAACCATACATTGGCTCGTGTAGCTATAGGATGAGCTTTTGGTGTTGGTTGATTTAGAGATTTCATGAGATTATCAAGGCCCTGCTTTCCATGTCGGCTTTATTTTCAGGCTGGATTTCCTCCTGGTGGCAGAACAGCTGCAACCTTTCCAGGGTTTACATCTACATAGCCCACTGTACAAAAAGCAGAGCAAGTTAATTTCTCTCCCAAAGACCCCCACCACGTCTTCCCTTTTATTTTACTGGCCTGAATTGAGGTAGTGTGCCCATTCCTGAGCCAGTCCCTTTGTTCAGGGGAATGCAATGCAATGACAGGCTTAGGCCTAGACTACTGGACTAGTTAGTAATCAGTGACGAGAAAAATACTATTACCCAGAGAAAAATCAGGCCACCCAGGAGCTTTGCATGGCATCGGCTTCCCCTGCAGCACTTGGGCTGCAATTGGTGATGGTGGGGAATGGGGTAGATACCTGAGTGAAGATTTAGGGTACTCTTAGGAAGAGGGAAAGGAGGAATGGATGTTGGGTAGGCAATTAACAGAGTAACTCGTCTTTTTTTAGGTATATGCAGAGCTTTCTTGAACTTTTAGAATACGAGAATAAGAGCCCTGAAGATCCACAGGTCTTGGATAAGTAAGTATGGTACCAAACTTACCTGACAGTAAAAACATCCAGGTTAAAAAATGTTTTGGTAAATGGAACTCATGTCATTAAGAACCAAGAAGTGTAATTTGGATGAAAGCATTAAGTTTGTTAATGGGTAACAACTCAATATCACATTTTTAAATAATTTATGTTAATTTAACATAGCACAAAAGGAATAAGGACCCTTTAAATTATGTTTCATGATCTAGATCTTAATAAATTTTCACTCCTGGTGAACTGGTGCCGGCCACTCACTATAAATATTGCAGTAAATGTACCACCTAGTGGTAGTTTTAAGAATGCAGTGGCCTCTGGATAGACCTGAATTTACCTACTCAGTCCTTTACAAATTTTTTTTTTTCAATTTTTAAAACAAATTTTCAGTGCAGCATAATAGTTGAGCTCAGGAAACCTGTAATGCTTTTATTTTGGAGCAGCATAAAAGAGTGTGCTTTTAATATAACGACCTGAATTCTTTGCTCCTGTTCCGCACAAAGGCTGCTAACTTCTCAAGCTGATGGAAAATGTTTCTGTTTTTTCATCTTCATTTAACTGAAAAAACACTCACCCTAGCTCTGAGTGTTGTCTTTTTTTTTTTTTTTACCCCAAGAGAAATTAAGTATCCCCTTCACATTACTTTCCTCCTGTTCCACGTACACACGAGGGACTGCACATGGAAGGCCTGTTGTGCTGAAGAATTTTTTTCTATGGAGAATCCTGGTCCACAGAGTTGTGACACCAAACACCTTACATATAGGCATTCCAGAAAAAGAACTAAGAAACACTGTTAGAAAAGCACCCCATAGCTCGAGGCATTCAACCCAACCCTTCCAGTTCACAGATAAGGAAACTGAGGTCAGAGAAGAGCAATGACTTGTCCAAAGTTGTAACATGAGTTGGTAGCAGAGCTGGATCTGTAAATCCTTGTTCCAGTTCCATCATGCATTGTTGTGCACAACTTACCAACTGCGAGAACCGCCAGTGTGCGCCCTGAGTAGCGAGCTCCAGTTTAGTTGTAAATTAAAATACAAGAGGGAAGAATACCCACCTGTTGTATACTTTGCTAGGTGTTTTGCAAATGGATTTGTGATTTGTGAAAGGGAGGCGTTGAATTAGAGTCCCAGATGCAATGTTCTTGCTAGAGGCCATTGCTCTCATTTAATGTACTGAAATTAAAGGAATCGAATCCAGAAGCTTTGTTTGCTCACAAGTCATTAGCTAGTAACAGTTTGTTTTGCTGACATCCTAGAAATTAGGACTGACTTCTCTAGCTTCAAATTTTAGGGTATAGATTTGTGGAAGTAAATAATATTAAATTGCTGCCGTATGTTTCCCAGAATCCTGTCTCAGTTTCTGGAACAGGTTATTGGTCAGATGCAATTTATGGACATGAGCCCACTTTGGAAACTGCCAAGTGCTGGATCCAGTGCGTGTGAGATCATAATGATAATCGCTCTCCCTCAGTGAGTTTTGGTGACTTGCCCAGGTTCACACAGCTAGTCGGGATAGCTGGGGTTTCAGAAGCCCGCTGCCCCTGGCAAAGGAAGGAAAGGAAGGTGAGCTAGTCGCTTTACTCATAGTGGTAGCCTTTTCCAGTCCGGGAGAAGCTGTACAGGAGTCCCAGGCACGGAGATCATTTAACTGAGGTGAAAGCAGCTTAGAGAACAGGCTTGTTTCTCTTAATGATAAAGTTAAGAAGACCCCAGAAGACCGGGGAAAGCGTTCTGAGAATTGAGCCCTTGAGGCAAGTCTCCTCCCTTCTGCTAAGTTGAGGTGCTTCTCTACTGTAATGAAATCTTTCACTTGAGTGATACTGAATTTATAAATACGTTAGAAAGAACATTATGTAGAGGACAGATTGTCCATTATCAAATTTCTTGTGAATAATTATGACCTTCCAGTTTCAGAGTTGATTTATTCATCTCTGCTGTCTTTGTGTGTGTGTATTTGTTACAGGAGTATTTCATCACTGAGAAACGTTAAGACTATTCAGATAAGTGAAAAGAAAGTCACTCCAAATTTCCATTACCAGGGGACAACCACCGTTAACATTTTCCTTCCATTCCGTACTTTTTCCTAGGCATCCATATTTTTATATGTGCACAATATGTTTTACAAAAATAACTGTGGACATTATAGATCTCTATACCATTACTAATGGTTTCAAAATGGTCCGTCTACAGGTAAGTCATGTGATTTGACCTCCTGTCATTGAGTTGTAGAATGGTTTGTATTTTTCTTGCTACTCTAAACAGGGCTCTTAAGAATTCTGTCGTTTTCCTAGGATCAATTCCTGGGAGTGGAATGAATCTCTTTGGTCTTTGATATATGTTGCTCAATTGCCCCTAGAAATGTATCAGTTATGCTTCCACACTCTAGAGGACACTGGTTATTCTCTGCCAGTGTGATGAGTGGAGACTAATTCTGCATTGTTTTGCTTTTCTATTACTCTTTTTGAAGGGGGAAGTTATTGGCATTTGCATTGCCTCTGTGGTAAATTTCCCATTGATACCAGATCCCTTGCCTCGTTTCCTGTTAGGGTGCTCATCTTTTCCTTCATTAAAGACAGTAGCTCTTGCAAATGTATTTTCCCCAGTTTTCACTTTGTTTTTTTGACTTTAATAACCTGTATCCCTGTAGAATTATGCCGAAATTCTGCATAGTCCTATCGTTTGTTTCTTCAGGGTTCTACCTGTGGTATTAAGCTTAGGACAGCCTTCCTTACCCCAAGGCGTACTGTACTATCTACTTATTCACCTGATTTTCTTTTATTTTTTTTCTGTGATTTTATTCTTTTATGTTTAAACCTTCTAACTAAGTTATTAGCTTAAGGCTTCAAATTGGGACGTGACTTAAATTGGTAGCCAGCTGTCCCAGCTAATTTGATGGTTTCCCTACTGACTTGGAATGTCACTTTATCAATATGCTAAATTTTTATGCACACATACTTACTTGCCCTTGGGCCTTGTTCCAAGCTTTTTGTTTGGTTCCATCGACTTGTCTCTCTGTTCTTAGTATATTTTTCCCTCTGTATCTTTATAGTAATATGCCATAATTCTTGACTCAGTTTGTTTTAATTGCCTTTTTTCTGTCTACATTTCATCACTGTATTTGACTGCTATGAGAAATTCATTTCAAAATTTTACTCTTAAAAAGTTTCACATTACTTATTCATGGAAGCTGTTGCTTTGAGACTTCTAATAAATCCCTAGAAATTTGGGGGGATTGTCCTCATGTTGTCAGAAGAAATGTTAGTGTGTTCTACAATTATTCAGCAAACATTTATGGAACCTGTATTATATGTGATCACTTTTCCATAAAGTCAGTGGATTCCTAAGAAGGTATTTAAACATTTTTTCTTTACTAGAACCTTTTACTTTTTGTGTCTGTGAAAGAATTTGGATAGAAAGTTCCAAGCAAAACCTTGGGTAATACTTTAGTTTCTCCTTGTAGCCCATAATGATAATATCTCTACTTATAAAAATACCAGCACCTAAATAGTCCAGAGACAGCGCTGGGAAGTTTATGCATCAGTGCGTGAGGTATAAAGACTGACCACTTTTTATTTCCCTCCCACACAGCTTTCTGCAAGTTCTCATTAAAGTCAGAAATAGACACAACGATGTGGTTCCTACAATGGCACAAGGAGTGATTGAATACAAGGAGAAATTTGGGTTTGATCCATTCATTAGCAGTAACATCCAGTATTTTCTGGATCGGTTCTATACCAACCGCATCTCTTTCCGCATGCTTATTAACCAGCACAGTAAGTTGGGTTTTTGATCCACTTTTGAAAGGGCACCCAGAGTGATTTCTCCCAAATGTTTTCCTGTTGCTTCACTTAGAATTTACTGATCTGAAGTTTGGTCTGTAGAAATTTCATTTCTAGGGGCGCCTGGGTGGCTCAGTCATTAAATGTCTGCCTTCGGCTCAGGTCATGATCCCAGGGTCCTGGGATCGAACCCCACATCGGGCTCCCTGCTCGGCGGGAAGCCTGCTGCTCCCTCTCCCACTCCCCCTGCTTGTGTTCCCTCTCTCGCTGTGTCTCTCTCTCTCAAATAAATAAATAAAATCTTAAAAAAAAAAAAAAAGAAAGAAATTTCATTTCTAGTTTAGTTTTTCCTAAGTAAATCCTATCTATTAAAAAGCTCTTCATTAGTGTTCTTTGTTAATGGAAATCCTTGAAATTTTGATGTTCATATTAGAGGCAGGAACTCTGCCTGCCTTTTAAGCCTCTGCTGTTACATTCCTGGTAAGGGTGAGAGAGTACTTTGATGTGTCTCTGAGAGTGTGTTCTCGTCTTTATCCAGGATGTTATATGTTTTTCTTTTTGGTTTTGAAAACACTGATACTGGGAATATTGAATTGGCATTTTGACATCTGAGCGATTGATCTTTAATTTCACGGCGATCATTGAAATCAGATTAAGCAGATTGTCAAACCATAGTCTCATATGGAGAGTTTTAGTCCACTCACCAGGATGTTAAGCAGATAAAAAAAAAACCAACTAAAATTCTTGCCACAAAAAAAACTTTTTGGCTCATTTTCAGCATTGTCTCTTTGCCTGATTTCATAATTCTTATGAAAAAGCATCTACATGTCTAGAGTCTAAATCATCCTCTTTGCTGAAGCAGAAAATGGGCAGAGCATCTCTATTAATTTGATATATTTGGATTAGTGAGTGTTATACAATTATTACGTGTGGGTTGGTCCCAAATGTATATCTTTTAAAAATAGAAATGTCTGACAGTTTATAGGAAATTTAAATGAAAAAAGAACCTAATTACTATTCAATTAAGCTACTTACATAACTACAATTTCTTTTTGACCTAAATGTGTCTGTCTACGTATATATGTACATGTTTTTAGATCACTGATAAGCTTGTACACCTCTGTTTTTCTTCCATTTAATCATTTGGAAGTTTATGTATTGGCCTAATGCCCTTATTTGTCATTTTTCATAATTTAAAATCTCCCCTATTTTTTTTAAAGATTTTATTTATTTATTTATTTATTTATTTATTTATTTATTTATTTATCTGTCAGAGAGAGAAAGAGAGAGAGAGAGCACAAGCAGGGGGAGCAGCAAGCAGAGGGAGAAGCAGGCTCCCTGCAGAGCAAGGAGCCCGATGTAGGGCTCGATCCCAGGACTCTGGGATCATGACCTGAGCCGAAGGCAGACGCTTAAACAACTGAGCCACCCAGGTGTCCCAAAATCTTCCCTATTTTATCCCCTAATTTAAATTCTCCTTTTGTGGAATCTTAAGTTATCCCCAAATTTTGTTTGATTTGAAAATAAGTACACCTATAAACATTTGGATTCAGATTACTTTTCTCTTTGGGACTCCTTTTGGCTTTTATTCAGAAGCAATATTTTGTAAATCTTGTGTATTGTGGAAGTATTTGAATGTAGTTTTTTTTTTAAAGATTTTATTTATTTATTTGAAAGAGCGAGAATGAGAGAGAGAGAGCGAGCACATGAGAGCGGGAGGGTCAGAAGCAGAAGCAGACTCCCTGCCGAGCAGGGAGCCCGATGCGGGACTCGATCCAGGGACTCCAGGATCATGACCTGAGCCAAAGGCAGTCGCTTAACCAACTGAGCCACCAGGCGTCCCTTGAATGTAGTTTGAAAGATACTTGAACAAAAAAAGAATATTTGAAAACTACTCCCCGTGATAGAGGCATTTAAAATGTTCACAGTGAAGTCACTTCGCAGGCTGCATTTTCTAAATACGTAGTGAATGTTGGAATCACTGTCGGGAGTAGTACCGAGAAGGTGAGTAAACTTGGCTGAGGAGGAAAAGAACTTTTTCATCCAAGTCACATGGGGTCAGGGAGAAAAGGGCTTGGACCCCTGGCACGTGTTACTGCTTTCAGACCTGCTAACGGCAACCAGCAGATCCTAGAGCATGGCCTTCCTCCTTTGCCGTCCAGTAGAGCTGATCACCCCTCATTGTATGTGTTCTCTAGCTTTAAGTCACTCACTCTAGATGCTAAAATGATTCTTACAAATAAGACGATCCTTTCAAAACTTGTAAGGCTACATTGCCTGCTTTGTTTTGAATCTCTCCCTTCCCTTCTGTGTTTGTTTAGCACTTCTGTTTGGTGGTGACACTAACCCTGCTCATCCTAAACACATTGGAAGTATTGATCCCACCTGCAATGTGGCTGATGTCGTGAAAGGTAAGGAGACCACTATAATGTTAGTGATTGTAGCCCAAGTAGGACTGTGGTTTAAATGAGGCAACTCGGCCATAATGTTATGGTGCTGAGTTCTGTGCTGATTCATCAGGCCACTCTGGGCCCAAGCCACTCATGCCAAATAGGTGTTCTTTCTGGGCAGTTCAGGAAAAGATGCATAATTAGCCGTGTTTGAAATGGGAGTTTCTACCTCATTGACTAGTTTTGTCTTAAACACTAAATGGTTGTTAGCTTAAGAAACATTCTAAGTTTTGATTACTCCCATTATCTGAAGCTTCCAGAAAATGCAAATCCATGTTCTAAAGTTCGGCTAAATTCACATGTTTGTAAAATTCCAGCATCTTTTTGGTGTGCACCCCAGGTTTGGGAATCTATGTGGCATGTGAGCTTCACGGGTTCACTGGCCATCGGGCTGGTTGGACACTGTTCTAGTAGCCTTAGGGTAGAACAGAGCCCCACAGCCATACGTCCTTGGTACCCAGGCACTTTGAATTTGAACAGCAGTTTCCTCATTATTCATTTAAGGTAAGTGTTACCTCCGGAAAGCCTTCCTGGTTGTAAGTGACCCACCAGGTGCCTGGACCTTTTCAGGGTTTTTTTTTTCAGGTTTTTTGATCCCCAAAATACCCTTCCCAAGATTGGATCTCCTACTGTGGCCTTCCTCTCTCTCCTCTAAACACCCACAAGTTTTCATGACCACAGCTTTCCCGGTTTTCATCACAGATCTTAGATGCTCCTACTTTTTCTGAACTGTGTAGCTCAGTAGGAAGCAGACGAGGGCCTTGTCTTCTTAGTGAAGCTCTCAAGCCCACCTCAAGCAGAGTGACTTTTGCTGTTTGAGCTTAGAGGGCCAAGGGAGGTGGCCTAGTAGGTGCAGCCTCCCCATTGCGGGAACAGACCAGACCTTCAGTGGCTATCGGTAAGGAAAACCTGTACTGTTTGTTTACTCTGGGCATTGCTAAACCCAGGGAGAAGGACCCAGGCATGGTGGCCTTAGCTCACCCAAGGATCTTTGAGCTGTTCTGGCCTTGGTTTAGGTAAGATACATCTACTCAAATTATTTCAATTATAAGGTGAATAGGCCCAGCCTTAGCTCCCTAAAAATCCTATAGATTGCTCACTCACAAGGTAACCCTGTGGTTGATCATGACCTCTGCAGGTCCCAGGGTGGAAGGGGAGCAGGATCAGTCTTTTTCTAGCGTGTGTTCATCAGACCCTAGCCCAGTAGCTTTTATGAATCAGAAAGCCTGGTTCAGGTAGTTGACTGCCCTTAGAGAAAAAGGCACAAATTCGGAAAGCAAAAGGGCATTATTATGTACTGCATATATGCCTTTTCTTTTGAACTATAAGCAATTTGAGGTCTGCTTTTATGTTTTACATATGTTTTATAACTCATATAGAATGTAGTATATACCTTTAAGATGGTCCATGAATATTCCTTGGTTTGATAAATGTTAAACCTTTTGATAATTTACTTTTTTAAAAACAGCCTTACTGAGATTGAATTCTCATATCCGTACAAGTCACCCATTTTAAAGTGTACACACAATTCAGTGGTTTTCAGTGGTTCAGCACAGGTGCACAGCCGTGTATCCATCACCGCCATCAACTTCACACCGTCCTCATCGGGGAAAGAGACTCCATGACCGCTGGCCAGCGCTTACCCCCACCCAGCCCTCGGCAACCACGGGTCTACTCTCTCTAGATTTGCTATTCTGGACACGTTACGTAAGTGGAATCACACAATACGTGGCCTTCTGTGTCTGGCTTCTTTCACTTAGCAGAGTGTCTTCAAGGGTCCTCCACGTCACAACATGGATTAGTACTTCATTCCTCACCGCCGAGTAACGTTCCGTTGTATGGATACACTGCATTTTGTTGATTCATCAGCTGATGGACACTTGGGTTAGCTGGGCAACCTTGAACATGTTATGTTAACTTCTTTGGGCCTCAGTTTCTTCACCTATAAAATGGTGCTTTCGGTAAGTCATCTTTATCATAGGGTTAAATGAGTTAATATAGAGAGAGCTCCTGAAGCAGGGCTCGCACCCAGTAAGGACTGCAGGCAAGTTTACTAATGGTGGTCCTGGATCATTGTCGTTTGGCTTCTCATTTTTTAGGTGTGATACCAGTACTGTGATTATGTTTTTTAAGGGCATCCTAGCTTCTAGAATGCTATTGTTGACATGTTAACACATGTGGAATGACATGTGGGTTTTGCCTCAAAATGACACAAAGAGAAAAGACTGGGCACGTATTGAAAACTGTTGAGGTTGGTAATGGGTACGTGAGGAGTCCTTATACAGACCCGTGTTTATCATCTCATTGTTTCTTCAGTCTTTCATTCCCTTTCAGAGAGATTTAAACCATGAATCAGTGCAACTAGATAAGTAAGAGCATTCTGGGCACCTGGTAGCCCTTCCGTGGCACAGAGAGATGAAGTGGCGCTAACGTGGGTCAGGAAGTCAGGTCGGAGGAGAGGAGGAGGAGGAGCCTGCTGCCCTTGACTCTTCAGGTGCAAAGACTGCCGTTTTGCGGCACTTCCTGTCGACGCTGCTCTTCCCCGCCCTGTTCTGTACTTCCAGTCGTGGCCTTACCTGTACTTCCGTTGGGCTCTCTGACTGTGCCGTAAATTTCTCAAGGGCCGGAATTGCTCTTAACCACTTCTGCATCCCTCCTAGGGACAGCAGTTTTGTAGTGAAATCTAGCTGAAGGTGCAAAGCAGTTGGACTCAAAGTGGGAAGTTTAGGCCTCCGGGCTACCTCACAGCCTCCTGATTTCTTTGTCCTTCGGAGTCAGGGTCTGACCATGGGCTACATCGTCCCCTTCCTCCTCCTGTGCTTACTCACACCTCTGACTCCTCTCTTTCTCCGGCCGTTTTCCACTTTTTACCCAGGGGCACCACTGTTGTGCTGTGAATGAAGCTTCAGCAGTGTCCTCATGTAATCATTCCTGCCACTTGTCCACATAACGTAGAGCCTGGATTCCTGGCGATGCCGGGGCCTGTGACAGTCACCCCCTGTGCTCCTTGGCCACTCAGATCACCACTTCCCCAACACCCATGCTTGCACACACACTCCTGCCCCACACTCATGTGGTAAAGAGGAAGGGCTCGCGTGCTCCCTGCTCCCCCCCACTGCATCTTTCAAACCAGGTTGTTCGTCTTTCGACAGCTCCTTTCCGTAAGGAACTGAGCAGCGGAGGGTGGTTTCAGTTTCTGAAAGTGCGTAAAGACATCAAGCTACGTTCACACAATCAACTCTTCTGCCACCCTTCATTCCCTTCACAAATTGTGCCTACTCATACCCACAGCACACTCAGTATGCTTGTGCATACTTTCTAGAATGCTGTTGTGCTTTTTCCACCTGGTGAGGTGGATGCTTACTAAGGGCCATTTACTTGTCCTCAGACCATTGGTATAAGTTTTCCACCTGTTGTGACTCCATAATTTATTTCAGTATTATTTAAACGGAAGAAATGGGAGTACAGAAAAGAGACTTATCTCCATTAAAATCAAGTTGAATGCTTTGGAAAGACTTGATAAAGAAGAGTCTCTTAAAAATGTAAGGAATGACAGTGAACAGATAGCTCTTAGGTTGCAGGGCAGCGCTGAGTAAAAATCTCAGGAAGAACCTGAGCTCATGTTGCTTCACAAGTATCTTTAAGTTTATTACTTTTTAAAGGGATAGGGATAGGAATTCACAGATATATGTGGCATAGTTTATCTAAGAAAGGTGACCTAGAACCCCAAACCGATCCATATTGAAGGAAAAGGCTTTGGCCACATCTGAAAACGTTGGCAGAGGATAATTATATATTCAGATGTGCATTTTGAAGTTAGTATTTACAATAATAGTCATACTTCAGGGCGTCCTACTTTATCCAGCATTTTTGTCAGTGATCCAACTCCTGTCCCCAGTTGGGTCAGTTGAGAGGACTAATATACCATGGTACCAAAATACTAAAAAATGCTAATTGAAGAAAGTTTAGAAAATATTGGGGAAAAAGAAAAGAGAATAAAAATACCTGTTTTCATAACTCAGTGAGAATGTTGTTTTATACATTTGAGTTCATACCACATTGACAGATGAGTATGCAACAGCAAATAATGTGAGTAATCCTTGTCTCTACAGAATCCATAGTGTTCGTCTGTTCCCCTTCTCCAGCACTAACACCCATCACACACGACCTTCCCGGATGAATTCAGCACCTGACAGTGTAGCCTCTTTTCCATCCTCTGTATCATTATAGTTGGAGTCCTTCCTGTATCTCATCTGCTATACTCATAATCTCTGTATGCGAATGGGTTTTCCAGCCGGGTGTGTAGAATCTTTATTCCTCAGTGGAGTATTGGCCTTAAATCAGGTCCCTTTCCTACCATGGCAAAATGGGCTGGGCAACCTAGCAGGAAACCGGAAGGTCTCTTCTCCCTGTAGACTAAAGCACATTTGAGCAGTCAGCAGTCAATTTCATTGCCTCTGGGCCCACTCTTAATTCTCTGAGTGTCATGGTACCTGAGCAGATGCTCTTTCTGGCTCAAGATAAGACTGAGAGAATGAACAAAGTGGAGAGCACCAATGGTCAAAAGGCCTGCAAATTCTTGCCTGTGTTCTGGCAAAAAGGCACTGGAATCTCTACCCCCAGATGCCCCAGGAGCAATGATCAGAAGGTCTCAAAGGGCCCACGCCTCACAGTTATTCCCAGTACTCCTGAGTGCTGTCAAGAAGATGACAGTATCTTTTGACTCTTAGTGAAGTCTTACTGCTCCCTTCCTCTTTTTTGAGCAGTTGGTATTTTTTCGTTGGCTTTTTATCTTCTCATATCCTACTAGATTTCTCAGTTACTTTACTTGGTGTATCTCTCTCTCAGATACTGTTTTCCTTTCATTCTGTTTCTGGAAGCTTGATGTGGAGGGAGTAGGGGTTCTGGGTTTCACTGACAGCTCTACTACTGATTTTTGCAGCTGTGAAGATCCTGCATGAGTTAAGCACAGTCACATCTCTAGCCCACACGCCTTGTGTGCACACGCACAGGCCTATGTATGCGCATGTGTGTGTCTCACAGCCTTACAGAGCCTTCATGAATGAACAACGATGCATACTTAGATCTCTTGAGACAGACTACAGAACACCTTTATGTAGAAGGGTAGGGACAATATTTTTATTTTTGACTAGGCAGTTGTATAAATGTGTAAAAGTGGGGTGCATCTTGCATAACACTAATTAAATGTGCAGAACACTGAAGCATGACTCCTTGCTGCTTACTTAGCACATTAATATCTACCTTTACACATCTGCAAATTATAGACTCATGGTAGTGAATGCTAGAATTAGTGTTATAAAGCTGTTCCTATTATCCTCTGGGAGGTACCTTCCATTGTGACCCTTTTCTCTCCTGTGTTTGTAAGAAACCAGGAAATAAAATGGAAAATCCTGTGGTAAGATCATTTTAAAGGTACAAACTTAAATGCTTGGTACAGAAGTCGGCTCTCACAGTGATGTTAGCTTGCCTGTGTTGTTCCTACATGCTATTATTGCTCAGCATAACAGCATACAAATGGTATCCTGAGAGCAATGTCATTATTCTGGTTCAGAAATAATGTCTTGTGCTCTTACTTAGGGTTCTTCAGGTTGCAAGGTATAGAGATCCACTTGTGTTAGCACAAGAAACAGACTTAATAAAAGAATCTAGTAGGTTCCATGGTAGTCCAAAGGCAGGAAGCACATCACAGTTGGAGCTATAGACATTGGAACTGGGAAACAGAAAACAAAGTTGTTTTCTGTGTATCTTTGCAGCTGGGGTTGCCAAGTCATGGTCCCTCCATCTTTCTCTTGTCTGTAGGTTGACCGACTTGTTTAGGGCAATGGTGGGCACTCCAGGCCCTCTAGATTATAACAACTCCCAGTGTGTCCTTTTTGTCTTCTGCCCTGCCTGAGTGTCTCGATCCTAAATTCTCAACAAATGAATTTAGTTGGCTCAGCCCATCTTTTTGCCCATGACCACAGGTTTTAGGATTCTGGTCGAACTGTAGATTGGTTGCCCTACATTAGATGTTCTGTCCCCACTTGTCTAGTTGGCTGTGGTTTGGAGAGTAGAAGGTCCAGTTCTTAAACTCTGGTTCCCACTTGGGATGGGTTCTGGGTAGAAGGATGATAAACATACCTTACCAGAATTGCTTTGTAGCTTAGAAACGTTTCTAAAGCAGCATATCTCTGACTTTGTGATGCTTCGTGGTCATTTATGTCACTTCTTCTGCCAGTGGCTTTTTACACTTGAGCTTGACAGTTTTTTATATCCTATTAGACCCAAGTTAGGGACCTAGGCACCCTCATGTTTGTTTTTTTCAGCACTCACTCAGATTTATCCTTGTCTAGCCTCTTATATTTGTAAACAAATGATTATGTGTCTTCATGATAGGGGCTAATATTTGATAGAATTCTGTGGTGAATTTTGAATAGGAAAATCTTCTAATAAAAAAGTTAATAAAATAAATAATTTCCATAATCTATTAAACATTCCTGTGTGCTTTTTTTTTTTTTTTTAAACTAATTCCTGGGGCACCTGGGTGGCTCAGTCAATTGAATGTCCGACTCTTGATTTTGGCTCATGTCATGATCTCAGGGTCCTGGGACAGAGCCCTGCATTGGGCTCCATTTTCAGTGGGGAGTCTGCTTTGAGAATCTTTCCCTCTCCCTCTGCCCCTCCCCACCTCGCACTCTCTCTCTCTGTCTCTCAGGTTAATAAGTAAAAAAATAAATCTTAAAAAAAAAACCACCCTAATTCCTGGCTAAGTTGAATCTTTTGGGCTACTTGCTGTGTGAACCTTCACCCTAACCCTTAAAGAAAATACGTTTACAGTTTGAGTAGCCTGGGGAAGTATATATGTGTGCCACACTGACAGTTTTGTTACTTTATGATCATTATTTTTCTTGAAAACAGATTTTTAAAATAATAGCATTTATATTCAGTGACAATAATAGTCATTTCCTGATACTTGCTTTTAAAGATTGGTGGTAAATACTGGCCCAAATATATTGCAGACAAAAATAATTTGGTAAATTATCATATTCTACAATTCTGGCTTCTAATTAAAAAAAGAAGTGTTACTAGAATGCTTATTGTAAGTAGAACTTGCATTTTACTCTAGAATAAAGGAAATGAATCAGTAAGCCAGTAGTTGAATTTTGGTGCTATTGTTCTAAAGCTTTTTCATGTTTATGTTATTTAACTTAAACAGAAATTGTTTTGTTTGAGTATATATGTGCTGTCATACGCCCCAGTACCCCATGACCATTCATGTCCTGGGAGAGACAGTGACAGAATTAGCATGACCTAGCCTTGGCTTTCTAGGCAAGTGGGCCCCAAATCTAGCTTCTCTTCAGAATTACTTGCTAAGTTTTTTTTTTTTTTAAAGATTTATTTATTCATTTTAGAGAGAGAGTTCGCAAGCAGGGATAAGGGCAGAGGGAGAGAGGGAGAGAGAGAATCTTAAGCAGACTCTGTGCTGAGCATGGAATGCAGGGCTCAGTCTCACAGCCCTGAGATCAAAACCTGAGCCAAAACCAAGAGTTGGACGCCTAACCGACAGAGCCACCCAGGCGCCCCTTAGTTTTTTAAAAGATGGATTCCTAGGCCTCAGTACAGACCTACTGTATCATAATTTCCAGGGGTTCATTTTATAATTGTTTTTTTTTAAGATTATTTATTTGACAGAGAGATTGACAGCGAGAGAGGGAACACAAGCAGGGGGGAGTGGGAGAGGGAGAAGCAGGCTTCCCGCTGAGCCGGGAGCCCGATGCGGGGCTTGATCCCAGGATCCTGGGATCATGACCTGAGCCGAAGGCAGACGCTTAACGACTGAGCCACCCAGGCGCCCCTCTTTTTTTTTTTTTTTAAACTTGGTAATTAATTCTACATACAGCCAGCTTTGAAAAACACTCTAGGCCTTAGTTCCCAGTCTGACCAAAAAGAAGATCTGTCATCAGTATAACTGACTGCACCTTGAAAACTTTCTCATGGATAGAAGGATTATTCCATTTCACAATGCCCCAACATTGGCTCCAGCCATCCAGTGCTCTACAGACTGAGCCAGCCTGGTGCCCCCATAATGCAGTTCTTCATTACAGCATTGATACACTATAATTAGGAGTATGGTTTAAAAATTCTTATTCACATGTGGTTTTAGGACCCATACTGTGTCTTTGTGTTTCAAGTTGCTTGCTTCTTTCTGGACTCTGTCATCTTGCACATGTTATACTGATGTAATACTTTTTCTGTATAATGCTCTTATAATCTCGTGCTCCTGGCCAAGCCAGTGCCATGAGGAACTAGCACATTTAGCGGGACTGAGTTCTTTTCCTTTTATAGTGAATGGAAGAATGATGTTTAAACGTCTTTAAAGGTGTTATATACTTGTGGCAGTTGTTTTGTGGAGGTGTGTTGGCTTTGTATGTGGTTAACAAAGCGTCATTTTCAGATGTCCGTATTTGTTGGTTGAAGGAAAGTGGCTTTGGAGGTTCTCAGTCGGCTTTGTGCTATCGTGTCACTAAGTGGAGATGTAGCATTGTTTAGTGGTGTAGCCAAAGCAAAGAGAGAGTCTTGATTTCTTGTCTCCTTACAAGATGACTTTGCACATATTTGATGAGGTTTCTTCTACTCCAGGGAGAAACTTGTAAATTTAGTATAATTCTAAGTTTCATTTTCTTTTATTAGAGTTTAAAATCAATCCTACTTTAATGTCTGTTTTCACATCGATCAACTCTGTTTTAAAAAATATTTTTTTCCGGGCGCCTGGGTGGCTCAGTTGGTTAAGCGACTGCCTTCGGCTCAGGTCATGATCCTGGAGTCCCGGGATCGAGTCCCGCATTGGGCTCCCTGCTCGGCAGGGAGTCTGCTTTGCCCTCCGACCCTATCCCCTCTCATGTGTTCTCTCTCATTCTCTCTCTCAAATAAATAAATAAAATCTTTAAAAAAAAAAAATATTTTTTTCCTCTTAATAACATGTCCTTTGTCCCTCGTTGTTTCATCTTGTAATAGTTATTCTAATGTCTCTGTGATTCTTTATAGTGGTTTAATTCTAAAAGTCTAATAAAATAATCAGAATTTTTACTTCGAGGTCAAATATTATGTAAAATTTTAATTCGGCAGCAATATGGAGTACATGAACCAAAATTTATAGTCTGAACATACCTTAATCTTGTCTTTATATTATTTTAGGTTGACAGTGTCAAATTTTAATATATTTAAATTCTGTAGGGGTTACTTTTTCCCTCTTTATTTTTTCTGTTCCTCTTGAATCTTTTGGGTTTTTTTAAAAAGATTTTATTTAGTTATTTGACAGAGACACAGTGAGAGAGGGAACACAAGCAGGGGGAGTGGGAGAGGGAGAAGCAGGCTTCCCGCTGAGCAGGGAGCCTGACGTGGGGCTCGATCCTAGGACCCTGGGATCATGACCTGAGCCGAAGGCAGCCGCTTAATGACTGAGCCACCCAGGCGCCCCTGTTCCTCTTGAATCTTAAGTATCTATGCACAGTATTGATGTGGAGGATTTTAAAAAAGTACAAGCCAGTCTCCAAAGACCTGGCGTCAGTTGAGAACATTGCAAACGAACCTACGAAGCATTTTAAAGTAATCTGAGTATTTGATCTTTAGAAACTGTGAATGTGGAACTTTAAAAGAAAAATCTCACTTTGGAAAAGATTCTGGCTCTTCCTCAAATGTTTAAACATTGTGATACCTTATGATCAAGCAATTTTCCTCTCCTAGGGATATATCCAAGGGAAATGAAAACATATGTTCTGGGGCGCCTGGGTGGCTCAGTTGGTTAAGCGACTGCCTTCGGCTCAGGTCATGATCCTGGAGTCCCGGGATTGAGTCCCACATCGGGCTCCCTGCTCGGCAGGGAGTCTGCTTCTCCCTCTGACCCTCCTCCCTCTCATGCTCTGTCTCTCATTCTCTCTCTCTCGCAAATAAATAAAATCTTAAAAAAAAAAAAAGAAAACATATGTTCAAAAAAACTTGGACATGAATCTTCATAGCAGCATTATTCACAATAGCCACAAAGTGGAAACAACCCAAATGTCCCTCACCAGATGATAAACAAAATGTGCGTGTGTGCAGTGTCATACTATTCAGCTGTAAGGAGGAATGAAGTACTGACCCACGTTGAGACACGGATGACCCTTGAAGACACTCTGCTAAGTGAAAGAAGCCAGACACAGAAGGCCACGTATTGTGTGATTCCACTTAACGTAAAGTGTCCAGAATAGCAAATCTAGAGAGAGTAGACCCGTGGTTGCCGAGGGCTGGGTGGGGGGAAACGCTGACCAGCGGTCACCCGGCTTTTGGGATGTAACTGCCTGAATTCTCTTCCAGCTATTTCTTTAAAATCCTGATCTTCTTACCCTATGTCTTTTTTTTTTTTTCCTTTCAAAAGCAAACTGTTGCTCCTCAGACTTCGATAAATTTCAGCCCAAACCTATTACCTTTAGCTAACTTAAAGGACATTTGTAAGCTACAGTAGTGTCCCCAGTAATTTAGAGCGTGTGGCTCATGGAAACCCATTCATTCAGCAAATACTTATTGATATTTCATTACAAATAATTGGCAAATCTTGAAACTTTTGGCATTATTATTTTTTAAAAAGGTATTTTAAAATTCTTTTTATTTCAGTTGATGAACCAACATTGATATATTACTATTTTTTAAAGATTTATTTATTTTAGAGAGAGAGCACAAGCGGGAGGGGCAGAGGGAGAGGGAGAGAGAATCTGAAGCAGACTCCCAGCTGAGTGCAGAGCCCGACTCGGGGCTTACTCTCACGACCCTGAGATCACGACCCGAGCTGAAACCAAGAGTTGGCCACTTAACCAACTGTGCCACCCAGGCACCCCAACATTGATATATTATTATTAACTAAAGTCTCTAGATTACATTAAGGCTCACTCTTTGTGTTGTATAGTTCTCCTGGCTTTAACAAGTGCATAATGACATGTATCCACCATTGCAGTATCCTACAGAATAGTTTTACTGCCCTGAAAATGCCCCATCTCTACCTATTCATCCCTGCCCCTCTTACCTCCCCCTGAACCCTTGGAAACCACTGATCGTTTTGCTGTCTCTATGTTTTTGCCTTTTCTAGAATGTCATATAGTTTTTTAATTAAGAAAGATTTTTTTTTATTATTGAAGTATAGTTGACATACGTTCCACAATTTATTTAAATAATCTTCTATTGTGGAAAACATGGGTTGTTTTCTAATTTTTCTGTTTAAGAAAACCACTGTGATTGTTATTCTTGTACATACATCTGTGTACACTTTTATTTTCTCATAATAAATTTTCTGAAGTTTAATTTACCAGACCAAAGAATATGACCATTACTGAATTTTAATTTACTTTCAGGTGTACAACATAGTAATTCAACAATTCTGTACGTTACTCTGTGTTCACCATAGTAAGTGTAGTCACCATCTGTCACCATGCAAATCATACCCACAAAAAAAATAGCACCTCACAGCAGTCGGAATGGCTAGTATCAGAATGACAAGAAATAGCAAGTGTTGGTGCGGATGCGGAGAAAAGGGAACCCTCGTGCACTCTTTGGGGGAGTGTATTTGGTCCAGCTACTATGGAAAACAGTATGGAGGGTCCTTGAAAAACTGAAAATAGCAGTACCATATGATCCAGTAATTCCACTTCTGGGTATTTACCCAAGGAAAACAAAGACCCTGATTTGAAGATATATGCACCCCTACATTTATTGCAGCATTATTCACAATAGCAGCCCAAGTGTCCATTGATAGATGAATGAATAAAGGAGTGGTATACACATACAATGGAATATTACTCAGCCATAAAAAAAAAAGAATGAAGTCTTGCCATTCACGGCAGCATGGATGGTCCTAAAGGGTACTGTGCTAAGTGGGATAAGTCAAACAGAGAAAGACAAATACCATATGATTTCGCTTATATATGAAATCTAAAAAACAAAACAAATAAACAGACTCATAAATACAGGGAAACAACTGGTGGTTGCCAGAGGGGCAGGTGGGGGAGGGGTGAAATTGGTGAAGGGGATTAAGAGATACAACCTTCCAGTTATAAAATCATTAAGTCACAGATATACAGCATAGGGAATATAGTCAATAATATTGTAACAACAAATATCTTTTTGCTGCAATTTAGTCAGGTTGCATGGTGTTCAGAAGTATAGTCTTGAGTTTATAGATTTTCATGGAAAATGCCTTTTAGGAATATTTAAAAGCTAAACAAATGTACGCTTAGTATAGAACTGGCCATATTGTCATTAGCGTGGTATTTTGATGTTGTTGTGGTCATTAAATCTTGAAAGGAGGAGAAATTCCGGTTCAGTCATAATAATTCTATTATAGCCAAAAAAGACTAGTTTTTAAAAAGCAGTAATTAATTGTGAATCCCTCAGGTTAGTAACTGTCCTGATTTTGTTTATTTTATTTGTCTGTCTGTCTGCTTATGTCTAAAGCTAAACTTTTTTCTTTCTTTGCAGATGCCTATGAAACCGCCAAGATGCTGTGTGAACAGTATTACCTGGTAGCTCCAGAGCTGGAAGTCGAAGAATTCAATGGTAAAAGAAAAATCAATTTAACGTTACATACAAATAAGTTGACTAAAAATCTGATGATACCTGAGCTATATTTCAGTGAGAGCCTCAAATTATGCTGCTTTTTCATCTTTCATTTCCTTTTAAAGCCTTTCTATCTCTTTGGTCACCTAGGTATATTGTTGTAAGGAGTTTTTGTACAGGAGTATGTACAAAATTTGCACTCAGAGTTCTTGGAACAGAAGTCATCAAGGTAGAAAGTGCACAAGCATATGAATAGGCAGTTCTCAAAACAACAAATGCCAAGCAGCAGTAAACATATGAAAACGTGTTTAATTAATCAGAGAAGTACAAACAAAAATGGAGAAATGCCAGTTTTGACTTTGAAAATGGCCGTGATTATAATGTTGTCATGCTTTGAATTGGTGCCTAGAAAAATACTCTCTCGACAACACTTACACATTTCTGGTATAAGTTTAAATTAGTACAGCCTTTCTCAAAAAATGCTAGCAATGTCCTTTCTCTTGGCCCAGTAAATTAAAATTCAGTAATGGTCATATTCTTTGGTCTGGTAAATTAAACTTCAGAAAATTTATTATGAGAAAATAAAAGTGTACACAGATGTATGTACAAGAATAACAATCACAGTGGTTTTCTTAAACAGAAAAATTAGAAAACAACCCATGTTTTCCACAATAGAAGATTATTTAAATAAATTGTGGAACGTCCATAGGATAGAATACTAAGCAGCCATTCAAAATAATGCTTTAAAAGAATATTGAATGTATGGAAAAAGTTGAGTTTTTTTAAACACAGGCTATCAAAGTTTGTAGTGACGCAAGTTCAGTGGAAAATATCTTGAAGCAGATTGATAGCACCAAAATACAAACAACAGCTTTCTGGATTACAGGGTTATAGCTGATTGTTATCTTAGTCATATGATTCTATATTTATTTGCATGTTACCTTTATTTATTTGTAAGTTATAAGAGAGACATGCTCGTTGGAAAAATACAAACAATACAGAATGTAGAGTAAGAAGTGAAAGTCCCGGGGCGCCTGGGTGGCTCAGTTGGTTAAGCGACTGCCTTCGGCTCAGGTCATGATCCTGGAGTCCCGGGATCGAGTCCCGCATCGGGCTCCCTGCTCAGCAGGGAGTCTGCTTCTCCCTCTGACCCTCCTCCCTCTCATGCTCTCTGTCTCTCATTCTCTCTCTTGCAAATAAATAAAATCTTAAAAAAAAAAAAAATT
>NC_138385.1:88583439-88598805 GCF_054177405.1 Leptonychotes weddellii | reverse complement strand
TCAGTTGGTTAAGCGACTGCCTTCGGCTCAGGTCATGATCCTGGAGTCCCGGGATCGAGTCCCGCATCGGGCTCCCTGCTCAGCAGGGAGTCTGCTTCTCCCTCTGACCCTCCTCCCTCTCATGCTCTCTGTCTCTCATTCTCTCTCTTGCAAATAAATAAAATCTTAAAAAAAAAAAAAATTAAAGTTTAAAAAAAAACAAAAAAAAGAAGTGAAAGTCCCCTTTACTTTCGGTGCTGCGGCCGCAGCTATGAGTACGCTCAGGCTTCAGAAGAGGCTTGCCTCCAGTGCCCTCCGCTGTGGCAAAAAGAAGGTCTGGTTGGATCCCAGCGAGACCAATGAAATCACCAGTGCCAACTCCCGTCAGCAGATCCGAAAACTGATCAAAGATGGGCTGATCATCCGGAAGCCTGTGACTGTCCATTCCCGGGCTCGGTGCCGTAAAAACACTTGGGCCCGCCAGGGGGCCAGACATATGGGCACTGGGGTAAGAGAAAAGGTACTGCCAATGCTTGAATGCCTGAGAAGGTAACCCAGATGAGAATTCTGCGCCGGCTGCTCAGAAGATACCGTGAATCTAAGAAGATTGACGGCCACATGTATCACAGCGTGTACCTGAAAGTGAAGGGTAACGTGTTCAAGAACAAGCAGATTCTCATGGAACACATCCACAAGCTGAAGGCCGACAAGGCTCGCGAGAAGCTTCTGGCTGACCAGGCTGAGGCCCGCAGATCTAAGACCAAGGAGGCTCACAAGCGCCGTGAAGAGCAGCTCCAGGCCAAGAAGGAGGAAATCATCAAGACTCTGTCCAAGGAGGAAGAGACGAAGAAATAAAACTCCCTCTCTTTTGTCTGTGCATAGTGGCCTCGGCAGTAACACAGATCAGTTATTCAATAAAACCAACCTTTATCTGCCAAAAAAAAAAAAAAAAAAGAAGTGAAAGTCCCCTTACTCTCTCAGGACCATATAGAGCTTTGTTTTTTTACGTAAATGGGGTTGAAACTATACATGTTCTATAACTGGTATTCTTGACTTTGCCTTGAAGATCTTTGCATGTATTAATGTCATGTAGAGATTATCCACAGTGTAGATTGCCATTATCTAGTCATTTACCACTGAGCGGACATTTAGGATTTCTAATTTTCCCATATTCTTTACAATGAACAGTGAAGGGTGTGTCTGTGTCTGGAGGGTGGGAAAATTGTGAACACGTGGAAGCATTTCTGTAGGTTGGGTCCCTAGAAGTGGAATGACTGAATCTTACATATGGTGTGGGCATTTACAATTAAAGATAAACCAAATTCCCTCTCAAAAATATGCCAAAAATGTATTTTGCTTATAATGAGATCAACATGTGAAAAGACGTGAGACTGTTATAGGACAGTTGCCCCTACATTCTACTAGAAGGTATGGAATCAGAGCTGCTTTCTAAATCTGTTGGGTTCTCTGAGAAGAGTTGTGCCCATATTTTGGATCAATACACTGCCAGAAGTGAATGCACTTCGCTTGAGTATTCCTGAGTAGAAGCGTCTCAGTCTTCTCTCTTCTTCATACCGGCTAAGCGAGGCCTGACCTCACCGTGCACATTTCTTTGTCAAACACGGAACTTAAATTCGCAGGTAGTAACCAATTGCTCTTTTGCGTGAATGGCAGCCTGAGTCACCGTAAAGGCCAGAGCAGCTCGCCTGCTCTTGCTGACTCCCAGCAGTCAGCTGTGTCACACAGTTCTCAGTGAGGCTGTCACACTGGGCAGCGCACCTCACCAGGAGAGGAGATTAACGACTATTTTTGGCACTGTCTCATGCATGATTTTTGAAGCCCCCTTTCCCATCACTAAGATAAATGAACGCTGCTGGTTATAGGCAGTCTCTAGTTTCCTGTTGCTTTGGGCAATGTGTTTATGATTTCTCGTTCTGATTTTCTGAATGTCAGATCTCTTTGGGGACATGGCTAAGGGCTGTGCTTCAGCTCTAACAAGTTCCGTGGGAGAGATGCAGGTCAGAGGTTGGTCCTGAACACCTTAAGTAGATGTCACTTTATAGAGAGTGGGTGTTTCCCACAGCGTGTCCTATCTCAGCTTCCCTGGAAGGAAATCCATTAGATCCAGATTCCCATGGACTCATTTTCAGAGCCCGTGTGAACTAGCAGAGCTGCTGCTTTCACGTTGCTTCCATTACCCAACGGGCGCCTTGAACAGGCGTGAGTAACACTGCCCTCTGCTCTGCACTTGAGAGCAGTGAGGCTGCCGCTAGCCCGAGAGAACCTTTGGTGCTTCCTGAGAATCGTTCCATTAGTTTGACATATCATCTTGCGTTCTGAATCTTTGGGAGTTTTTTTCTTTGCCATTGTAGACCCCTGAGATAGTAGGGAATACGACTATGGAGAGCATACTACATGAACACCGTCAGTATTTACCAGTCATCACTAGAATTCTGGATATTGGGAGCCAGCTCAAATGAACTTCCTTTATTAGCCATTTGATAGCACTTAACAGGAGCATTAGAAATAACAGGTGTTTATCTTCTATCAGGTTTCAGATTTTTCTGACTCGTCCCCGGTGGCAACCCACGTTGGTTTCTCCAGAGACAAGCATCCATTTTGTCACACTTGTTCTCATTTTAGCTTTCTGATTCTCCTGAGAAATCACTTGCCAAAACATTAAGCAAAGATACCTCTTTTTTTTTTTTTTAACCTGTTTTGGATCCTTGTGGTGAAGGTGATGCAGCATGGCTCAGAGGAATGGTGTGAGCTTTATAGCCAGCCAGGCAGTGGGAGGGAACGCGACGAGCAACTTCCTTGTCTGTAAGATCACCTCGTGTGGTGATAAAAGGATACTGTTTCTAGGGCCTTAAATACCGCACCAGACACAAACTGGGTATTTTTAAAAGGGTGGCTACTGGAAGTCAGGGTTGACTTGGGAATGATAAGCCTTATGGTTACTACTTGCATTTCTTCACCATTTCTAGATTAGTCTTTCCTGTCAAGAGGTTCATTCATACCTCTGGGTTTGGTGTGCAACATGAAAACTTCAAGTCAGGAGCGCCTGGGTGGCTCAGTCATTTAAGCGTCTGCCTTCAGCTCAGGTCATGGTCTCAGGGTCCTGGGATTAAGCCCCGCATCGGGCTCCCTGCTCCACAGGAAGCCTGCTTCTCCCTCTCCCACTCCTCCTGCTTGTGTTCCCTCTCTCGCTTTATCTCTCTCTGTCAAATAAATAAATAAAATGTTTTTTTAAAAAAAGAAAGAGGGTTCACAGAAAAGGTGTGTATCTATCCTGGGGTCTTTGATTTCTAGTTTCCCTATATTGGATACTTTTGTGGGTATTTTCAGTTAAGGGGTTCTATACAACAGTTGAAAAGCCATTGCTGGTAGTCCTGTTAACACCATAAAGTTAATCTTTTAGTAATGATACTTGCCAACATTTATTGACTACTTACGTTGTGACGGGCTCTTTGTAAACTAGTTTATCACTATTATCCCATTTAATCCTTATATTAACCCAATGGGATATGTATTGTGCCCATTTCAGATATGGAACACTGAGGCTCAGATGTTTTAAATACCTATTAGTGTGTCTATTAAATGCCAGAATCAGGAATTAATCCCAGTATAACTTTGAACCATATTGTGTACTGTTTCTAATAGCCTTATCCATTGACTTTGGGACTCGATTAATCATCTCGAAGTGCCCAGCTACCTTTTCTCTTAAATGCATTTCTTTTCTGCTTAGCCTCTAGTTTTTTCATTCTTATAGGAGAACTGTCCTATAAGATTCCAAATAAAATTCTTTGTATCCCACGTGGAGTTTTGTTGGTATTTATTAAATGTTGTTTCAGCTAATGGTTTTTGAAGCAATGACTGTAAAATAGACTTGATTATTTCTTGAGTCTTGAGCATGAAAAACCTGGGCCATTTTTTTTCATTTACTTTTAAAAATGTACCCTTAGATGGAAAATTCATATTGCATTTGTGCTCTATTTTAGAAAGTTAATAAACATCTATTAAGGGTCCACTACATAAAAGGCGTTGGACCCAGGATTAGGTTAAGAGTCATGGACAAAAGCATTGGACTTGGTTTTAAAAGGAAGGAAAGACATCTAACCTGTAATGTTCCCAAAGAAAATAAAAGTACAAGTAATTGAGTAAGCCTACAGATGACTCCTAGAGAATGTTGGTTCAAGTGAAAAGAAAAAATCAAAGATTAGATCTGGAAAAAGATTTGGAGTGAAAGGTTGAATTCAGAAGGCTGTTTATATAACTAATCATGCCTTTTGGTACAAGATAGCCTGAGTGTTCAACTTGTTCCTGGGGATCCATTAAAATGACAATAAAGGAATACAAAGAAAAACAGCAAAGAAACCAGGGGCAGTCATCAGTGGACCACTGATCCTACCTCCTGCCAGAGGGTAAACCGATGGAAGTCTGCTGATTATGGACTGAGCAGAAGAAGCCACAAAGGAGAGGCTGCAGCAAAGATGGGGGGACCCTGGGAGAAGAGCCAGTAGGTGCAAAGCATTGGAAAGGGAAGCCAAAAGGTAGGGGTCAGTTGAAAGCTGGTCTAAGGCAGAGCACCGGTGGGCTTGGGCTGTGTTCTGCCTATAGTCAGTCACAAGCATTTTTCCTGGGGCAGAAATTAAAATCAGAGTACTTTCTTCAAGAATAACCTTGGAAAAAGTGGGGCTGTTCACGTACCTATTGTTAGCCCAAAGTAAAGCCCTCTTCATTGAGAATTTGGGGCACCCTCTGGTCAGAAGCCAGCTTTCTGTCTGCCCATCCTAAAGTCACTTGAGAAGTCTTGACCAGATACGCAGGGCTCCAGGTCAGCCTTCTCCTTTAGTTGAGGGCCCCAGGAGGAAATGAACACCAGCTCCCTCAAATGATTCATCCAGTTCCTCATTCTTCAACAAGAATATTACTACCAAGGTCTATCAGACCTCGGGCAACACCCAGCAGCGTGAGGAAAACCTGACTAGCGTTAAACTTACCAGCTGCACTGCAATGGCCAGGAGACTATCTCTCCCCCACCCCCCGCCCCCGCTTTCTAAATTCTGAGAGAAAATGATTTTGAATGCAGAATTTTGTGCTAAGCCAAACCTTCAAGTGAGTCAGAGGTGTAAGGATTGAGAAATGTATTTCCCAAGGGCACCTTTCTGAGGCAGGCTACTTGACTGACTTGATGGTGTATATAATATGGACATAAGAAATAGTGAAGAACATACTAGAACTTCATTCAAAAACAGTTTGAAAATGATGGCTATGCAGCATGTTTGGAAGGCAATTCTAATTTGAAAAATCTTAAAGAATGAAATGGATACCATGCACTAGAATAGAAGCTGGAAGATCTTAGTGATACAGTGCGGAGAGCATGTTTCTTGTCCAGTTACCCAAGAGGAAGGGTAGTTAGAAGATCCAGGAAACAAAACTGTAAGAAGGACACAGTCCAAATATTCAGTAACCTAAAAAAAGGGTAGCATGATTTTGAGATTTGGGTGGAGGATTAAGAGAATCCATTTCACCTTAAGGCCGAGAACATTCTTCTTCATGTCACCCATGAAACGTCATTGGAATCACAGGGAAGGAAATATTGTTCAACTACACTGTCCTGGCTGCTCTTCAGTGATCCATATTTACCTAGTTATGATGTTCCCAACACTGTCAATTTTCAGCCTTTTTAAAAAAAAGATTTTATTTGAGCGGGAGAGAGCATGAGTGGGGGCGGGGAGGGGCGGAGGGATAAGCAGACTCCCCACTGAGTGCAGAGCCTGATGCGGGGCTCTATCCCAGGACCTGAACCGAAGGCAGATGCTTAACCGACTGAGCCATCCAGGCGCCCCTCAATTTTCAGCTTTTGAAAAAAAAACAAACCTATAGACAGAGTACAGAAGAGTTCATTAGGCTTGCAGACCAGAATGGAAATACTATCAACCAAAAGACTAAATACTAAAAGACTAAAGCAGAAATAGTAGCAAGTGGCTGCCTCCGAGTGCAGACTGGGGGATGAGATGGGAAATGGTAGAAGGACTTTTACTTTTTTAGAAATTTCATTTCTTTATTTATTTTACTGAATAATTTCAAAAGTAATCATCAAGGAGTTCAGGATTCAGAGTCAGAAACTCTTGTTTCAGTTGTCCCATTTCAGGGCCTTCTGTTTAAGCAGGCAAGTCACATAACCTTTGCACAGCCCGTGTCCTCGCCTATAACCCACCTTCCCTGTGAGCCACACTGTAGTGTCATGAGGATTCACTTGGATAATGCATATGTAAGCTTTTCATCAACTGCTAAGAGCCTAACAAATGTTTACTCTACTTTATATCCCTGTTACTTACTTTATTGGAGGAAGTAGTTAGGTCAGGTCGAAAATTATAACATGGGTGACTATGTCTCTGTTCTACTGGAGAATGTTCATGTAGTTTCAGTCTTTTAAGTGATTTTGGGTCATGAGGAGGAAGGACCAAATTATCCACCATCTACTCTATAGCCCACGCTGTTCTTAGTGCCTGACATGGGATTCAGTGTTTCTCGTATTTTCCTCCGGAGATCCCTGATGCAAGGAGAAAGGGCTTTGGGTCTCTGGAGGGCATGGTTGCGGGTGGGGATGGGGGGGGGTTGTCTGCTAGCTACTAGTAGAAAAGTTATGTGAACCTTAAATTCTACTCTATAATATGTCTTGTTTGTTGAAATTGGACAGAAGTTAACATTGCTCCTTAGTCTAGTCTGCCAAAAAGATGCGCCCCTTTCCCTCTGTGGCTTCACATTCCCCATGATGACCACTGGGGTCACCACTGGGGGTGGTGTCCCTGAATTTGAAAAACACTGAGCGATATTTAGATGACTTTTATAATGCTCAGAATATTACGACATACGTGATAATATTCCAATTTTGCTCAGCCAAGGTTCAGAGAGATTGCGTAACCTGCCCAAGGTCACATGGCTGGTAAGTGAAGGAGCCAGATTTCTCCCTGGGTTTGTTGGACTTCCAAGCATTTGCTTTTGCTCAGCCCTGCCTTTAGAGGTGGAAACCTAAATTAGCCTTTCGTGTAGAGTTCTTTTTTATGTACTTGGAAAATAGAATGCCAGCCACATTCTTGACTTTCTGATAGTTTTGGTCCTTATTCATTGATGGTCTTTGTGTCTGTTTTCAGCCAAAGCTCCAGACAAACCTATTCAGGTAGTTTATGTGCCCTCACACCTGTTTCACATGCTATTTGAGTTGTTCAAGGTAAGTGGAATTTAAAAACACGGAAAGAAGTCTTCATTTTAAATTACTTTGATTCAGGGCATAATGGATTCATTAGATTAGCATAAGAAAAAGGTTTTGCATAACCATTTTAAAACTTCTATTTCTGATACCCTGTGGGTTTTATAATTTGTACACTATGAGATGAAAAATTGCTGTGTATGGTATAGTTTTCGTGAATATTAGTACATATTGATTTTGAAGCTTAATTGTACTGTGGTGATTTTATGTAAAAATCCATACTGTTTGTTCTTCAGTTGTGAGATTAGAGATGCTTTTTAGTTTCCAAACCTGGCAAAGGCTTTATTGATGGTAGCCAGATCAAAATAAATATGTGTGTTTGCATATTTATGTTTGCGAACATTAAGCACGTTGGTGCGTCAACAGTTGTTTTCCTACCGAGAGACCCCATAACCCTTTAAGTATTTGAGTCCATTCAGAAGCTCTGATGGAAGCAGAGAGGAAAGATGGTGAGGGGCTGGACCAAAAAGAGGGACCCCCCCCCAAAAAAGAACAAAACCTCTTTAGACTCTCTATAGCTTAGCTGTTGCTTTTGTTAATCAGTAGCTCATGGCATTTCTAAGAGCAGTATTATAGGCACAAGGTGTTTAAGCTACAATTTCATTTCTTCCGATGTGTAAAACCCTAAATTGAACACCTGAAAAATCAGTTATGCTGATTTGCTTCCCAAAATTATAATGTCACTGATGTAACACTTTAAGGTTGAGATGGGCATTCAATTGTGAACTTTCTCTTCAACAGCTGTGGCTTTTTCAGAATTTCTTTTTAACTGACATTGCTTCTGCGTTTTTGTTTTTTTTTTTTTTCAGCCAAATGATTAATTTCTGTGGGAAGCATGAATACTCTCAGGTTTTCCGCCTTCTTTAGAGGAAAGGTGCTCTGTAAATGCAGACTGATAAGGATTTAAAGTGCATCAGTGAGCCTCTGCAGCCTCGTTACATGTGATAAAAACATTCCTCTTGGTTAAGGGTTGAATAACTGAAATACCCTAAGGCAAAAACAAAAAGAGAAAAGAAAGAAAAAAAATACTTAGTGTGATAGATGGAAATAAAACTAGATGAAATCAAAATAAAGCATCGGGCAATTTTTCCGTGATCCAAACACACATTTAGCTAAGTTCTTTAGAGGAAAAAAAATGGTGTATAAATCCAACTAATATTTGTTCCACAAAAGCGTTATTGTGTAATAAGTAATCCTGTGCTAGTTTCTTTTTTTAAATTGTGGTTTGTGAGTCAATGGTATGCTACAAAAAAAGTCTTATTATTTCAGAACTCAATGAGAGCGACAGTTGAACTATATGAAGACAGAAAAGAAGCCTACCCGTCTGTTAAAACCCTTGTTACTCTGGGTAAAGAAGACTTGTCCATTAAGGTAACGGCTTTATTTGCACATATACTTTATCAGTTAATTTAATAGTAGCCCAGACCTTGAGGAATCTGAGGGAAGAGAAGAAAATGGACCCTGAATGTCTTATTTGTATGTACCACGTTAGATCTTTAGCTTGTTACCTCATTTAAACTTATCAGAGCCCCATTTTTCAGGGAGTTGAACAAGACCTCGGCCCAAGTCTGTCGGATTCTAGTGCCCTTCCCTGCCTCCTTTGTTTTAGGTTGTTCACAGTGGAACCATATTTCCCTGGGGGTTCAAAGCCCTTGTACATTTTAGAGTTACCTGGTATGTACTTTAATGAACTTCCTGCTTCGTACTAAGTATACATTGACTTTTTAAAAAAACCATTTTGTACATTACAGATAAGTGACCTAGGTGGTGGTGTCCCACTTCGAAAAATAGACCGTCTTTTTAACTACATGTATTCAACTGCTCCTAGACCTAGCCTGGAGCCTACAAGAGCCGCCCCTCTGGTAAGCATCTTAAAGTGCTGCTTAAGGAAAGACCATTAACACAAGAAGGGCCTCCAGCAGAGCGGCCTTTCTCCCTGGCTCCTTGCCCTAATGTTTCCTGCATGATTTGGAGGACTGCTACTTTTTTTGTGAATCCTTTGGACTTAGATTTTCTAATTTTGTCTAAGAAACACTCAGAGCTGAGTACCTCACTTCCTAATGTAGAGAAAAAGCACTTCCCTTTGGTTCCGACTGCTGCGGGAGCACCATTCCCCGCCTGGTGCTACCCTCGGAGGGGGTAGAAGGTTAATAGCCGGCGAGCAAAGTTGCCGCAGAACGCTTACGGCTGCCGCGTGGTCCTGGGCGCTTGGGCACTGCGTACTGTGGAGACCCATATCACCCCGGGGCCTTTGAACTTCCCCCACCACATCTGTTTATGTAATTAGAATGTTAGATTATGAACACATTAAATTTTGTATAGTAAACAGCATAAGGAGGGAACATATAGGTGGCGTATGCGTTTTCTGAGCCCTTTCTGTCTGGGCTCTATTAGGCAGTGAGAAAAGCCTCAGGTTACCATGGCAGCATTTAGATCCTGCTAGGGCCACACTTTGTTCCCCTGCTGAGTGTTTCTAATTGACAAACAACAATTGAACCCTTTGTCATTAAACACAGCAACATATCAGTCTGCAAAATGGTTGAGGGTGCAAATTAAGTTTCATTTTCAAGTCCTACCTGACTGATAAGCACATGAGATTATATTTTATTTGTATGAATAAAATCCAACACTTTGCATCATTTATTCGAGACAGAGTTTGTTAACATGTTGAAAATGGAGAAGTCATTTTTATAGGAGTCAAGAAAATTCTTGAAAGAAAGATCAGTTTTGAAAGGCATTGCCTTCACCAGGTTCTGGTACCTACTTAAGTAAATGTAGAGAAAGAAAAAAAAAAAAAAAAAAAAAAAACCCTGCAAGCAAATCTGGAGCCTTCCCCAATTGTTTGAAGGACTGTGGATCCTCTATTCCAGGTCTCAAGAGAGCAATTTGCGGACAGCTGTTCTGTCATCTTCTTTTAAAAAATGAAACAATTGATGTAAGAGACCTTCAAATATTATGTATCTAACCTCCCATTTTATAGATGAGAAAATAAGGTTAGCGCCTTGCCCAAGGTCATTGCACTCACTAGGGCACAGCCGGCACTGGTCGTGTCCGCGTTCTTTCCCACGTCCCATACGGCCTCTCCTTCTGAAGAAAGGCTTCCACTAGCACCTGTCCCAGTTATCAACTGTCTATATCCCCAACTCCTGTCAGATCCTTTGATACCCTGGGAAAACCTGGATTGTTTGCAAATGGTAGAAAAGGAATCTCACAGCTTACCTGGCTCCTCACTCCCACGATGGTATTGGGCTCAGGAATCCATGTAACCTGGTAAAAAAAAAAAAAAATTGTTGCCCTGTAGTAGCCATAATAGCAGCTTCCGTTTATTTACTTTTACTAGGTCTTAGGCACTGTGTCAAGACTTGACACTTGTTATATTATTTAATCCTCAGAGCAGCTTTGAGGGAAGCTTTTTATTAAATCTTCAGATGACAAAACAGTCTGAGAGAGGTTGAGTAAACTGCTCAGAGTGGATTTCTACTCAGGTCTCTGTGAGCCTAAAGCCCACGCAGCCTCTGCTCCACGAGCGCATTACCCCACTGCCTCCTCATTAACCTTGTCAGGGATTTCCATCAGAGGGGCCAAAGCTTGAGGCACTGAATCTGCCCCTCCACTCCAGACTTACTGAGATTATCTCAGTAAGTTCTTACTGTTCTTGTCAATATCTGAGACCTTTTCTTTTTTTCAACAACCTGTTACATTCAGGGTTCTAGGACATGAAGATATAGGAGGGTTACTGGACTTGTTTTCTCGTCTCTAAACATATGTGATCTACCATACATCAAAATATTTCAGCATTCCCAGAACCTTAGGAAGTAGACTCTCAGGAAATGTTCTTTTCAGTGTAGCAGCCTGGGTACTGGTAGATTTGAACTCTTGTGCTACTCAATTTAATTTTCACTTCAGAGAGCAAGAAAATCTGATAATGGAACTTTGGGATGATGTGGTTTAGTTTTGTTACCAGTTCAAATTCCACTTGATTTGGAATTTGCTTTAAAAATGCCAACAGTTTACTTTAAAATGCTAAAAAAAAAAAAAAGCATTAGTCAAAATTTGGAGTATTTCTAATATTTTCCAAACATAAAAGAAGTGTTTTTGCGGAAATAGATTGTTTGCCCTAAATGAGTATACACATCATTGTAAAGGGTGGATCAATAATTTATTTGCTTTAAACCTGAATGAAGAATTCCTTTTAATTGGGGTGCCTGGGTGGCTCTGGCAGTTGGGCATCCAACTCTTGATTTTGGCTCATGATCTCAGGGTCCTGGGATCGGCCCTGCGTCGGGCTCCCCACTCAGGGGAGTCCGCTGAAGGATTCTCTCTCTCCCTTTCCTGCTCGTGCTCTCCCTTGCCCTCGCTCTCTAAATAAATAAACTTTTAAAAGAGAATTTTACTTTTCCTGAATAGTCCTCATACCAAGTATGTTAGTATTTGTGCATGTCTCATTGTATTAATTTTCTTTTCTCGATAGGCTGGATTTGGTTATGGCTTGCCAATTTCTCGTTTGTATGCTAGATATTTCCAAGGAGATCTAAAACTCTATTCCATGGAAGGAGTCGGGACTGATGCTGTCATTTATTTAAAGGTACTGTACTTTATTAGTCATATGAAGACATCTTTACTTTTGAAAGCTTTAAGTTCTAATAACTAATGGAGAATAGCCCTACATCATCTCTTAGATGCCATTTCAGATTTACTTCAGTTTTATGGGAAAACCAGGGTATGTCCTGCCCTTGATTTTATGCTCAGATATAGCAAAATACGAAACATGGAGATGTAAAAACTAAAATGCTGATTTTTAAAGCTGTGATTCTTACTTGTGATTTCTTTTAAATTGCATAAGCATTGACAGGACTAATCTAAAAGGAGACAGATTTTCATAAACTGAAGTGTTTGAGTCTTTTACTTTAAAACTCGCTGGCTTTCCCAGAGTTCCAAGAATTCAGTAATCATAGTACGGTGATATAAATAGGCTGATTTAATAACAAAGCTCCTGTAACACAGGTTTTCTCATGCATTGGTGGCATCAGACTTTTATTTATTTCTAAAGTCTGGAATATTTGGAGGATTTCTTAAATAGGTAATACAGGCACATAGTACAAAATTGAGAAGCTACAAAAGGGAAAACTTAAGTCTTTCCCACCACTGTCTCTAAGGCACCCGCTTCTCTTTCCCAGAGGTTACCATGGTACCAGGTTCTCATGGAGCCTCCTGGAGTTGATTCTGTATTGATAAGCATATGGGGGGAGATAATTTTTTCCCACACAATGATTATTTCAGCATTTTTCTTTTCTTTTCTTTTCTTTTTTTTTTTTTTTTAGCTTTCCCGTGTAGCTTGGAGATCTCGCTATATCCATTCCTACAGAGCTGGTCATTCTTTTTAACAGCTGTGTAGTGTGTTATGTGTTGTATGTCATGTGTTATACCATTACTTAACCAGTTACTTGGAGTGTTTATCTTAGATGCCAGTGCATCCAAATGATGTGATATTTAATATCACCTTATGGGCTTATGTTTATAAACTTAGTATATACGAAACTTTATTTCTGTATGGGCCCTCTGGGAGAGCAGTTGGCCAGTGATAGTGATAGTGCTTGGCCTAAGACCATATAGTCAAGATGATTGAGTATCTCAAAGCAGTATTAACTGAATTAAAATGCTTTTTCTTCTGCTTACTTTATGTACTTTAGTACTGGTTTTGAATGAGTGAATGTTTTTATTCCTTTTAAAAGAGCTTTAATTTCATCCTGGCCAGTCTAAGTTAACTATGAAAATTTAATTTTAATATTCCAAAAATATGCATTAAGGTTTCTAATGTTTTAAATAGTAAAATTTGGGTTAGTATTTCATGTGAGAAAAATGACACTGTGGTTCTTTGGTGTATATTTTTGTTTGTCTCTTAGGCACTTTCAAGTGAATCATTTGAGAGACTTCCGGTTTTTAATAAGTCTGCGTGGCGTCATTACAAGACCACACCCGAAGCTGATGACTGGAGCAATCCCAGCAGAGAACCTAGGGATGCCTCAAAATACAAGGCGAAACAGTAATTTCCCACTTTGCTTTCTATTATAAAGTATCTGATTTTTCTCTAGAATGTACCAGCCAGATGATACCTTTAGCCAAATCTTTGTGGGTTTTTTTTTTCCCCCCATTGGAAGAGCAAAGTGATCTCTAAAGAAAGGTTGGAGCAGCTTTTTCACTCCGGACAGGAAGGACAGCAAGAACCAGGTAGCCAGAGTAGCCCTTCCACTAGAGGTGCTGATGCTCTAGGGGTCCTTACACTGTGGAGGCATTAACAACAGTGAGCAAGGTTTATCCTGCCATAGATTTGATTTTAAAAGTAAGTCTTGCAATTTATCATCACCTATAGAGATTGACAGGAGAATGTTTAGAGAAAGTCTGTGCATGGATTGAATCTGAAAAAAATAAAGAAGTTAAAATTATCAGTCAAGATAAACAAGATGTGGTTTATCCATACAACGGAAAAGGACACGGACTCTCTGAGTCCACTTAAGTGAGGTATCGAGCAAAGTCAAACTCATAGAGACAGAAGGTAGAATGGTTGCCAAGGGCACGGGGAATGAGGAGGTAGTGTTTAATGGGTATAGATTTTCCGTTGGGAAGATGGAAAGTTCTGGAGGTGGATGGTGGTGATGGTTGCACAACACTGTGAATGTCCTTAACGCCACTGAATTGTGCACTTAAAAACAGCCATTTCTTACCATCTTAGCGGATAGCAAATGTTATGTATAGTTTACCACAATAAATAAATGAAAACAGAAAAAATAAAACTAATCACAGAACAACAGGTTTCACTACTTTATGGTAATAAGGGCAACAGTCCAATCTTCGGTTTCCAATTATTTTTTCTTCTTTGAGAAAGAGAGAGAGCTCGTGCGTGCACACGCATGAGCGTGGGGGAAGGGCAGAGGGAGAGAAAGAATCCCAAGCAGACGCCGCGCTGAGTGGGGAGCCCGACATAGGGCTCAACCCCAGGACCCTGAGATCATCACGTGAGCCAAAATCAAGAGTCGGATGCTTACCCGACTGAGCCACCCAGGCACCCCCATTTAGGTACCTTTTGAAGTACAGTGTCTCCTGACAAGGCAGGATAAGAATTTAAATCTTTCCCTTTAATTACCAATTTTCAGGGTTACAAGTTGAGGTAAAATCTCCCTTAAACGGGAACAAATGAGTTTCTGGCTTTCTCTTTTTCGAGGATTATTATGGATAGTGTAGACTTTCCTTCAGTATGTTTCAATTAGAACTTAACACACACACACACACACATATGTATATAAAGTGCACAAGTCTTAAGTTTATAGCCTGACACATTTTTGCATCTATATTTCTAGCACCTGGAAAGCCTCCCCTTTCTAATCAGACTCTTCCCCCTTTAGCATCCCCACCATGTAGCCATTATTCTGAGTCTGTCACCCATTCTTATAACTGACTCTATCACTTCTTAAACTTAAAAGTAACATGTAGTATGTACTCTTTTTGTGTCTAGATTTCTGTGAGGTTCATCTATGTTATTGCATGTAGCAGCTATCTTTTTGATGATTAAATTGGCACACCTTTGGCCATTGGTAATTATTTCGAGTCAGTTCCTCCGTAACTATTTCGAGTCAGATCCTCGGCGTTCCTTTGCTAAAACCCCACTGATCTTTGAAAGCTTTTTCTGGCCTAAGATGGTATCTCGGTCTCATCTTATACCTTCCCTACCTCCATCCTAGAATCAGCCATTTCCCTCAAGGAGTCCTATTTGCCTCTAACGGGTATTAGAGACCCTTATCTGGAAGTTGGGGGTGTATATTATACCTTGTCTAGTCCCCCTTTTCTGGACAGAACTATACAATACATATTTTAAAATCATAAGTTCATATTGATATTTTCACTTTGATTTTAACATTGCAATATTTCACCCAAATGTAATTTAATTGTGCATATTTCTTCTTATCCTGAAAACCTTGATTCTTAACATAATGCAACAGAAAGGTATTTGTATGCAAATATAGTTGACATAGCTCTGTGATTTTGCCCCATTATAGTAGTGTTGGTCTTTTCTGATGAATGATATAAAGGGTATCTCTATTGATTTTTTTTTTTTT
>NC_138385.1:88552262-88583339 GCF_054177405.1 Leptonychotes weddellii | reverse complement strand
ATCAGCTTGAAACAATTGGATCCATTTCCCTTGATTTCATTTTCAGTCTCTGTGTCAGTCAGGTGACATGTTGGGCATCACTGTGACCGATTAATGCAAGCTATTGCTCTGCTGGAGGGAGTTATTTGGGTAGTACAGAAGCAGTCTTTATAAATAATATGGTCCGTTTGGACTGTAAAAAGATGGCTTTAATTGAATCTTGTTTTAAATGCCATTTTAAAACTAAATAGTTTAGCAGGTTGTATACTAATTATGAGTCTTGATTTCTAATATATTATTAGGTAAACAAGTTTTAGCAGAAAGCAATATTTAAAATCGGAAAATGGTTAGCCTGATGATTAAAACTGTTAAATTATACAAATAGGATAATTGGTGGTGATCTTGGGAAAGTATTTAGTGTAGCTATGGTAAATTCACTAGGTGAATGAGAAATGCTATAAAAATGTATTTTCTAATCAGATTTTTCTTTTTCTTTTTTTTTTGGCTTTATAAGTTTTTATTTTAATTCCATTCATTTAACGTGCTGCGTAATATTAGTTTCAACTGTACAATATAGTTATTCAGCACTTCCACATATCACCTGGTGCTCATCACAACCTACTCGGATTTTTTTTTTATTCTTATGTTAATCCCCATACATTACATCATTAGTTTTAGATAAAGTGTTCCATGATTCATTGTTTGTGCATAACACCCAGTGCTCCATGCAGAACATGCCCTCCTCAATACCCACCACCAGGCTAACCCATCCCCCCACCCCCCTCCCCTCTAGAACCCTGTTTGTTTTTCAGAGTCCATCGTCTCTCATGGTTCGTCTACCCCTCTGATTTCCCCTGCTTCATTCTTCCCCTCCCGCTACCTTCTTCTTCTTTTTTTTTTTTTCTTAACATATACCTACTCGGATTTTTAATAACAGTTTTTTTGAGATATAATTCACATACCCCATGAAATTCATCCCCTTAAAGTGTATAGTTTTAGTGTATTCACAGAGTGTGCGACCCTCACTACTGTCTAATTTGAGAACATTTGTACCATCTCCGAAAGAAACCCTGTACCCATTAGCACTCATTCCTCATTTCTTTTTTTTTTTTATTTTTAAAGATTTTATTTATTTATTTGTGAGAGAGAGAATGAGAGAGAGCACATGAGAGGGGGGAGGGTCAGAGGGAGAAGCAGACTCCCTGCCGAGCAGGGAGCCCGATGCGGGACTCGATCCCGGGACTCCAGGATCATGACCTGAGCCGAAGGCAGTCGCTTAACCAACTGAGCCACCCAGGTGCCCATCATTCCTCATTTCTAATCAGGTTTTTAACTGAGAGTAAAGAACTGTTTTGAAGTATGTATAAAGGGACGCCTGAGTGGCTCAGTCGGTTAAGTATCTGCCTTCAGCTCAGGTCATGATCCTGGGGTCCTGGGATCAAGTCCCGTGTTGGGCTTCCTGCTTAGCTGGGAGCCCGATTCTCCCTCTCCCTCTGCTTCTCCCCCCTACTCGTGTTCTCTCTTGCTATATCTCTCTCTCAAATAAGTAAAATCTTTTTAAAAAGGATGTGTAAGTAATAAATAGTAATTTTTTAAAAAATTTTTTTAAAGATTTTATTTATTTATTTGTCAGAGAGAGAGACCACGTGCACAAACAGGGGAAGGGGCAGGCAGAACAGGCAGAGGGAGAAGCAGGCTCCCCGCTGAGCAGGGAGCCCAACTCAGGGCTCGATCCCAGGACCCTGGGATCATGACCTGAGCCGAAAGCAGATGCTCAACCGACCGAGCCACCCAGGTGTCCCAGTAATTCTCTTTCTGTAGTAACCATAGAGAATAATTCTGAGATAACTCAAAGCTTTTTGAATTATCACTGTAACTAAATGCTCTGAGTACATCTTGGTTAAATAGAGAAGGTTGTACTCAAACTCACTATGGATATTCCTGTTATTTTCTTTGTAGGGACAAGGTCAAGACTAATAGAACTTTCTAGAGAACTGAATGCTCATGTCCTCTCTGAGAAGAAAGATTGTCTTCCACAAGTCAACCGGAGAGAACTCCTTTCCTCCACCAACTCTGAGCAAGGCACCATAGTACTCCAGTGCTTGAATGTGTAATTTCTCTATATGAGCTGGACCTTCTCCACAAAAACCTTCCTATAGCTGCTCCAGATCTTCACTAAAGTAGTAACCCGAGCAGTTTTTCCTAGTATGTTGCTGTGGTTTGGTTGGCGCCTGTCGTAAAACGGCACAGAGCCTCGTTAGCGCTCTGGTGCCCTCATACCTCCCTCCTCCTCGTCATAGAGTCGAGTGTCTACATTCTCCCCAGGAGTCTAAGCTCCTTCCTCATTCCAGATACAGCCAGTTTCTGCGGTTGCTCTTTGTGACCAAACACCATGGTTTTCCAAACCACTGACTAAGGCCTGGGTGATCTGGAAGTTGAAGACACCAGCAGAGTGTGTCTTGAATAATTCAGTCCCGGGGCCCTTCCTCTCTCATATGCGTCCTTCCTCACTCTGTGATTTCAACTTTTGCCTTCTTCCATCTGATCGGAGTGAGGTGCGGCAAGTTTCACATTAGCTCTTACTCTCTGATGCATTGATTTTATTTTAAAATTCATTTGTGTACTTCCATTCTGTCAATTAAAGCATTCCAAAAGTTGTCTTGGGATTTTTCACTTAACCCCTTGGTTTCAAAGATCTTAAGTGAAAAACTATCTTTCGGTCATTGTCGAGTTTGTGAAAAGTGGGAAGAGGCGTTTTATGCTATGTAGAAATTTTGCCAGTCTACTTATCATATTCTGTTCCTTTGTAGTTTTCTGAGGAATTGGAAGTCCCTGTGTGATGCACTTTACTAGTTGTAAAATCGGCTATTGAAGGGAAAAGGTCTTTCTAGTTTATTTTGAAAAATTCCCTTGGTTTTCCTAATTTTCATTTTCGTGACTTTTTGGCCAGTTTTAGAATCGTTGATCTGATTTTCATACTCCTTTACTTTTTTGCTGAAAGCCAGACTGGGCAGAGGCCTTGGGGTGAGGAAAGAGAAGCGGGGTTGTGTTGACCCCTCAACAACGGAAGGCTTCCAAGAGCCTGGATTAAAGGCCCAATTTATACTGCTCCACAGGATGTGGTTCTCTTCACTGTAATTTTTCATATCATCTACTCTGCCTTCTCTTGACGCCCATATAAATGCTTCCATCCAGTAGTTAAGTATTGAGTGCACTGGTGGAAAAGTCCTTTGTAAAGTATTCCCCTCCTTGAGTGCCATGGTGGTGGCGGCGGGCTTCCCCGCTGGGGCCCCTGGGCGGGGGGGCGGGGGGGGCCTCCCTGGGATGAGCTGTGCTCTGACCAGCTGCACGTGGGTCAGTGGCAGCCCTCTCTCTTCGTTCCTCTGAGCCTGATTTTGTTTCATTTCATTATGTTACCTGAGCTCGTGGTCATTCCCTTCATCTTTAGAAAGGTCTCATCTCTTCTTCCATCCTTAGAAGGATTCCATCAGAGAAGAGAAAGACAGATGGACTTCTGAGAGAGGGGGGACGGGGTGGTCCATATGGAAGCCTGCAGGCTTGAGGACGGAGTCTGTGTCTTGGGGATGGGGCTGTGCCATAGGATCCTTGTGTAAGAGATGTGAAAATAATGACCCTTTCCATTTGAAGTCCCCGGCTTTCTTACCAACATTAGATAGTATATCATTATCTGCCTAGGCCTCCATTTCTAAACATACACCTTTATACTTTCAAGTATGAAACACCATAGTGGGAAGGAGGCCACAAATTCAGGGCTGGTCCCCTCCTGCCTTGTCCTGGCAATGTTCTACCGTGTGGTTGAGGAGATTGTTAGGCCCTCCCCACAAGCTGCATGTAAGGGTTGAAGAAGGAAAATAACAGGTGGGAAAATCCTATCCCATTCTTCCCTTTACAGGTCTTTTTCAAAAGTAAAGGTTTCTTACAGTGTTTTAATGACTTCATTGGTAGTCCTTCTACTCATGGACTTTCTGGCTCACTCCTCTCCATCTGACCCCAGTAGTCTTGGCTCTCCTGTCTGCTTTCTGCATTAAGAGTTGAACTTTGCTCCCAGAGCAACCGTAAGAAGAGTTGCGGGAACATGTTGGGTTCTCACAGCTTAGCAGCCCACGCATTCGTTTCTGCTGCTTGTTGCCTGTACGTGCTTCTCTGAACCCCGTGCATCCCTCTGGCTGTTCGCTCAGGTTGTCAAAGCACGTGGTCAAATTGCTACATAGAGGTTGTAAAATAAATAGACATTGACCCTTTTTCAGCTAAATTCAGTTAGTTCTCCCCTTTCCTCTGTGTTTCCCTCTCATTTACTCGATTTTTAGTATTGGGGGACTACATCTACTGTTTGGAATAGTTCCTGGCACATCGTAGGGGCTTAATAGGTACTAGATGAATCAAGAAATGAAAATTGACATTTACCTTGGGTGGTGGGGCAACATCTTTCTACGTTCTTAAAGTATTTGTCTTTCCAAAGTAGAAACATTTCAGGTCAGGAGCTGTGGAAATACCGAATCTCCTGTTTATAGTGTTGAGAAATGACTTCGAAATGTAGAGAAATGAAAGGAAAGAAGTAGGGATGGATCCACAGGAACCGTCTGTTCCTTTTTTTTTTTTTTTGTCTCTGAGTATCTGATTTTGGCTCTTTAATGTAGTGGGTTCTTTCCATCCAATCAAGTGAGACGATTTTATAGCCTTGCTTATAGATTCCAAAGAACCTTCTTCACATAAAGCATCCCGTTTGATCCTCAGAGTGCTGTGAGGTGGACCATGCAAGTGTGACGTCTGCTCTTCATATGCATTCGGAAGCAGTTCTTTGGTTTGCCTCCTCCTTTGGTGAGGAGTTGGGTCGTATTGTTCCTGGGCCTGTGCTCTCTGCGGTGCACCAGGTAACCAGCATCATCACTTTTGTGGAATTTCTTAGGTATATTAACCCTCAAGGGTAAGATATAAACCAAAATGTGTCTATAGTGCAAGAGAATTGCATTCAGGAGAGGTTTTCTTTTGTGTGTTTTCATCTTGGCGTAGTTAGTTAGAGGAGATAATCGAATGGATTTGGCAGCTTTTACCTAGAAAGACAGGCAACTTAGAGGGTATAGCTGTAGGTAATTACTAGAGTTATTTAGACTTAATTCTATGTTTCATTTAACTCCGTGTTCACTGCCAGCCCTTTTGTACAAAGCCTCCACATTCAGTCCTTGCTTTTAGCCTTTGGTGGCCTGGGTTTCAGCTCTGGTTGGATTTTCTTGCATATTTACAAATACGCCACTGTTGCCATTTCTGATGAACAGTAACTTGGCTGCCTATCGGATTCTTGGATCACATCCTTTTTCCCTCGATTCTGTGGATGCATCACTTTATTGTCTTCTAGCGTCTGGTGGTCCTGAGAGGCCTGAGTCCAGACGGATTGTTCTTCACCTTTTGTAGATGACCTGCTTATTTGGACTGAGTGCTTGAGGCTTCTTGTTTATCCTTGAAATTCATGACTTCGTTCGAGTCTGTGTCAGAACTGACAGTTGTCTGTTGGCTTTTTCTGGTCCATGATGAGGCGTTACACGTTGACATCCGGGCCTTACTCCATGCCTTCTCAGTTTGTTCTCTTCTTCAGTACTTTGTCCCTGTGTCGGTTCTGTGTCAGCTGGCCTTCGCATTATCTTTCCTTTGATTACTTTCATCCCCTTGTCTTTCTTGATGCTGTGAATTTTTTCCCTCAGGTCTGATCCTCCTGTGTCACTAACTCAGTGTTGATAGTAGGCCTAGATGCTCACTGTGTGCGTTTCACTTCTGTTACAGTTTTATTTTTGATCTCTTTCTTTTCTTAGCTCTGCCAGCTTTTTTCTTTCATTATGTTGTCCTCTCTGACTTCTTGTTTCATTTCTTGGAAGGCTGAACTGTGTTGTCTACAATTTTTGTGGTTTCTGAAATCATTCTGTTTCCAGAGCGTACTTAGTTGTCTTAGGCTTCTTTCCTTCCTTTTCTCTGGGTTGTTTTGCTCTTTTATTGTTGCACAAGTATCATGATGGGTTTTTCTGCTTATTATTTGTCTTTGCATGGGACCAGTTCTAGCTGCCCAAGAAGAGTGCGGAGAAATCCTCCTCGACTCCTCTTTTCTCGAGGGGAAAGTGTTTGAATGGTCACCTTAGCACTTAAACTGTAAAGCTAGATACTGCTGGTTTGTAACGGTGGAGGTTGTTTTTGTGTTTCAGTCGGCTAGCCGGATATAGGGGAATGAGGAGTGAAGCGAAGCTCCTTGGGACATTTTGTCTTCTGAGTGCCTTCCGCAGGTGCTGCGGGATCCTCTGCCCTGGGGTGGCCGGGTCTCACTGGGGGAAAGGGATCCGCCTGAGCTTCCCCACTTCCACTAGGTGTCGCCGGAGCAGGAGTGTGCAGTCTTTGTACTTGCACTCGGCAGCAGTACATGTGGTCAGCGTTTGTGTGTTTCTGGTACTGTTTCTCTCCTGAGCTCTCACCCTCCCCTCCCAGGTTTGGTTGTGAAAATGTACCCGCACAGCTTGCACTGGGCTTCTCCGGACTGCCGCCGGTCCTTGTTTCTCCAGGTTAACAAATGATGGGTGCACTCCTTTGACAACCTCTCCCAGACTGCCCAGCAACTGTGGTCTGTTTGGCAAATGTGAGAATGCTCCTCTGATTAGTCTCCCACCTCGTTCTATCTGTCAGACACTCCCCCTGGAGTCCTTGGTATGGGGTGGTGGCTTTTATTAGTTTCATAATGGACAGCTTCTTTTTCAGTTTTTGGATGTGTGTGTTGAAGGGCAGGAGCACTTATATAAACATGCATTTATTCTGCCATCTTTCCCCATGGTCCAGGTGCATAAACATTGACTTTGAAGATAATGTCCTTCATGGTCATAATCTGTATGAAAGTAAACAGAAGAGACCAATGTCGCTAGCAGGAAAGAACCATTAATAACTTAATCAATACAGGATTTTTGTTTGTTGTTCTGTGTGGAAAGATAACTTTTAACTCAGGTTCCTGTTCCATTGATTAGAGGTAGCAGTACCTTCTGGTTTGAAAATAGAGGACATTGTAATGAACTTAAGAAGTTATCAGCCACCGACAAGTATTAATTAGTTAATTAAATATGATAGAGTATTTCAAATTAGCACATAATCAGAGTTATTAACAGAAGTAGAAGCTATTTTCAATTAACAGGTTGCTAGTCCAGCTGTCTTACTGAGGGCATTGACCCTGGTGAGAGCTTGAGTGTGATGCGGGTTTTCTTTCCTGTCTTTTCATTTCAGCCCATTTTAAAATTTGGTTCATTGAGAGAGGGGAGTGCAGTCCTCATCAGGATTATTTTTGTTATTCATGAATATGCTGAGATGGTGCGTAGGTCTGGGGCCTACTCTAGAGGCACACGAGTTAATGTTTCCAGAGTGCATTTACAGGTGGACGACAGGGTGGGGGGTTATTGGGGCCGTTTGTTAGGGCTGAAGTGTCCTTTCCTCGGTGGCCAGCATATTCCACCAGGCAGACTTTCCTCACCTTCAGAGCCCAGCCTAATGATCAAGGAGCATGAGTGACAGCCTTGCTCTAGGTACCAAACTGCACCATTCAGTGCCTTCCCCGAAAGTCAGGGTGTTTGCCCTGTTTCTGTCCTGGTGCGGAATGGAGAACTGAATGTGCGCCGACGTGTCAGGGACGAATGAAATGAAAGTGGTAGACAGAGGAGTCGTGGAAAGGAAAGCTGTGTTCATTCCTCCGTTTAAATAATGAGTGTCTGTGGTGCGCTAGCAACTGTGCGAAGTGCTGGGCACGTGGCAGGGATCAAGCGAACGGAAATCCCTGCCTCACACCCTGTTCTTGTACGGGAAACTGACAAGAGACACAAAACAAGGAACGTTTCCGGTACAGTGGAGAGAGAAATAAAGTGGAGCAGATCAGTACAGTGGAGAAAAATAAAGCCAGGAAGGGGGTGCATGGGGCTAGTTAGGGGGCCCCAAGCCCTGTAAATGTTGTTTTCGTCGTGGACAGATGTGTTCCTTAGATGAGGAAGTGTTCGTGATTCCGGAGTTCTTTTCACTTGTGCATGTGTTCCTGGGCATTGGGAGAGTCCGTCTTGTGTGCCTGGCTCTGTATGCGGCTCTGCCGGGGACCCTGCCGAGGGCCGAGCGCGTCTCTAGGGGTAGCCGGAGCCCTGGAGCCTGTTGCTTCTCCCCACGGGCCGGCGGGGGTGGGGGGACCCTGATCAGGTGAGAGGAGCCAGCTTTTACTGTCCACGTTCATTGAATGGTGTGCACTGATGTTTCCTCATAACCAAAATGCAATGACAGCAGGTTCCACGTGTCTTTTTAGGACCTCAGAAATCATTATTTAAATACACTTACAACAGGGGGATGCTGCTGCTGGAGTTAAAATAGCAGCCTGTCGAGAGGAGAGACCCTCTGTACCACTTCCACACTGGTTTTCGAGGAGGAGGAAGGGGTTGCCCGAGAAGGCTTCCCTCTCAAGTCCTTGGGTTGGCATTAGCTGTGGTCACCCCTAAAAATGAAGAAAATAAAATGGCAGCGGTATCGTGGTCACAGACGCCTTGAGAAACCTATTTTTCCGCCTTCTCGTCAGGCTCTACAGCAGGGACCTGAATTGCCCCTGATCCTGGCGATGGGGTCAGGGTGGCGTCCGTGTGGCCGGGACAAGGGCTGCTCTTTGTGTCTTGACACAGTGGCCCTCTGCAGTAAGCAAGAGCCCACCCATCATGCACATGGGTGTCCTCACAGCACTTCTTAAGCCCGAAGCCCTGTGCCGCGGGGTGACTCCCTGGCTCTGCACCCTCTTCCCTCCAGCGCTGTCACCTCTACAGGGCAGTACGCCTCCCACCTCCCGGCTGCAAGCGACTTCAGCTGTTGGGAGCACCAGAGCTTGATGCCTGGGGTCCCGTGGCCCAGTTTAGACTCTTAGACATATTTTTTGTGGGGTGTTGGGAAATGTTAGAGAACTACGGAGTAGATTGGTGGTGGTACTGGGTCCAGGAAGCTCACAGTGAAAAGAGTGAACTTAACCTGCAAAATATTTCTCTGTTCTATAAATCTCTCAGTGACATTTGGATTAATCAAGCATAATTAAATGTAGTTAGATTTTTGTCAGATTGTAGTTCAAAATAATACTCATCTATGGAGAGGGTAATATATTCTGTAAAAATTTTATTAAGCACTTTAGTTAAGCAAACACTAAGGAGAACAAAATCAGCCTCAGGAAGGTTAATTACTAAAAAAACAAAGTATAGTAGATTATGTAAATCATTTTAATTTTGAATACCATAGCTTGAGCTTTAATTTACATGGAGAGGTATTTTGAATTTTTCATATTTTTTAAAAGTACAGAATTGCAATTGCATTCTTTAGAAGTTCTAATCACTTTAGGTTTTCTTTAAGTTTGCTTAACTTTTTCGTGTTACAGTTTCCAAAAGGGAAGAATTAGAACCGCATTCTTTAAAATGCAGTTAATGATTTCAGTATTCCACTAAGTTTGTTTCAGCTGTAAGAACTGTATTTTTATTTCTGTACCTTTAAAGAAGTGATCTTTTGAAGGGAAGTCTGAGGAGAGAGAATGGTTGTGAAAGTGTCCTGCTGTGCCTGGCCTTTCAATAAATGAAAAGAAATTTTTTTAAAAAAGGTAAAACATAAAGAGCTTAGACTATTAAGATAAATCTTTTTATTTTAATAATTTCTTTAAAGGGAGAAGTAGAGAAACCAAAATGATTTTAAATGTTATATTTTTTTTTACTCTGAGAATTACATTTTCACTATGCTTGCATGTCTCAGGGAATAGCCTTTGATAAGAATCCCCATGCAAATCTCTGAAACTGTATCACACTGTATTCTGACTTCATAGTTCTTGTCTAAATTTCTAGAAATAGAGTTTCAAAAGTATTGTCATCTCAGGAACACGAGATTACCCAAGAAACTTGAACTTCACCCTTATCACCACTCAGATTCTGTGTGCTTTAGGCCTTTTCAGAGCAAGTGACGCCTAAATGTCCTTTGTTTAGTAGGTATACAGAGGCGTCCCTCATACTTATCTGAGATGTTCACAGAGAGAAAAATCCTGCAATTTGATTTTGTTTGCTAAGTTCGCTTCTTGGCTTTCCAGTTTTCTACTGGATTCTGTTTACTATTGGAATTGAATCCTTTGGGGATCATAAGCTTTTATTTAAAAGAACATTCCACTAAGTACTTCTAACTTTTGCCAGCCTAAAAGTGGCCTGCTAATGTGAATTCTGTACATAACTTTTCCGAATGGGCCAGAATAGAACAAATGTCAAAGAGTATATATACTGTAAGCAGTGTGTTGCCCCACGGTTAGCAAAGTATTAAGAAACGTCCAGCTCCGGCGCTTGGGGCTGTTTTCCCAGCTCTTCAGTTCCTCTTTGCCTTCCAATCTGGTCAAAAATGGCAAGCTAAGAATGGAATGCGTATTACTGACAGAACTACTTAATGTTTTAAGATATTCTTACCTTGAGATTCTTTTGGAGAGAAAGGAAAAAGAATCCTAACATTCAGTTCTGACTCTGTTTTGGCTCTTCATATATGCCAGACATTAAAAAGACAATTACGAACGTTCAACCTGATTGGAAGTCAAAGGCATTCACCATTTAGCCGTGGTAACGTAGTGTCACCAGAAGAGTTTGCGAAAACAGGTAGGATGAGTATAAGATTTCATACTGTTGTTTGTAATACATCCTGGTACCCCCTTTCTTCTAAATTCCATTTTATTTTTGTCCTTTGAACTGTTAAAACCATGGGAAACCTCAATGAGTATTTTAAAAGGCACTCTATTTATATGAAGAACTGGCGTATGCCTTTATCTCAAAAACTGCTGAGGTTACTCTCCGATGTGTTTAATTAGAACAAATGCTTTACAATAATTACAGCTAAAGCCTGTGACTGTGGGGATCTGAAAGCTCTGGAGACAGCTTGCCACTGAAGAGGGCTAAGGCTGAACCGCGGGCCCCAGCGCCTCGCTTGCCGAGCGCCGTCAGGAGGCAGAGTTGGCCTGGCTGGCTGGCGTAGCCGGGGTAAAACGGAAAATGGAAGGGGTGGGCCAAGATCGATTCTCAGCTCCCTCTTACCTAGCCGCCCCTAGAACTCTTCCTGCGGAGAGCATCGCCTAAAGTCCCTTGGTATCTTGCCTTTCACTTTTAAAAGTTCCTCTTAGTGCTACCATGTAAATCTGACCAAGTAATTGTGCATATGCTTAAAATGATTCCTTAGAATAAACCAAACTAAATGTATCTTGACTCTGAGTAGACAGCCAAGGCAAGGTCGACCTAGAAAATAGAAAGTGCTGAGTATTTAAAAAATTGAAATTGACTTCAGGGTTGGAGGAGTCGAGTTCCAGGGCCCCCTCCTCCGCTTCCACGATGCTCCTCGTTAGAGCGGTCACTCTCTTACGCTGCCCTGCACTAGAACCCAGTGCTGCCCTCGCATCCAAAACCAGGCTTGCGCTTGAGCCCGTTCCGGGCAACACGACCCACGTTTTAGCAGAATGCAGCATACTGAGCGTTCTGGCTAACCCTCATCCCTGCTGGCTTCCTTGGTGGTCAGGTCATTTGAGGTTGTAACGGCCGCTTCCGGTATATGTACACACCGCACCATCTGTTGCTCTAAGTTTTCATCCTCACAAAAGTTCACAAGCGCTTGCAACTTAAATATTTTCCAGATTTAGAACCCAAGTTGTGAATACTTAAGAAACGCTTGAACCAAATAAGAGAAGTCATTGCAGGGTCAAATATACCATCGTGAACATACCTAATGCTGCATTTAAATGTAAAATTACTTGCTCAGCCAGTGTTTCGTCATAACTCTTTGACGCACAAAAGCAGTGTCTACACTGGGAACCATAGCTGATACGACAGGAGAAGACTATTAAATGAAATAAAAGTTCATTACAATTTTTGTACCTGTAAGTCCAGATCTGACCTGGTTCACTTTGTGCATCTGTCACCTTAGTTACGGTGGTAAGTGTACGCATGTGGCCAGTGTTCACGAACTGCCTTGTGATTCATAGAGTGAAGTTCAGCCCCTCATGTTCTGTGGCGTTCTGTGGCCTGGCTGGTACGCCCTGTCATGAGTGAGGGGTGACTTTGGTTTGAGGTAATTTGCAGCCTCATGTTCTGTGGAGAAACGTTGTTCTGTTGTTGTGATTGTTGGAAAACCACAACCAGAGAAGTGCGTGGCTCGGGTAATGTTCCCATGAGTCGCAGAGCCATCTGTGGTGTGTGTCATAGCCACCCTAGTCCTGGAGCACGTGGACAATTCTGTACCAACGCCATCGGACAATAAAACGGTAGCTGTGATTCACTGTGCGTCAGCGTGGTCTTTTCCTGCGCCCTGGTCTGTAGTCAGATCCCTACCATGCCTGAGGCTCGTCTTCTCACTTTCTGAAATTCAGTAAGTAAGCAGCACCAAGCACCTTTGTAAGTTGCTGGGAACGGACAAGGATACTTAAGATCTTATGATCCACTGGAGTTATAGGTTGTTTGGCTTCTCGGTAGTGGGGAACATCCTGTTGGCAAAATAAAGGAATTGTTTGACAGTAAATAGGTTTAACGATATTTTTCAAAATACGATCCACGGATCAGAGAGAGGGTGCCATATATTGTCCACGCCAGGACCATTTTGACAGTGAAAAGAGCACTGTTAATAATTATACCGTAAAGCATGTAAACAGGTGTAAACCAGGGCCGTGCTAGGCAAATTGGGCCTCACTGGCCATGGACCGCCTACACCAGAATGACCCGAAGTGCTGGTTAAATGCAGATTCCTGGGCTCTCCCTCCACTCCATTCAGATGCTCTGGGTTGGGGGCTTTGGAATCTGTATTTTAACAAATGCCATGGGAGAATTCTTTAAAAAGTGTAAGTTGGGGACTGTTGCCATATGGAATACGCAGAAGATAAACAACTTGAAATTTGCAATTAAAGGGCTGTTGATTCCATGGTGTCTTTTGAGGGACTGGGGTAGCACCGACACCAGAACCCAGGGCCTCCGAAGACACATGGCTGCGCTTCTGGACTTGCTGAAGAACTCAGAGATGTGGTCTTCATGTTATTTGCCAGTGTGTCATTCTTTTACGCAACATTCAATGGTGAATGGTCTTTTTAAAATTTGAGAGCCACATACCTGCTCTCTTGTATATTTATCACTAAAAAACAGACCTAGAAAATTCGATGCAAGAAACTTGGGCTTGAATGATTTTTGGGGCATGCTGCTAATGGGGAAATCAGCACATCTGCCTTGATTCTACTGTGCCTTGGTTTCCTTGTCTATAAAATTAGGGAGTTGGACTCCATGGTTCCAAAGTTCTTTCCAGGTCGGCTGTTTTATGGCACTCTTTAAAACCTAAAATAGGAAGCAGGTACTAATCAACTGCTCTCATGTTGCGATCTGTTTTGCCCAAAGCATACAGAAGCAGTGGCTCTTGAAAGTGACCCTGGCTTTTGTTCGTAGTTTTCAAATATCTGTCTGGTTTTACCAAAAGTCAGTCACTGTGCTAACAAATCCTTCACGACTAGGGAATAGTGTTCTTGTTGCAGCCACTCCGGCCTGGTTTGGAAATCATACGGGATGTATGGTTGAGGCTCACCAAGAGACCCTCCAACTCAAACGTCTGTGGTTCTGGGAAGCCGCTGCAGGGCACTGCCCCTCTGTGTACGTTTTGACTTCCTTCTCGGTCTTTTCAAGGTTTTCCAATGACTTCAGGCATGTTTGCAAATGATTATCTGCTGATATTTTCAGATGTTCACATCGTACTAACACATAAATGTACCCTTTGATAACACAAATAAATCCTAAGGCATCGTGTAGGAGGGGTTGCCTCTGGGAAGGGTTCCCGTAGACCACTGTCTACCACGAGAACGTGGCGATAGCAATGTTCTTTACCTGAGCTGTCCAATATGGTCGCCACTGGCCGCTGAACACTTAAAATGTGGTTGGTTCAACTGAGGAACTGAATTTTCAATTGAAGTTGTATTCATCTAAATTTATTTTTATATTCTTAAAGATTTTTATTTATTTAGAGAGAGCATGCACGAGCTGGGGGAGGGGCAGAGGGAGAGGGAGAGAAAGAATCTCCAGCCGACTCCCGTGTTGAGCGCAGAGCCCGACGTAGGGCTGGATCCCAGGACCCTGAGATCATGACCTGAGCCGAAATCAAGAGTCAGATGCTTAACCGACTGAGCCACCCAGGTGCCCTGTATTAATCCAAATTTAAAAAGCCACACGTGGCTGGTGGCTACTATGTTGGACAGTGCAGCTATAAATAGCCATTACATGCTGTTGAATTTTTTTGTTAACATTGGGCACCCATTTTCAATAGTGATAGGACTGGATGCTTAACAGTACCTTGGGCATTTCTAAATGTTGGTCTTAAAATGAATCCTTTGCCCACTGCCTGTTTCTGACACTTTTATCACCTTAATAGTCTCTCTTTGAATAAGCAAATGATACCTAGACCTTTTCCTGTCATAGCTGTATGGCGGATCAGTTCTCGTCTTTGTCATATAAGCCGTTGATCATCAACCTCTGAATCCAGTTACTCTCCAAGGCTCGCTTTGTTACCTGAGTTGAAGTATTAAGTATAGCCCGGAGGGTCTCAACCTGGTCTCACTGGAACCTCTGAGTCCTGGACCCCACTTCGGATCCATTCCATCCGATGGTCTCTGGGAAATACTTCCTAGGAGATTCTAACATGTGGCCAGGTTGAAAACCACTGAAGAAGTCCCAACTACAGACCCGCCTTTGAGAACAGTAGAATGCTGGCGGCAGCAAATCCTGTCTCCCTCACACAGAGTGGGTCCCAGGGTCCTTGCAACTTTATTGATGTTCTGTTTCACAGGTAACTGGAAGATACTTAGAAGAGATCAAAGGCCTTGTTGATTTGAATTTGGGGCAACTGAGCAGCCTTGCTGTTTCTTACTGTACAAGAAACTCTAAGCTAATGATACTCTTGCTGTCCTCTGGTGGTCTTGTCCAAACAGAATTTGCCAGTCCTCAAACAAAATAAACATGGTAATGATTTTTAATAACAGTGATGGATGCAGAAGCTTCCACAGTTCCTTAGTAACAGTTTCATATAGTGTAACTGTTTCTAAAGTTAGAGATAATTATTGTCACCTTGCACTGTAATTGGAACAGAACTTTCTATATGAAAACTGCTCTCTTCCTAGGGCTTCAACTGGTAACAAAATAGCAAGTTTATGAGGGCAAATACTGCCCCATTATCCAGGTGAGAGAGGCCCGTCAGTCACAGGGCAATCGAGGAATTTGGGGTGAGACCTCGGATGGCCACGTCATTCATCAAACAGCTCCGTCCACATAGGAGAGTTCTGGCCCAGGCTCTGCACATGTGAGGGCCTTGAAGGAAAGTGTGTGCTGATGCCTTGGGACTTTGGTAGCTCACCTAGAGCCTCACTGTTGATGGGTCTAGCTAAGGGATGGACATCATAAGCCTCCTCCATTCAGCATCCTCAAAGAGTGGTTTCTAATAAACTGAAAATCTATTTAAAATCTACTTATTTTCGGGGTGCCTGGGTGGCTCAGTCGTTAAGCATCTGCCTTAGGCTTGGGTCATGGTCCCAGGGTCCTGGGATTGAGCCCTACATCGGGCTCCCTGCTCAGTGGGAAGCCTGCTTCTCCCTCTCCCACTCCCCCTGCCTGTGTTCCCTCTCTTGCTGTGTCTCTGTCAAATAAATAAATAAATCTTAAAAAAAAAAATCTTCTTTTCCCCCACTCTGAGTAAGAGTTAGCAGTCCTTGCACTCAGAGAAAGTTACAGCACCCACACCCAAAGAGATGAGTAAAATAATGCAAAATTAGTTGTCAGTAAAATCATTGTAAAACTCTATTTGGCAGAATCAGAACTTGGACTGTTCATCAAGAGCTCAGGAAAATCAAAGGTAGGGCCAGTCAGGAGAGGCCAGGGTTGAGAGTCTAGCTACTGAGCTGAAATTGGTGTGAGGGCAGGATTGTGTCCTCTTTCATCTTTGCAGGACCTAGCAGCTCATTCAAATGTTTATTGAATGCTCCAGACAGGAATGTATGATAGGCCTTAAGTTAAAATGCTAATAAAAGGCCACAATGGGAAAATAAGTTGCTCTAGAAAGGAGCATGGAGTACTTTGACACTGGATGGCTGGAAGGGAGTTCTAGCTTCAGGTGGCTGTGGTCAACATCCAAGAACCAGAACAACCAAAAAACCAAAACCAGGTGGAGAATAGGCAGGAAACAGATTCTGCCTGATAGTCAAAAACTGTATTCCTGGGCTTGTTTCAGCAGGAACATAACCAATGATCAAAGGCTTTGGTTAACTGCCCTTTGCTTCTTGTCTTCTTGAGATAGCCAAGTATGAATTGGAGGATATGTACAGAGAATGGGGCAGGGGGACTCTTAAACTTCCTTCTCTACCAGCCATGGCTCTGTGTTCGTAAGTTGAAGACCCGACACGTCTCTCCTCATGGGCCGATTAACATGTTCATTTGGGTCAGACATCTTCCATTATACCTATTCTGTGCTTCTCTTGTGGACGTCAAGACTTGGGAGAAACATTTTAAGCAGGTTCATCATGAGTAAACACAGGAATGTTAAAAAGAGGAATATGAATCTGTCTGCATGAGGGTTACTGTTTCTCAACTCAGGAACTGGAAAAAGGTTCAAGGGTTTATGGTGATTATCAGTCACCTTGTGGTAGACAGCATAATGGCTCCCCAAAGATGTCTGCATCGTAATCCCCAGAATTTGGGAATATGTTATATTACATGGCAAGAAGGAATTAAAGTTGCTGATGAACTTAAGGTAGAGAGATTTTCTTGCATTATCCTCGTGGGGCAAATGTAAACATAAGAGCCCTTATAAGTAGAAGAGAAAGGCAGAAGGCATGTTGGAGTAGTATTATGTGAGAAAGACTGCACTGGCCATCGCTGGCTTTGAAGATGGAAGGGGGCCACGAGCCAAGGAATGCAGGCAGCTTCTACAAGCTGGAAAATGCAAGAAAACATTCTCCCCTAGAGCATCCAGCCCCGCCGACACCTTAATTTTAGCCCAGTAAGACCCATTTTGGACTTCTGACCTCCACAGCTGAAAAATAATAAACCTGTGTTGTGTTAAGCCACTGAGTTGGTGACAGAAGTAGGAAACTAATATATACCTCTTCAACTTCTTTCTATTATTGTTAATTCCTGGGTATCAGATATGGAAAAAAATAATCACTGACTCAGTTGTGTTCATGCTGTTGTGTGGGCAGACTAGTGAATGGCATCTTGTCAACGTCCGTCCAGTGGAACGTGACGACCAGACAAGAAAGACTGGTTTCTTTCTCAAGCTATGTGCATGGCAGAAGATGACAGATTTTTCTTTGAACTTGGAAATTTTCGAGTGACAAGTTCATTTGCAAGTATAATTAGCTGAAAAGGTCCCTGTGGAAGGGGTAAAGTATCCCAACTCTTTCAGGTATAGATTCATTAATTCTTTTAAAATGGAAGGTTACGTATCAAATATTTTAGTAATGTCTAATCCCTCCATCAGAACTCTGCTTTTGTGAATACAAGTACAGTAACCTGGCACATCAATTCCTTTCCCTGCCCCCCAAGAGAGAGAATGAAGGTAAGGAGAGCAAAAATTGCTTGTAGGAGACAAGTCAACCCTGCACTAAGGCTTTCTCCTCAAGTTTCCCACATTCGGTCAGCAGCTGCTGAGATTCAGCTAATAAGGTTTTTTTGTTTTTTTTTTTTTTTAGAATGTAAGTTTATGGCAGTGCAGCTGGGCCTAACAAAGATCAATTAGTACTGACAGGTATTTATGCTCTTAATGATATTTTCAGGTTTTACTGGTGGTTTATTGGTTTTTACTTGATGATTTCTTAAAGGATTCGATCACTGGGTATGTATTTCGGGGCTGATGAACTGTCATGCTTTATCCGAATGGCATCTCGGTGGGAGTCTTTCTAAGGGCTCCTGCGGAATACCTGAAGAAGTTGCTTAAACAGTCAACTCCAACATCCAATGAGGACTCCAGTACCAGAGGACCGTGTGTGTGTTTGTGTGTAAACATTTTTGATAGTGTACTTCTTTTATCCCAGGGGTTCTGTTTATTAACAAAAGCTAATTCTCTTCAGGGCAAATATCAGAGTTCTTCAATATGAATTTTATTATTATTTTTTTAATTTTATTATGTTATGTTAGTCACCATACAATACATAATTGGTTTTTGATGTGGTGATCCACGATCCATTGTTTTCGTATAACACCCAGTGCTCCATGCAGTACGTGCCCTCAATATGAATTTTATTATGCCTTAGAACGGATTTTTCCGTTGAGAACATTTCCGAGGTATCACGAAGTCCAGAAGAAACCTGTAGCTGTTACCGTAATTACGATCTGTCAAGAATGTGTTTGATCTGAGTGGCAAAGCCAAGTAATATGGTCTATGAATAATAGGTATTGTGTTTTTAAATGGCTTCCCTGGCTGGATACAGGCGTGGCTGTTTCTTCTAGAGCTAATGTTAGAACTGTTGTCGTTTCGCGGCTAAAGCTCGCCAGGTGGAGTTAATAGAAACTCCCCGGTTGAGCCGGTGGAGGGCTGCTCGCACTTCCCGGCACGGTAACCTGGGCCCTCACTGCTGGCATTTGGGATCGAGATTTAGCGCCTCCACTCCCATCGATCGGCTTCCCTCTCATCAAAGGCGCTTCCCGCCCCGCTCCCCCCCGCCACGTTCAAGTGGCGGGAGGGGCCCCGCCCCCCGTTCCGGTACAGGTGCGAAGCAGCCGGCAGGTGGCTTCATCAGGAAGGTGGGTGGAGCCCGCGCGCCTGTGGAGGCTGAGGCGGGGGCGCGGCCGCGCAAGCCGGCAGGAGTGGAGGTCCCAGGGGCCGCGCGGGCCCCCTCTCCAGCTTTCTGCCCAGGGAGAGCTAAGGCCTTTCTCGTGGTCGCGTCGTGGCAGCTTCCTAGCTGCAGAAGCGTAGGGACGACGCGGGTTGCGTCACAAATTCAGAGACCTTTCCAGAGAAGACCTCGGCAGCCATTTCCATCAACCCCCTCAATTGACAAAAGCAGACCCTGAGGCCACGGAAGTGAAGCGGTTTGGCCGAGGTCCCAGAGCCTCCAACTCCAGGTCCCGACTGGGCCCCCCAGTGTGACCTCCCCTCCAGGTGGGTCTGTTCCTCACGAGCTTCGCCGTCAGGTGTGGGCCCTTTGGCACCTGCAGGACGGTGCCCCGCGCGACACGGCGCGGGCAGGACCGCCACCACCTCCACGAGCGGGAGTTCATGAACGGGAACACCGTAGCACACTTTTAGGAAACGCGACAAGCCGAAGTGCAATTATGCATCCCTTTATTTATAAACAAGTTGGGAATGCTGTGTTCTCTTGGGGGGCGGGAGTGGGTGGGGAGGGACGAGGGGCCAGGGGTGGAGGGCTGATTCCAGTAGTTCGCGTTATTCAGCACCAGAGCAAATGCTTGGGCGTAGTAAGGTCGTACTTGAACCCAGACGAGTCATCGTCGTCTTGTATGTACAGCAGAGTCTTAAGTATGTATGCTCTTCTTATGGCTTTGTCCCAGGACACGTCGCAGTGACAAAACAAAAAAAGTCTAGAGAGAAGTAGAAGTTGCAAATGCCTTATGAGCTGATTCTTAAAAAAAAAAAAAAAAAAGACTGGTGGCCTAGACTAGCGCTGAATGGATGCCTGAGGAACAGGAACCTCTCTGCTCCAACCGGGCTCATCTGATTCAGCTGAGTCTGTGAGGCCATCCCGTCTCGCTCGCTCTCTGGGGTATGCCTGGGTGCTAAAATAAGTCCTGAAGATGAAGAGAAAACAAATGCACGCTCTTCCCGTCCCTCCCTCAAGGGATGGACTCACAGTGACTACAGCCCGAGGCCTGGAGCAAGCCTGCAAGCCCACAGAGCAGGTCAGAAGGCAGCCTTGGGGCGCAGGGTGGCTCCTCTTGAGGTTGGTCTCCTTGCCTTTTCTAAGGTCCTGGCACACGGGGGCGGCTTGCCAAGCAACGGGCCTTTCAGTGTGACTAGGCTATTGGAGTTTCCCCTGTGTTTGTAGCTGGCGGAAGGGTGAACGTTTGACTTCAGGGCCCTGGGTAGAGGACGTGGCAGCGAACGGAGAAGTGGTGGCCCCGGGGAGCTCGGGGGCGCGGCACCCCCACCCTGCGTGGGCGTTCACTAACCTTGGGTGTCTCTGAAAGGAAGCCTTCCTTCTTCACCTGTTAGGGGGTGAGTGACACTTTGAAAGGGAGCAGAAAGGCCCTGCTCCCCCACACCCTCCCCTCCAGCCTGTTGCTGCCCACCCGTCTTCCTCACCTGCCCCCTCCTCTCCTGCAACCCTCAGTACTGCTCTGCAGTCCTCGGTCAAAAGCTTCCTTCCCTTTCTAGGGCAGAAGGGACACTTCCTTGCTTCCTGTCACTTCTGCTTGCCTCTTAAGGCTGCACATGATTGTACATCTCTCACTCCAGCCCTGACTCACTTGTGGCCATGACTGTCAACCGGTTGACCCAAACGAAGGGCACCCCCATCTCCTCCTGGAAAGGGGGAGCTGGAAGACACCGATGGCCGGGAGTGTTACAGGATGGCTTGCAGAATCCCCGCCCCCATTCCTTCTCAGTAGTCTCATAGCCTCAGGACAGCGGGGAGGGATTGTTAGAGGACAGGGTGGGGACATAAGGTGAGATTTAGAACGGTTTGTGCGCGGTTTCAGCCCGTCCCTGGAATGAACCAGGTGTTGGTCACGTGCCATCACCGGCAGCTGTGACGGCACTGAGTCTGAGTCTCACAAGGGACACCTGTCAGTACGGTGTGGAAGGCCTGCAAGCACAGAATCAGCCTGGTAGAGCCCCACGTTATTTGCTTCAGAGCACAATTCAAGTTAAGAGCGACTCTGTCTGCCTTGGGCCATGGAATAAGCACATAAAAGGCCTTCCCAAAATAGTTGCCCCTACCCGGCGAGGTCCGGCAACGGGTTGAGAGCACAGATTTTTGATAATGGCCTTCCCTCTCTCCAGGCCCCTCTTTGCTCCTTTTTTCTGCCCTTGTTCTCCCCACCTCGCCCTGCCTGGCTGTGCTTATCCTTGCACTGCCCCAAGTGTCAACCAGCTGGAACGAGCAGAAGGGCACAATGCAAAACTGGGACCTGGTTCCCTCTGCAGAGCAGTGCTCTAGGTCTTGGCTACAGAAAGCTTCCTTCTCGCGTGCCACGTTCCCGCCAGCTCTTTGTCCCACGTGAGTGCTCAAGAGAACCCTGGAGAGAGCGTGCCAGGAACAAGGGTGTTCCAAGCCAGCTCAGCCTCGTGGTTTCGCTTCCCAGTAAACACCACTTATGTCCAGGTGGCCAGGGAGGTAGTTCAACCCCGACACAAGGGGGAAAGACGTGCCACCTTCCTTCATTGGTTGCCCCACGCGTCACCCAGAAAGGCTGGTTCCCAAGGCCTCTGAAAAGGGGTGTTTCTGTCACAGGAGATGCTGAGCTCTGCCCACAAATTGCTGGTTTGGGCCTCTGCTCAGTCAGGCTCCAGCTCTCCCTCTGGCTTTCCTGGCACAGACAGGCAATGCCTCATCTACCTAGGAGTGTGGTTCTACGCCCTGACTCCACCTGTGGCTATCCTCCCTGTCGTTAGCGGACAGTACCGTCAAACAACTCAACAGCAGTGCTGAGGCTCTTCAGCCCATTTGGCAAACCTAGGGCTGGGGATAACTATACAACCACGTAGACCATTTCAATGCTGAGATCAAACTGAGGTTCCCACAGTGCTCTGGGAAACTCTTCAGAGCCTCCCTCGAGCCAAAAAACACGATGGGAGGCCATGAGAACAACATACTCGTTTCCTGGTTGGGACAAGACATTTCTACAGGAATCCAGGATGAGTTTTTGACAAAGTGCCCAAGTCACAAGGCAACCAGGTAGTCCTTTAGACCAAGCATTTCAGCGGGGGATTAGGGTGAGAGCAGGAGCGTATACTGTAAAAGGTTACCACCATATGTTCATATTGCATAGGGTATACACCCTGGATAGCACACTTGGAGCATACAGAGAACAGATACGTGCTATGTGGTTTGGTACGTCAAACTGTACTTGAGGTCTATGAAATTGTTAACTGCTCAGAAATGGGAAAAGCCATTCCAGAGTTAACATCTTTTAAGGAGAAGCTCCAGGCGACATTTACCATCTGCTAAACTCAGAGCCAAAGCAAAGCAGCTCCTCTTTATATATATACATACATACATATATATATATATAACCATATATAAATACACACATATAAAATGTTTTTCTTTGTTGCATTTCCCACAGATTAAGGTAATTTCTGGAAACCATGAAGTCAAACCAATGATGAAAAGTACAACCAGGAACATATTAGGCCTTCTGTGGTGTTCTCCTTGACAGAACTGTCCTCTAAATAAGAAGTTAAGGTTCATACTAGATGACCTTCTATATATCTGGCCTAAAGCATGTCTTTGTCTATGCACCACATTTCTAGAACTGCAAAGAATTTGCAACATCAGGTCTCAGTGGCTAAACTGAGAAGATTGGAATTGATCTTTCACTTGACTATTTCCGAAGCACTTTGCCACCTCTATGGGAAACAACTTTATTCTGGCAGAGCTTGGGTGGTAGGAGGCAACGTGCAGGGCCCTTATGAGCTGGAAGTAGCAGATTGAGGGAACAGCCGCTTCCATGGGTGGTGGACTTGGTAGGGGTGGGTGTAAGGACCAAAGCAGAAGACACCCGACTCAGTGCAAATCTCCTGGGGGTGCCCTGCATCTTTCCTTAGCAAGGTTAAAGTAGAGTGATTCTAGATGCTAAGAAGGTTTGTAAAGGTTGTCTGGCTGGAAACCTCCATGCAGAGCCCAAGTCTTAGGCTGAGTGGAGACTGAGGGAGAGCTGGTCCCCAGGCCTTCCCTTGGCTGAGCTGCAGCTCCTGCGACCGTTACCCTTCCAACCCCACCCAGGCACACCCGGTGACCCCACCCTCGCCCAAGCCTGTGTGGTGCGGCCCTTGCTGTCTGCTGGCAGCCTTTACTTCTCATCCTCATCTCCCTCACTCATGCTGCTGATGGAGGCTGAGGCTGCTTTGGGCGAGGAGGGGGGTGAGGTTTTGTTCGGGAGCCACGTGAAGGTGGGCGACGGGGAGCGGGAGGGGGACCGGCTCCTGGTGGGGCTGCTCACAGGGCTCTGCTTCGGGGACAAGGCCTGCAGCATCCGGCTACTCCTCTCCTGGAACATCTGCTTCTAGAGAGAAATTTGAGAGAAGGCATCTGTTAAGTTAGCCATCTGAGGTGGCAGGGAAACAAAAAGGGAAGGCAGGAAGGAGAGCCACCACCCCACAACACCGGCCCCCACAGACTGGTCCTACAGTTGATGTCGTCCAGGACTATGTGTGGGGAGCAGCTGAGTGAAATTCGGGGGCACTGAGATGTGGACATAGCGATGACCATCTCTGCTGGTTCTTGGGACTCTTGCCTGCCTTTACTCCAGCTACAAAATTTAACTGAGTGTCTATTCTCTCCCAGGCAAATAGTAATGTCCAAGGTACAGAAGGGCAGTAGGAAATAAAACAGAAGTCCCTGTCCTCCTTGACATGAGGACGAATCACACAATAAACAAAATGAACAAAATATGTGGATGTCAGACGGAAGTATGATCTGTGAGAAAAAATGCGAGACTATAGCAAATGGGGGTGTGAGGTGGGTGGGCGCCTGGGCAGCAATTGTAATGAGGGTGCTCAGGGAAGACCTCAAGAAGATACTATTTGAGCAAAGACCTGAAAGCTGAGGGAGGGGCCCATGTGAATGGAAATCAGGGGCAAACACATTCCAGACAGAGCACCCCAAGAAGGGAGCATGCAGTGCATGTCCAAGGAGGAGCGAGGAGGCCATCCATGGTGGCTGGAGTGGAGTCACCTGCGGGGGAGGGGTATGGGGGAGGGGGTTAAGAGGAAGTCACCAGGGGAGTGACAGAAAACTGTGTCATGTAGGCTCTTGGTGGCCATGTGAGAACTTCAGCCTTTACTGTGAGAAGAGAAACCTCTGGAGAGTTCCTTTACCTCTGAAGTTCTGAGTCCCAGACTAAGGAACTCTGACTTTGGTTTTAAAAGGACCACCCTGGCTGCAGTGTGGGGACCAGACCACAGGGAAGCCAGAGCAGGGGCGCAGGAGTGGTGAAGAGCCCACTGTAGCGAAAATCCAAGTAAGAAGAATGATGGCGCCCTGGACCACGCCCATCGCAGAGAGGATGAGATGAGGTGAGAAATGGTTGGAGCCTGGTCGATGTTTTTCCCCATAGTTTTAGTAAGGTATAATGGACTTAAGTAAAACTCAGCCTTTTTAGTCTCCGGTTCTGTGAGTTTTGATAAATGCCTGCAGCTGTGTGACTGCCACGACGGTCAGGGTATTAGGAGGGTTCCATTAGCCACCCAATCCCCACGAGATCCTTTGTCACCCCCTCCCCTAGCCTCTGGCAACAGATCTTTTTTCTGTCCCTCCAGTTTTGACTTTTCCAGGATGTCTTCTAAATGGAGTCATGCAGTATCATGGTCTGGTTAAATTTTGAAGGTACAGCCCCCAGGAACTGCTGACAGACGGGATGTGGGGCGTGGGAGGAAGAGGAGACAAGTGACCAGTTTCTGGCCTATGAAACTAGAAAGCCAGCAGTGTCATGTGCTGGTGTGGGAGACTCTGTGGGTAAAAGGGGTTTCAGTGGTGAGACAGACTTTCCTGCTGGGGATCTCCAGTGACTACTGCCCTGTGCCTTCAGAACTGAGCCCCTCCCTGGCACTGTCCTTCAGCTTTATGGGGATCCCCGTCCTGGCCTAGCACTGGTGCCCGCTGATCTGCCCTTCTCTCTGCTCGCAGCTCAGTCCCCCACATGTACCCATATTCCATTCCACCCACCTCTGAGCACCCTGCCCCTGCTGCCTGGGCTCTGTGCCCTCATTTCTCTCCCTTGCTTGTCACAAAACCTCCGCCCCCAGCCCCTCAGGAGTCCAATCCCGTGATCCTAAACTGGCCCTGAGAGCCATTTCTCCTGTTTGCCATTTTAGACTTTTCTTGTCATTTGAGTTACTCACTTTACAAACCACTACAGAGCCCCCTGAAGACCAGGTGCTATTATACAGGAGATGCTCATATCCAAGCTGGGACTTCAGTGATGTACAGGAAGAGGGGGCTGAGGTGGGAAGGAGCCTGTGGAGCTGGTGGAGGGGTGACTTTCCAAGCGGAGTACAATTCTTGGCGGGACTATAAGCTGAGTGCCTATGGGCTTGACCGTAGGCTGGGGCTGGAGCACCAGGAGGAGCTGGGACTTTTATGCCCCAAGAGCCCCTGGAAGATTTTCATTAAGGGAGGGGTATGATCAGATTTGTGTTTTAGAGATACCTTTGGGTGGGAGCATAAAAGCAAAGAGAGAAAAGATTGGTGTTCGGCTATATGAAAGTGTAAAACTTACGTACCCTCACCGAAAAAAAAACCCACCATGAGATAAGGTAAAAGGCAAGTGAAACACAGGGGGAAATTCTTGCAATATTTAATAATGGATCTTAGTATATAAACAGAGCCTACAAATTAAAAAGAATGTAAAACTGTTCTGTAACAAAATGAGCACATGACTCGTTAAGGCAGTGCACAGAAGACTGACAAACGACCCATAAAGAGTGTTCAGCATCACTAGTAAACAAATACAGAAGGACTGAAGTGAGACACCTTTTTTATATATCAGATTGTTACAGGGTTTTTTTTTTTATCTTCCCAACATGTAAAAAAAATTTTTTTCCAGTTTTATTGAGATGTAATTGACCGCAGTTTAAGGTGTATAGCGTAATGATTTTACTCACGTATATTGTGACATTACCACAGTAAGTTAACATCTGTCATCTCATATAAAAAATACGTATTTTTCCTTGTGATGAGAATTCTTGCTATCTACTCTCTTAACTTGCATATATACCACACAGGAATGTTAACTATAGTCTTGATGCTGTATATTATATCCCTGGTACTTACTTATAAGTGGAAGTTTGTACTTTTTGACCACCTGCATCTCATTTTCCCTCTTTCACTCCTATCTTTACCCTGGTAACCACAAATCTGATTGCTTTTTCCCTGAGTTGCTGGTTGTTGTTTTTTTTCCCCCGACATGTGAGATCATGTATTTGTTTTTCTCTGACTTGCTTCACTTAGCATAATGCCCTCAAGGTCCATCCATGTTATCACAAATGGCAGGATTTCCTCCTTTTTAATGGTTGACTAATGTCTACACATACTGTACTTTATCCTTCCATCCACTGATAGACACTTAGGTTGCTTCCATGTCTTGACCATTGTAAATAATGCTGCTATGAATGTCGGGATGCAGATAGCACTTTTTTTTTTTTTAAGATTTTATTTATTTGCGAGAGAGAGAATGAGAGACAGAGCATGAGAGGGAGGAGGGTCAGAGGGAGAAGCAGACTCCCTGCTGAGCAGGGAGCCTGATGTGGGACTCGATCCCGGGACTCCAGAATCATGACCTGAGCCGAAGGCAGTCGCTTAACCAACTGAGCCACCCAGGCGCCCAGCACTTTGACATAGTGTTTTTGTTTCCTTTGGATATATTCCCCAAAGTGAAATTGCTGGATCATATATATGGTGGTTTCAGTTTCAATTTTTTGAGGAACCTCAATACTGTTTTCCACCATGGCCACACCAATTTACAATCCCACCAACAATGCACAAGTGTTCCTTTTAATCCATGTCCTCTTCAGCATTTGTTATTTCTGGTCTTTTTGATGGCAGTCAATCTAATTGGTGTGAGGTGATAAGTCATTGTGGTTTTGATTTGCATTTCCCTACTGATGAGTGATGCTGAGCATTTCCTCATATACTTGTTGGTCCTTTGGATGTCTTCTTTGGAAAAATGTCTATTCAGGTATTAACCCATTTTTGCATTGGATTATTTTGAGTTTTTACTATTGAGTTGTAGGAGTTCTTGATATATTTTGGATATTCACTCTTAATCAGATACATGGTTAGCACATATTTTTCCCATTCTGAAGGTTGTCTTTTACTTTTGTTGATGGTTCCTTTTGCTGTGCAGACGCTTTTTAGTTTGATGTAGCCCCACTTACTTTTGCTTTTGTGATTCGTGCTTTAGGTGTCCTACCCAAAAAAATCACTGCCATGACCCATGTAAAGGCGCTTTTCTCCTGTGTTTTCTTCTAGGATTTTGATGGTTTCTGGTCTTACATGGGCATCTTTAATCCTTTTCAAGTTAACTTTGGTACATGGTGTAAGATAGGGATCTAGTTTTATTCTTTTATGTGTGAATATACAATTTTCCCAGCACCATTAGTTGAAGAGACAGTCTTTACTCCGTTGAGTATTCTTGGCTCCCTTGCATGGGTTTATTTCTGAGCTCTCAGATCTGTTCCATTGGTCTAGGTGTCTTTTTTTATGCCAGTACTATACTGTTTTGATTACTATACCTTTATAATATAGCTTGAAATCAGAAGTGTGATGTCTCCCACATTGTTCTTTCTCAGGATTGCTTCAGGTATTTGGGGTCTTTTGAGGTTCCATATAAATTTTAGGATTGTTTTTTTCTGTTTCTGTGAAAAATTCCATTGGAATCTTGATAGGGATTGCATTTAATCTATAGATGGCTTTGGGGCGCCTGGGTGGCTCAGTCGTTAAGCGTCTACCTTCGGCTCAGGTCATGATCCCAGGGTCCTGGGATCAAGCCCCGCATCGGGCTCCCTGCTCCGCAGGAAGCCTGCTTCTCCCTCTCCCACTCCCCTTTTCCCTCTCTCGCTGTGTCTCTCTCTGTCAAATAAATAAATACAATCTTAAAAAAAAATCTATAGATGGCTTTGGGATGGTATGGACATTATTAATATTCTTCTAATCTGTGAACATGGAATACCTTTCCATTTATTTCTGTCTAAAATTTTTTTCATCACTATTTTATAGTTTTGAGGGTACAGATTTCTCACCTTCTTGGTTAAATTTATTCCTAAGTATTTTATTGCTTTCAATGCTATTATACATGGGATCAGTTTATTTCTTTTTCAGATAATTCATTGTTACTATATAAAAATGCTACTTATTTTGTATGTTAATTTTGTATCCTGCAACTTCACTGAATTTGTAGATTGGATATAACAGTTCTTTGGTGGAGTCTGTCAGATTTTCTGTGTATAAAATCATGTTATCTGCAAATAGACAATCTCACTTCTTCCTTTCCAATTCTGATGGGCTTTCATATTTTCTTGCCTGATTGCTCTGGCTAGGAGTTCAGTAATATCTTGAATGGGAGGAGTGAGAATGGGCACCCTTGTCTTGTTCCTTATTTTAGAGGAAAGGCTTTCAACCTTTTGTCATTAAGTATCATATTAGCTGTGGGTTTGTCATCTACAGCTTTTGTTATGTTGAGGTATGTTTGTTATATACCTAATTTATTAAGAGGTTTTATCATGAATGGTTATTGAATTTTGCCCAATGATTTTCCTGTGTCCATTGAGATGATCATAAAATTTTTTTCTTCTATCAATGTGATATATCATAGTGACAGATTTACATCTGTTTAACCACACTTGTATCTCAGAAATAAATACCACTTGATCATGGTGAAGGATCTTTTTAATGTGCTGCTGAACTCTGTTTACTAGTATTTTTTTAAAGATTTATTTATTCTAGAGAGAGAGAGTGAGTGCATGTGTGTGTGGGAGGAGGGGCAGAGAAAGAAGGGAAGCAGACTCTGCTGAACACGGAGCCCTACATGGGGCTTGATCCCATAACCCCAAGATCATGACCCCAGCCAAAACCAAGAGTCAGAAACTCAACTGACAGCCACCCAGGCACCTCCTGTTTACTAGTATTTTATTGAGAATTTTTGCCTCTATATTCATCAGAGATAGTGGCCTATAGTTTTCTTTTAGTGTTATTTTCTGGCTTTGGTAATGCTGGCCTTATAAAATAAATTTGGGAGTCTTCCCTCCTCCCAAACATTGAGGAGTCTGAGAAGGGTTTGTATTAATTCTTCTTTAAATGTTTAGTAAAATTTACCAGTGAAGCCGTCTGTTCCTGGGCCTTCCTTCCTTGGGAGATGTTTGATCACTAATTCAATCTCCTTACTAATAATTGGTCTGTCACATTTTCTACTTTATTCTGATTCATTCTTGGTAGATTGTATGTTTCTAAGAATTTTCAATTTCCTTTAGGTTTTCCAGTATGTTGGCATATAGTTGTTCATAGTAGCCTCCTAAGATCCTTTGTGGCATGAGTTGTAATATTTACTTCTTCATTTTCATTTGTAATTTTGTTGATTTTGGCCCTCTCTATTTTTTTTTCTTGGTTTAGCTAAACATTTGTCAATTTTATCTTTTCAAAAAACCATTTCTTAGTTTGGTTAGTCTTTTCTATTGTATTCCTGGTCTCCATTTTATTTGTTTCTGCCCCAATTTCTATTATTTCCTTCCTTCTCCTAACTTTGTGTTCACTTTTTTTTTTTAGTTCCTAAAGCATAGCATTAGGTTGAGATACTTATTTCCTGAGGTAGGCATTTATTGCTATGAACTTCCCTTTTAGAATTGTTCTGTCTGCATACCGTAAGTTTTGGTACATTGTGTTTCCATTTTTGTTTCTGTCAAGATACATTTTTATTTCCCCTTTAATTTCTTCTTTGACTCTTGGCTATTCAGACTATTGTTTTGTTTCCATGTATTCATGAATTTTTCAGTTTTCCTCCTGTTAATGATTTCTACTTGGAGACCACTGTGGCCAGAAAAGGTACTTGGTATGATTTCAGTCGTCTTGAATTTGCTAAGACTTGTTCTGTGGGTTGACCTCTTTATCACTGCATAATAATAATTGTAAAAGACCTTCTTTGTCTCATTTTACCATTTTTATATTTAAGTCTATTTAGTATGATAGAAGTATAGCTACCCCTACTTTTTTGGTTTGTTTTTTGGAATACCATTTGCTTACAACAACTTTTTCCATCCCTTCACTGTCAGTCTGTGTGTCTTTAAGACTAAAGTGAGACTCTCTGGGCACATATCATTAGATGTTTTTCAAATGTTATCCACTCAGCCATCCTATGTATATTGATTGGAGAATTTAATCCAATGAAATACAATTTAAAGTAATCATTAATAGGTAAGGACTTACTTAGTTTGCCATTTTATTGTTTTTATGACTTTTACAGAACCATTATTCTTTGTTCTGTATCTTGCTTTCTTTTTTTGTGTTTCAATGTCTTCTGATATCTGTAGGGTTTGACTTCTTTATCGTGTACTTTTGTGTAATTACTACAGGTTTTACCCTCGTGGTTACCACAAGGTTTACATAAAATATTTTAAAATTATAACACCTTATTTTAAACTGATAACAAGGGGCGCTTGGGTGGCTCAGTCATTAAGCGTCTGCCTTTGGCTCAGGTCATGATCCCAGGGTCCTGGGATCGAGCCCCACATCAGCCTGCTTCTCTCTCTCCCACTCCCCCTGCTTGTGTTCCCTCTCTCATTGTGTTTCTCTCTGTCAAATAAATAAATAAAAATCTTTAAATAAAAAAATAAAAAAATAAACTGATAATAAGTTAACTTCAATAGAACTTCTAAACTTTATGCTTTCATCTCCCCTCTCCCCCCACTTACATTTTAGGTTATTGATGTTACAGTTAACATACTTTTTATATTGTGTAACCAGTAACAGATTATTATTGTTGTAGTTATTCTTACAGTATTTTCTAACATTTTTTAAAGATTTTATTTATTTATTTGACAGACCACAAGCAGGGGGAGCTGCAGAGGGAGAGGGAGAAGCAGTCCCCTCACAGAGCAGGGAACTCGACGTTGGGCTCGATCCCAGGACCCTGGGATCATGACCTGAGCTGAAGGCAGATGCCCAACAGACTGAGCCACCCAGGCGCCCCAGTGTTTTCTAACTTTTATTTTTATTTATTGATTTAATTTAATTTAATTAATCACCATACAGTACATCATTAGTTGAGATGTAGTGTTCCATGATTCATTGTTTGCATGTAACACCCAGTGCTCCATGCAATACGTGCCCTCCTTAATACCCATCACTGGGCTAACCCATTCCCCCAC
>NC_138385.1:88510550-88551762 GCF_054177405.1 Leptonychotes weddellii | reverse complement strand
AGCTCTGCATCACTCCATCCATTCTAAATGACAGCCTTGCCGGATAAAGTATTCTTGGCTGCATGTTTTTCTCATTTAGTACCCTGAATATGTCTTGCCAGGCCTTTCTGGCTTGCCAGGTCTCTGTGGACAGGTCTGACGTTATTCTGATGTTCCTCCCTCTGTACGTAAGGAATCCCTTCCCCCTAACTGCCCTTAAGATGGTTTCCTTGGTTCTAAGATTTGCGAGTTTTACTATTACATGCCGGGGCGTTGGCCTATTTTCCTTGATCTTGGGAAGGGTTCTCTCTGCCTCTAGAACACGAATGTTTGTCTCATTCCCCAGATTAGGGAAGTTCTCAGCTACAATTTGCTCAAATATATCTTCTAGTCCTCTCTCTCTCTCTCCACCCCCTCAGGGATTCCAGTAATTCTGACATTGGAAAGTTTCATGGTGTCACTTATTTCTCTGATTGTATTTTCATGGATTTTGAGTTGTTTTTCCCTGGCTGCCTCTTTTTCCTTTTTGTCTAGTAAGTGGTGTTCTAGATCACTAATTCATTCTTCTGCCTCGCTTACCCTAACTGTTAAAATATCTAGATTAGATTGGATCTCATTTATAGCGTTTTTAAGTTCTGCCAGTTCAGCTTTCATTTCTGCCCTTAGAGACTCTATGTTGCCATCAATCGATTTCTCCATTCTAGCTATTGTCTTCACAATTGCTACCCTGAATTCCATCTCCGACATCTTGGTTATATCTGTATCCATTTGTAAATCTGTGGCAGAAGTCAGTCTCTGAGTCTTTCCTATTTTGGGGGGTTCCTCCTCCTAGTCATTCTGTTGAGGGGTGGTTGAGGGTATGTACAGAATCCAAATTATTGACCAGAACCCAAGCAAGATGCACCTGTTTTATAGGGACCTTAGGGTTGTCGGCCTCTTGTTCTCCCAGCCTGTCTTCTGGGGGAGGGGTCTGCCGCACCATTACTCAGGCAACCCTGTTTGAGCAGAGTTGCCCTGCCCCCTGTGGCAGGGGATGGGCTCAGTGAAAACTGTTTTTTGGGGGCTTTTGTTCTCTGGCGGCTTTCCGCACCTCTTCTGAGAGTCAGAGCAGAAGAGATAGTTTCCAACCCTCTGCCTCAGAGCAGAGAGATCGCAGTCTGCTCTTCAGTGAGCTCTCCAGGCCACACCGTCTCCGTTTCTGTCCGTGATGCTATAAACTGCAGCCTCCCGGGTTGTGTGCCCCTCCGCAGCGCTCCCAGTCCTGCCTCCAGGTCGGGGCACGTCTCTGCCCTTTGTGCTTCTAAAACCACCAGCCGCTCCCAGTTTGTGTGCGCGACCCCGCAGCTCCGGGTTTCTGCCCCGGGGGCTGCCCTAGAGTCCTTTCCCCATCACTACTGGTCTGCGAGTCTGTGCCCTGTCCCCAGCGCGGGAGGCTATCGCTCATTGGTGGTGTAGGATCCCCACGGCTCCCTCCCCGTGCCGTTTATCTTCGGATATCTGCCTGCAGAATCACGGCTCCCCACTTCATACCTCAAAACCAACCGCCTGTGATATTCTGTTTGTAGAGATCCAGATCTATCTTCTTACATCTCAGACTGATTTCATGGGTGTTCAGAGTGGTCTGGTAGATATCCAGCTCAATTCCGGGGACCAGTTGGAATAGGGTCCCCTACTTCTCCGCTATCTTTTCCTCTCCCCCCCTAACTTTTAAAATAGAGTTGTAAGTGGATTACACACCACCACTACCACATTACAGATTCTTATTTTGACTATATATTTACCATTACCAGTAAGTTTTACACTACCTTATGTTTTATGATGTTCATTAATGTCCTTTTACTCAAAGACCCCCCTTTAGCATTTCTTATAAGGCACGTCTGGTGGTGGTGAACTCAGCTTTGTTTTGGGGGGGAAGCCTTTATTTCTTCATTTCTAAAAGATAGCTTTGCCAGGTACAGAATTCTTGGTTGACATTTTTTTCTTTCAATATTTTGGACATACTATCCCATTCTCTCTGGGCCCAAGCCAATTTTGTTGAGAAGTCCACTGATAGTCTCATGATGGTTCCCTTGTATGTAATTCACCTTTTTTCTCTTGCTGTTTTCCAAATTTTTTCTTTGACTTTTGACAATTTAATTACAGTCTGTATCAGTGTAGCCCTATTGGGGTTCATCTTATTTGGGATCTTTTGTACCTCATGGATTGGGATGTTTTAAGCCATTACTGCTTTAAATTTACTTTCTGTACCCATTCCCTCCTCATTCTCTTTTCCTTTTGAAATTCCCTTAATGTAAATATTGTTTGTCTTGATTGTGTCCTTATGTCATGTATGTTTTGTTCACTTCATCCTTTTTTGTTGTTGTTGTTCCTCTAACTGGATTATTTCAAAAGTCTTCTCTTCTAGGTCACTGTTTTTTCTGCATAGCTGAGTCTTTTAAGATATTATTATTATTTTTAAAGATTTTATTTGACAGAGAGAGAGAGACAGCAAGAGAGGGAACACAAGCAGGAGGAGTGGGAGAGGGAGAAGCAGGCTTCCCACTGAGCAGGGAGCCCAGCAGGACCCTGGGATCATGACCTGAGCCAAAGGCAGATGCTTAATGACTGAGCCACCCAGGTGCCCCTAATATTTTTTTTTTTTTTTTTAAGATTTTATTTATTTATTTGAGAGAGAGAGAATGAGAGACAGAGAGCATGAGAGGGAGGAGGGTCAGAGGGAGAAGCAGACTCCCTGCCGAGCAGGGAGCCCGATGCGGGACTCGATCCCGGGACTCCAGGATCATGACCTGAGCTGAAGGCAGTCGCTCAACCAACTGAGCCACCCAGGCGCCCCTAAGATAATATTTTTAAGTAATCTCTACACCCAACATGGGGCTCAGACTCACAACCCCAAGATCAAGAGTTGCACCCTCTACCGACGAGCCAACCAGGAGCCCTGAGTCTCCTTTTGAAGCTCTGTTGAATTTTTTAGTTCAGTCATTGTATTTTTTAGCTCTACAGTTTTTTTTGATGGTTTCTATTTCTGTGTTGAACTTCTTGTTTTGTTTATACATCATTTTCCTAATTTTTAGTTTTCTATGTCTTATTGCAGTTGACTAAACTTTAAAAAGGATTATTCTGAAATCTGACTGTTCATAGACAGCCATTTCTTTAAGGTCAGTTATTAGAGCTTTAGTAGTTTCTTTTTTTGGTGTCATGTTAATAGATTTTTTTCATGATCCTTGATTCTTTACATTGGTCTCTGTGCATTTGAGTAAGCAGTCTCCTCTTCCAGACTTTATGGGTTTGCTTTGGCAGAGATTGCTCTTTGCCAGTCCCCTCAATGTGGGTTTCTGGATGTGTCAGTTGGTAATGTCCTTGGGCAGGTGGAGTTTTGCTATCAGGGTCAATTTCTGGGTGAGGCCCCTGGTTGAGCTCTGAGGTCGGGGTTAGGGGTGCCACTGTCTGAGAATGGTTGGATAAGACTGCTTGTTTGGTTCCGTAACAAATGAGACTGTACCAATTGCCTGGGTTCTCTGGTCAGGCTTACTGGACTGGCAGGACTCCATACTAAGCAGCAGATGGAGCTATGAATTAGCTTCTCTGCCTTCTTGGGGCAGGAAAATGGGCCTACAAGGCTCATTGTTTCAGGACCTAAATCAGGCAAGGCTGTGTACTGAATTCTCTGGCTAGAATGGGTCACCTTGTTTTGTTCTGCAGATGAAGAGCATCATGGACAGTGATCTCTGTTCAACTGCCACTATAAGTAGGTCTGTTGGTTGGGATACATAGTTTTCTGTGTGTTCTAGTTAGGTTCCTTGGTCAGGCAGGCCAAAAGTTGTATTCAGTGGGCAGGGCTATGAATTAGTTTATGTATCCAGGCACAACAAGAGAAGTAGCTCCAAGGCCAGAAAGGCTTTAGGTTTATGGTCTTGACTCAAGCCAACCTATGCCACAAGTTTCCTGCCCGAATGGAGTCACTGGCTTTGCTCTGCAGACTATCAGCTCTGCCTGTTGGACTCTGTGCTTGAATGTTGCTGGGCTTTGCAGCTTTCCTGGTCTTACAGCCAAGCTTTCTCTTTGGGCGGTGCTGAGAGCTTTACTCAGCAGTGGATGGGGCTATGACTTAGCTCCCTTGCCTGCGTGGGACAGGAGGGCCAGCTCCAAATAGGCTCCCGGTTTTTCCAGATCAGGCCTTCTGGTCGGGGGCGGGGCCTGGTCAGGAGCTGCACTCAGTAGTGGGTAGGCTATGAATTAGTTCCAATGCCTGGGTGGAGTCAGTGAACCCTCACCACCTAGCCCTGGCTTTGCAGGCAATCAGCTCTTCCTGCCATACTCTTGGCTCAAGTGCTGCTGGACTCTGTAGCTTCCCAGGTGTTCTCGCCAGCCTTTCTGGTCGGGCAGGGTTGGGAGCCTCACTCAGCAGTAGCGGACAGAGGGCTATGACTCAGCAACCCTTCCTGCACAGAGGCAGACCGGGCTCCAGGGCCAGAAGAATCTCTTTGTTTGAGGGCCAGAATCAGGCAGACTTGTGCCCTGCTCAGTTCCCTGGGCCAGTTGTGCCACTGTCTTGGCTCTGCAGATAAGCAAAAGCACGAGCCGGGACTACCACCGCTTGGGTGCTGCAGGTAGGAACTCAGTCTGCCAACATCCGCACTGGTTGTTGGAAGCCCCTCCCCTTCAGATTCTCAGTGGCCGATGCCCGCAGATTGCCTTGCAATTCCTATAGAATGAGACCAGAGTGGGGGCTCCCAAGCAGTGACCTACAAGGCTCAGGGAACTGGGTGTCCACCCTGGACTCTCTTTTCCCACTATAAAAACTGGAGGCTCAGCAGAGACCTCTGTGTAATGCTGGGTTGGCCTGGCTTAGAGGCAATAAGGTCAGCACATAGCCTCACCCCCATGTTCCAGGATTCTCTCAGTGGCGTCTTATCTATGAATAGTTGTTAATTCTTCTTGTGAGGGGGAGCAAAGTCAGGAATGACTTATGTCACCATCTTGATGAGCTTAATCTCCCCAGATTTTTTTTTTTAATTTGTAATGGCCAGTGCTGGTGAGGGCTCAGGAAAAAACCACACTCCTGTTACTGCTGGTGGCAGGGTGAAATAATGGTACCTTTCTGAGGAGTAACTGGGCAATAGGTGTAAAAACTTTTGTTTCCTGAAGAGATAATCTGAGCCGTAAATAAATACTCATTGGGTACACGGATATTCATTGCAGGGTCATCACAGACAAAACTGCAAACCCCTGAAATAGGTGAGAGAAATCTTGCACAACTCTGAGGTGATACATTAGGCAGCTGATGAAAATCCAGTCCTTAAAGAATATAATAGTGTGAGAATATTTGTGAGCTACTGCACGGTAAAAATGGTTTGGGAGCCATATATTCTGCGTGATCCCATTTTGTAAAAGGAAACATACACGTGCAAATGGTGAAAAGATGGGCGCGAGATCCCAGTGACCAATCTGTGCAGTTGCACTGCAGGTGAATTTTAGTCTGTTCTCGTTTAGTTTTTTTCTTTCTTTCTTTTAAAGATTTATTTATTTATTATTTATTTATTTGTCAGAGAGAGAGAGTGCGTGCACAAGCGGGGGAACGGCAGGCAGAGAGAGAAGCAGGCTCCCCACGGAGCAAGGAGCCCAATATGGGGCTCGATCCCAGAACCCTGGGATCATGACCTGAGCCGAAGGCAGACGCTTAACCAACTGAGCCACCAGGCGTCCCATTTTCCTTACTTTCTAACAGTTCTGTAATGAACACGCATTACTTTTATCACCATAAGGAAGACAGATGACTGAGGCAAGGAGAGGAGGCAACAGGCCCTGCATTAATGACACAGAACGGTAGGGCCTCAGGCACTTCATCAATCCCTCCCCCAACCTTTATAAGCTCTAGTCCATTACTTTTTAGGATCTCAAGTTTCCTCTAGCATATATAATTGAGAAGACTTGCTGATCACTAAGAACATTTGCAGATTTAAAATTCCACAATTCTAAGAACCTACCAATTATTCACTTTCCATTAAAGGCATTGATAATTCTGCCAAAAGACATCCAACCCCCTCAAAATCTAACAGAAAAAAAGTGCAGTAGTACAACATCATTACCTTAGAGGAAGCCCATTTATGAGACAAAATCAAATGCCAAAAGGATAGGGTGGCCTATTATTAATAGCAACATTAAAAGAATCCTTGAGCTTCTAGAAGTCCTTTGAAAATAAGTATTTTTATTACTATAATATTTAAGTATATTTATAGTGGCAGCCATTAGCTCTCGCTGTTAATGGATTGTCAGCATTTCCATTAGAAGCTCACTTTGTAAGTAATCTACAGCTTGTCTACTGTAGTTTGACTCAAGCTCATAACTGAGAATATTATGCCTAAGGTAATGCAATAATTTGAATCCTTGATGATAAACAATGGTGTCACACTTCATATAATGTGATATCCGTGCAAAACAACTCTAGGTCTCAGTTTGGAAGCTCTGTGATCTGTTTCTGGTGCATTATGAAGCATGATTCTTCTGCAAAGGAGTTAAACTGGATCAGGTCAGGAGACAGTTTGTAATGAGCTTCCTGGTAAGAAAAGCACTTTAGGAATACAAAAATAAGACCATGGCATGGCATTTTCATAAAGAAAAGGTATTTAAATTACACCTGTAATTGTATTAAGATACTTTCATTGATAAAGTGTTCTCCCAAGAAAATAATCCCATTTACTCCTGTCCCATTAAAACTAATTTTCTATTTCTCTTCCTACAAACTTCTCCTTTTTAAGAAGTTCTTCACATCTACTGAGACAGTAAATGTCCTGACAAATGCCTTCCAAGGTTTCAGGATTTCAGAGAGATTCCAGCTTAACTGCCACAAAAAGAAATGAAAAATATCCTAGTTACGTCTGGTTTGGACTTCTGGTAAGCACTGTGGAATTCAAAGAGAGCGTTTGTTTCAGCCAAATCAATAAACAACAAAAACTAACCCTTACAAACAATGCCTGACATATGCCTAGGTGTTGTTAAAGGGCTTTAGAGTGTGACAATTTCATCCACTCAACAACCCTACAAGCTAGCTGAGGGAAAGGAACTTGGCCAAGGCACTCAGCTAGGAGGTGAGTCCTGCTCCTGCCCAACTCTCTGTAATTAGCCACTTTAATAGTAAGAAGCTTTTCTGTTGACTCATTTACTTGTGCATTTGTTGGAAGCCAAATTTTTGAAACCAACTGTCAAAAGCTTCAAGTAGGAAATTAATTCAGACCCACAAACTGAATTTTACGTTTTGTAAAATCAAAACAGTCTTAAACATTAGCATGCTATATTAGGATGATTATATATATATTTATATATATATATTATATATATTATATTATATATAAATATTCTCTTTACACACACACGGTGTAACAAGCGCTGGAAGGAATGTGGAGAAATCAGAACCCTTGTGCATTGCACTGGAATGTAAAATGGTGCAGTCAGTGTGAAAAACTGTGTAAGTTTCTAAAAACATTTAAAAATAGAATTACCATATTATTTAGAAATTCAGCTTCTGGGTATATAACCAAAAGAAATGAAAGCAGGAGATTAAACAGATATTTGTATAGCAATGTTGATAGCAGCATTATTCATAATAGCCAAAAGATGGAAACAGTCCAAATGTCCATTAATGCATGAATCAATAAAATGTATATATAAATAATATCCCATTATATATATACATATATATGTGTGTGTACATGTATATATGTATATGTGTATGTATACACACAATCTGATGTAGATTATTTTTTCTCAACTTGCATAGAGTAGAGTATTCCCAAGATGGGTGTTGGGAAAAAAAACATTTTGTGTATCATAAAATATTATGGAGGGTTTTCTTGGCATGGAGAATCTGAGAGTTGACCACTCATTCCTTCAATAAACATTTACTGACAGCACACTATTTATGGTTCAGGCATAAATATAAGCCCTGAGGATATAGCAGTAAATAAGGGGGCAAGGGGGTGTCTATGCTCATGTTTATTTTTTTATTGAGGTATAATAGACATTAGTTTCAGGGGTACAACAGGATGATTCACTATTTGTACATATTGTGAAATGATCACCACAGTTAGTCTAGTTAGCATCCATCACCATATATAGTTACATTTTTTTTCTTGTGATGAGAACTTTTAAGAGCTACTCCCTTAGCAATTTTCCAATACTTAATAGAGGATTATTAACCGTAGTCACCATGCTGTACACTACATGCCCATGATGTATTTTATAATTGTTAAGTTTGTACCTTTTTTTTTTTTTGGTGGGCAGCAAAGAAAGTTTTATTGAGTGATAGTACAAAGCTCCCGAAGAGGGAGGGGACCTGAGAGGGTTGCCCAAGTTTGTACGTTTTGACCCCCTTAACCCATTTTGCCTGCACCCACCGCCTGCCTCTGACAACCACCAATTTGTTCTCTGTATTGACGAGCACTGGGTTTTTTTGCTTGCTTGTTTTAGATTCCACAAATAAATGAGATCACACAGTATTTGTCTTTCTCTAATTAGCATAATGACCTCATGGTCCAACAATTTGTTGCAAATGGCAAGATTTCCTTCTTTTCTGAATAATATTCCATGGTGTCTATATACATTTTCATTATCCATTTATACATTGATGGATACTTAGGTTGCTTCCATGTGTTGGATATTGTAAATAATGCTGCAGTGAATATGGTGATATATAGATCTTTTCAAATTAGTGTTTTCATATCCTTCAGATAAATATCCAGAAGTGTATTTGCTGGACCATATGGTAGTTCTATTTTTAACTTTCTGAGGAGTCTCCATAGTGGCTGTACCAATTTACATTCCCACTAACAATGTACAAGTGTTCCCTTTTCTCCATATCCTGATCACTTGTTAATTTGTCGCTTTGAGAATAGCCATTCTAACAGGTGTGAGGTGCTAGCTGCTTGTGGTCTTGATTTGCATTTCCCTAGTAATTAGTGATGTTGAACACATTTTCAGGTCCTGTTGGCCATCTGTATGTTGTCTTTGGAAATATGTCTTTTCAGATCCCGTGCCCATTTTTAAATCAGATTGTTTCTTTTTGTACTGTTGAGTTATATGACATCTTATTTTGATTAACCCCTTATCACATATGATTTGCAAATATTTGCTCCCATTCAGTAACATACCTTTTCATTTTGTTAATGGTTTCTTATGTGCAGAAGCTTTTTAGTTTGGTGTAGTCCCACTTATTTATTTTTGCATTTGGTGCCTTTGCTTTAGGTGTCAAACTAAACCTAACCGGCAAGACAGATGTCAAGGAGCTTATAAGAGCTCCTTGGAGTTTTGTTTTCTCCCAGGAGTTTCATGGTTTCAAGCCTTATATTCAAGTAAGATAGTGGTCCAGTTTCATTCTTTCTGCATGTGGCTACCTAGTTTTCCCAGCACCATTTACTGAACAGACTGTCCTTTCCCCATTGTAGTAATTGAATTAACCATGTAGGTGTGGGTTTATTTCTGGACTCTTTACTCTGTTCCATTGATCTATATCTGTATTAAATACCAATGCCATACTATTTTGGTTACTATAGCTTTGTAATATAGTTGAAATCAGGGAGCATGATGCCTTCAGCCTTGTTCTTTCTCAAGATTGCTTTGGCCATTTGGGGTCTTTTATGGTTCCATACAAGCTTTAGGATTGTTGGTTCTCTTTCTGTAAAAAAGAAATGCCATTGAATTTTGATAAGGATTGCACTGGATCTATAGATTGCTTTGGGAAGTATGGCTATTTTAACAATATTCTTCTAATCCATGAGCAAGAGGTAGCTCTCCATTTATTTGTCTTCAGTTTCTTTAAGTATAGTTGACATACAATATTTTATTTCAGGTGTACAGCACAGTGATTCACCAGTATATGCATTATGAAATGCTCACCATAAGTGTAGGCACCATCTGCCACCATGCAAAGTTATTGCAATATTATTGACTATATTCTCTATACTGTACTTTTTATCCCTGTCACCTACTTTATAACTGGAAGTTTGTACCTCTTTATCCCTGTCACATAATTCATCCACCCTGCTCCCAGCAACCACCAGTTTCTTCTCTGTATTTATGAGGGTTTTTTTTTCATTTTGATTTTTAGATTCCACATAAAAGTGAAATCATATAGTATTTGTCTTTTTTTGTCTGACTTATTTCATTTAGCATAATACTCTCTAGGTCCATCCATCTTGATGCAAAGGGCAAGATTTCATTCTTTATGGCTGAGTAATATTCCATTGTGTGTGTATACATATCTTTACACACAGCACATAGTTATCCATTTGTGTATCAATGAACACTTAGGTTGGATCCATTTCTTGACTATAAATGCTGCAATAAACATAGGGGTGCGTAAGTGTTTTTGTTTCCTTTGGCTAAATACTCAGACATGGAATTACTGGGTTGTATAGTAGTATTGCTGTTTTTAATTTTTTGAGGAACCTCCACACTGTTTTCTTTCCATAGTGGCTGTACCAATTTACAGTCCCACCAATAATGTACAAGTGTTCCCTTTTCTCCACATCCTAGCCAACACTTGTTATTTCTTGTGGTTTTGATAAATGCCATTCTGACTGTGAGGTGATGATAGGTCATTGTGGCTCTGATTTGCAGTTTCTTGATGGTGAGTGAGGTTGAATATTTTTTCATATGTCTGTTGGCCACATGTATTTTTCTTTGGAAAAATGTTCAGGTCATCTAATTTTTTTTTATTGGACTGTTTTTTTTGGTGGTAAGTTGTATACATTTTTTACATATCCTTTCCAAATATCTACTTCAATTCAGTAGGTTGCCCTTTTGTTTTGTTGATGGTCTCTTTTTCCATGCAAAAGCTTTTAATTTTGATGCTGTCCCATGATGTCATGGCTAATGTCAGAGAAATGACTGCTATGTTCTCTTCAAGGACTTTTATGGTATCAAGTCTCACATTGAAGTCTTCAATCCATTTTGAGTTCATTTTTATGTATAGTATTAGAAGGTGGTCCAGTTTCATTCTTTTGCGTCCATTACCTGTCCAGTTTGCTCAGCACGTTTGATACTTGATTATATTTTCTTTCTCTTTGTTCATCCATTCTTCTCCCAAGTTCAGTGAGCATCTTTATGGCCATACTTTGAACTCTTTATTAAGTAAATCAGTTATTTCTGTCTCATTAAGGACTTTCTCTGAGTTTTTTTTTTTTAATTTTGAGCATATTCCTCAAGTTTCCTTGATACTCTGTGTTGGTTTCTGTGCATTAGATATAACAGCCACCTCCACCTGTGCGGAAGGAGTAACCTCATGTCAGAGATCACAGCTCTTGGGTTCTCTCTCAAACCTTTGTGATTGTTCAAGTAGTGTATTGTATTTTTAGTGGATCCCAGTAGTGGAGGGTGTACCAAGGCCTGTCAGTGTCCCCAAAGGGAGGATCTCAGTGAGCACCTAGATTCAGCTGATTGGAAGCCAGACCCTCAGGCAACAGCTTTTAAAATATGCAAATATAGGCGTATTTCAGCGATAATGTGGGTTCGGTTCCAGATCACCACAATAAAGTGAACAATGAAGCAAGCCAAAAGAATTTTTTGGTTTCCTCGTGCATGCGAAAGTTACACTCTATGGTAGTTTATTAAATTTGAAATTGCATTATGTCTAAAAAAACAGTATAGAAGTCTTAATTTAAAAATACTTTGTTGTTAAAATAGGCTCTCCATTTTCTGAGCTTTCAGCAAGTCATGATCTCCTTCTTGGTGGAGGGTCTTGCCTCAGTGTTGATGGCTGCTGACTGATCAGGATGGTGATGGAAGGCTGGGGTGGCTGTGGCGATTTCTTAAGACAGCAATGAAGTCCCATCTCAACTGTCCTTTCAGCAACCATTTCTCTATAGCATGCGATGCTGACAGCATTTTATCCACAGTAGAACTTCTTCCCAAATTGGAGTCAATCCTCTCAAACCCCGCTACTGTTGGCTCAACTAAGTTGATGTAATATTCTCAATGGTTTGTCATCACTTCAGCAGTCTTCACAGCATCTTCACCAGGAGTAGATTCCATCTCAAGAAACTGCTTTCTCTGCTCATCCATAACAGATGATTAAAGTTTTGTCAGGAGACTGTAGCAGTTCATTCCCAGCTCCAGGCTCTATTTCTAATTATTCTCTTGCTCTTTCCACCACATCTGCAGTCTCTTCCTCCCCTGGCGTCCGAAACCCCTCAAGATCATCTGTGATGGTTAGAATCCACTTTTTCCAAACTCCTATGAATGTTGATATCTTTACTTCTTCCAATGAATCACAAATGTCCTTAATGGCAACTAATATGTTAAATCCTTTCCAGAAGGTTTTCAATTGACTTTGCCCGGCTCCATCAGGAGAATCACTAGCTCTGGCAGCTATAGCCTTACAGAATGGGTTTCTTAAATCCTAAGGCTTGAAAGTCAAAGTGATTTCTTGATCTATGGGCTGAAGAAGGGATGTTGTGTGAGCAGGCAGGAAAGCAACATTAATCTCATTTCACATCTCCACCAGAGCCCTTGGGTGACCAGGTACATTGTCAATGTGCAGTAGTATTTTTAAAGCGATCTTTTTTTCTGTGGGCTTACAATATTCAGTAAACCATGTAGTAAACAGATGTGCTGTCATCCATGCTTTGTTCCATTTATAGAGCACAAGTAGAGTCGATGTAGCATAATTCTTAAGGGCTCAAGGATTTTTGAAATGGAAAATGAGCTGTGGCTTTAAGTTAAAGTCCTCAGCTAGGTTAGCCCCTAACCAGAGACTCAGCCTCTATTTTAAAGCTTTGAAGCCGGAATTTAAACTCCCCTCTCTAGCTATGGAAGTCCTAGGTAGCCTCTTCTAATAATGGCTGTTTCGTCTACGTTGCGTATCTGTTTAGTGTAGCCGCCTTCATGCATTTCCAGAGCTAGAGCTTCAGAGTAACTGGCTGCAGCTTCTGCATCAGCACTTGCTGCTTCACTTTATACTTTTATGTTAGTTTTCTTTCCTTAAACCTCATGAACCAACCTGTGATGGCTTCAGATTTTCTCTCCTGCAGCCTCCTCACCTCTCTCAGCCTTCACAGAACAGGAGAGAGGTAGGGCCTTGCTCCGGATTAGGCTTTGGCCTAAGGGAATGTGGTGGCTGGTTGTCCGGTCTTCTATCCAGACCACTAAAACTTTCTGCGTATCCGCAAGAAGGCAAGAAGAGTGTTCCGCTTCCTTGAGTAGCACTTTAAATTTCCTTCAAGAACTTTTCCTTTGTATTCACAACTTGGAAAACTGGTACGAGTGGCCGAGCTTTCAACATACCTTCCTCACTAAACTTAAGCATTTCTAGCCTTAGATCTAAAGTGAGAGACCTGTGACTCTTCCTTTCGCTTAAAAACTGAGAGGCCACTGTAAGGTTATCAGCTGGCCTCATTTCAGTATTCTTGTGTCTCAGAGAATAAGTAGCCCAAGGAAGGGGAGAGAGATGAGGAAAAAACTGGTCACTGGAGCAGTCAGAACACAGACATTTATCAATTAAGGTCGCCGTATTATCTGTGCACGATTCATGGTGTCCCAACACAAGAGTAACATCAAAGACCACTGGTCACTGTAACAAATATAAGAAATACTGCATGAATTACCAACATGTGACACAGACACAAAATAAGCAAATGCTGTTGGAAAAATGGTGCCAATAGATGAGCTCAGTGCATGGTTGCCTCAATCCTTCAATTTGTAGAAAACACAATATCTGCAAATAATATAAAGTAGAGTGCAATAGAATGAGGCACGCCTCTGTATACACTCCTGCAGGACTGCAAGCTCAGTCCTGCTGAGCACCAGAGTCCAGTCATCTAGAGGTGCTCGTCCATGGCGGTTGTTAAAAATCAGGACACCTCACCCATGTACAAGTTCGTTTCTAGTAGATATTGGTGACCTGGAGCAAGACAGAGGGTGAATGCAAAGATGATGACCAATGGTGCCGGTCCTTATTAGGTCCCTAGATCTGTGCCAAACCAAAAGCCTTGCTTAGGCCCCAGCTCTTGGATAAATGAATAGGGCTCTTTCCTAGAAAGACTGGGGGTCTATCTCAGCCTACCGTCTGGGCAGTGCCCTGGAGGTGGTGGCTAGCCACCAGAGAGGCAGGAGCTCAAGGAGTGTCCGTAGGCTGGCAGCCCCAAAGACCAGGACACCAGACACATGTGCAATCTCCTCTCCAGGAGCTACTGGTGCTCTGGTGGGTGGAATAAAGAGAGTGAAGTTAGCACCAGTCCTCCAAGGTCTCTGGAGAGAATTATGGTCAGCCTTTAGATGGATGTTTAATTAGAAGCCTGCCCCTCCGGCCACAGCTATGAAGATAAGCTAAAAGATTTATTTCATAGAAAGATGGGTCTCTAATCTCTTGCTATGCCCTGGGGGTGGTGGATGGTTGAGAATACTTTCTCAGTTGGTCAGTCTTAAGGGACCCTGGAGCGGAAGTCGCACTGGCTACCAGATCCAGGAGATCTCGAGGTGTCCCCTCGGTGGCTACAAGATGGGGGTACCAAAGGAGGGTACAAGCTCCTTTCTGGGAAATGCCAGTAAGCTGGAGTGAGGTAAAGGGAAAGTGAAAGATGGCATCTGCCAGCCTCTGTCCCTAGAGACTAGCCCAGCAGGCTCCTAAGCTGTGTGTTCATTTAGATGCCTGCCTCTCAGGCCAGTGATTTAAGATAAGCAAATAAAATTCTTTCACAAAGAGGTATTATTCAGCTTTAAAGAGGAATGAAATTCTGATACATGCTACAACATTGGTTCAACCTTGAAGACATCATGTTAAATGAAATTAGCCAGATAAAAGGACAAACACTGTAGGACTCCACTAGAGTAAGTAGTCAAGCTCATAGGGACAGAAAGTTAGAAGGGGGATTCCCAGGGACTGGTGGGGGGGGGCAGATTATATAATAAGTACAGAATTGCAATATGGGATGATGCAGAAGTTCTGGAAATGGATAGTGGTGATGGTTGCACAACTATGAATATATTTAACGCCACTGAATGGTACACTTAAAATGGCTAAAATGCTAATTTTGTTAGGTACATTTTATCACAGTTTGAAAATAGTAGTAGTGGACCTCACATCATGTAAATCTGTTATTTTTGAAAAACAAACACATCATCAAGCTTTTTTAAAAGCGGTATCTCCTGTATTAGATGCAAATGCCTGTTTGGTTTGCATATGGATCCACCCGACTGATTGGATTGGGACCGGGGGTGTTTGTGGTCTGGGATGAACTAAAAACTTGGACCTGAACCAAGGTTATTCTCTCTTGGTGCTCCAGGAAAAGGTCTATGTTCATGTTGTAAAACACAATAAATGCATTTTCATTTCAAACGGGAAACAAGTCTATGGTTCAAAGTCAATTAAGGACTATAGTGGCAGATCATTAAAAGTGATACTAAATGTTTTTAAAATGTAGCCTATTTAAAAGGAATGTGTCTGACACTTCGAACAAAAATAACCAAGTTTCACTAGGAAGGCCCTACCCCAAAAGCTGATTTAGCATCCCCTGATCCTGGCTCCATGAACCTGAAGCCCTTGGAAATGAATAGCATCGCCTCCAACATGGCAACAGAGCTTCAGAATTCAGCTCCTCTAAAGCCCCTCCCTTGAGGATAGTCTGGAGGGTTTGTCTCTGAAAGACAGAGAGAGGTAATACTAAGTCTCTGTGGGGAAGGCTTCCCTTGGAAGCTGTGGTTGGGTTACAGGCTGTCTTCTGAGTGTGAGTGAAGACTAGTCACAAGAATCAAGCACACACACAAAATGGATCAAGTAGTTAAGTAAGTAAAGCTATAGGTGGGAAGATGAATAAACAACCTTTTAAGCTCTGATAATCCCCCCCATCAGACTGAATACCTGGGAATATATCCTCTCTATATCCTCTCTTATAGCAATGATGCACCCCCCCAAGGCCCCACCTCCTGGATTTATTCACAACCTCGTGTGGTATCTTCCCACAATATACACCAGTTGTCTGTGTGACCACTACAATATGGCATAAAGGGATTGTCACTTCAGATATTAGTCTTAAAAGACTATAGCTTTTCTCGAATACTCTATCACTTATTCAGGGGGAAGCCAGCTTCTTTGTCATGAAGACACTCGGGCAGCCTGTGCAAAGGCCCAACGTGGGGAGGAATTGGGGTACCTCGTTCCCAGTCACAAAATGCGGAAGAGGAGCCTCCAGCCCCAGCTGACCTCTCGACTGCAACATCATGACAGACCCTGAATGATAACCACCCAGCTAAGCTGCTTCCTGACTTGCAGAAACTGTGTGAAGTAATATTTGTTGTTTTTAAGTCACTAATTTGGGGGTAATTTGTTACTCGCCAATAGATAATATCACCAGGGACACCATGATTTCTGCTTGCTTAAGAGGAAAGCTGACACTACCTCTCCCGAATCTAGATGAGCCGGCCTGAAGTGGCATTTTGGCAACAGGCTTTGTCACATAGCCTTAGAGCAGTTTGGGTACATCTGTTTCTCCACACTGCTGTACCCTAACCCAAGCGGGGTGAGGGAAAGTGACTGCCCCCAAGGGACAGTCCTATGGTGGGTGATACAATGCTGGTCAGGAGAAAGAGGCTTGGGCCCAGCCTCCATCCCAGTACCTCCAACCTCCGAAAGTTTCATAGTTTTCCTAGGCCTTTGTTACTTTATCTAGAATACAGCTACAATACTCCTTTTATTGTTTGGTTAAAATGGGTAGAGTAGATATAAAAAGGCTTTGCAAAAGTTTTAACCTGCTATACAACTTCTAAACTGTAACAACATGGTCATCACCACCACTTTGCACTCTGCTGGAATGGAAGGATGTGGATTTTTGATCACAGTTCTTCACAGCAAGCATGAGGTCCCTTGGGGAGAAAGTAAGACTCTACTGTATGGAGCAAACACAACTGCTGCGTCCAGGTTGGCAGCAGAAAGGTCAGGCTGGAGGAGGTGGCAGGGAGTCACAGTGGGCAGTGGTGTGCACATGGCAAACTAGAGGTCATGCCCTCCTGGAAAGAAATTTTAGAATGTTGTGGAAGGCCCAGCAAACCCATTCTGCCAACTGAATTTGATCCAAAGCCCAAGTTGTACCAAGCACCATAAGCAATAAAAGGCTAAGGGTATATATCTGTATCAAACTAAATATATGATATAGAGCTAAATTCAGAGGATTAAACCTCATCATTGCAGACGCTAGAAGGTTCTGTGAATAGGTCTCTCTCCCGCACCCATGCATCTATTCAAGCCAGACACATTTATGGAATACCCACTATAAAAAGCTACATACAGAGCCACATACCAATTCTGTCATACCAAGTTCTGTACTTTAAATCCTTCTATTTTGTACTTCTCCAAGTTGGGGTTATTTGTAACAGTACTGTATTTGCAGGTAATGCAGATCCTCTATTTTAAGAAATGAGTTCTAGTCCCAAATCCACAAATAAAGAATTATTATAATAATAGCATATTCATGAAAAGCAAATTACTTATCTTGGCGTTTAACATCCTTGTAACTATTCCTGTACTTTTAATGTCAACAGAAAAAAAGCAATGTCTAAGTCTGGCTGATATGGTAAATTAATGTTAATAACAGTTTTGACACTAATAGCAAGTTTTAAAAAGAAAAACCTCCAGACTGGAAGCTGGGTTTCATTTCTTAAAAATCACCGCAGCTAGCTGTCACCAGACTCCTCTAGAACAATTCCAGCTACTATTTCACCTTCACTGGGAGCCTGAAACAACTAAAATCTATAAATCCTAGACATTCTCTTCCTTCCCTGCCTATGCTCACTCCAAGTGGAGAAAATATCCACCCCCTTGAGTTACAATACCAGAGACACATTTCTGAATCCCTATAAGGAAGTGAATACCCACATGGTTTCATTTAAAAAACAAACAAACCACTAGCTGTTTGTCCAGCCCCTGAACATAGGTTGTGAAAATGTGAACTATTAAAGTACACACTAAACTAATGGGAAATTCTACACTTTGTTATAGATGCCATGGAATCCCAGAGACCAAGTTCTGCACCTTCTCTTCACGTTCTTCCTAGCACTGTGCATATACAAGCACATGAATAAATGGCCCATGAATTAAACTGATTTGAGCCGAAAACTTGAACAGGCCCACGTGGAGAGTGAAAAGGAACCCAGCACTTGGCTCCTCCACTATCGCTAGCTCTTTCTAAAAGTCATTGAAAGCTCAAGCAGCCCCTTGCAAACCCTCTACCCCTCTCAGACTCAGCCAGTAGGACCTGATTGGCCTACAACACCCACCTCTATAATCATTTAGAGGCCACTAGACTTGAAGCAAAGCATCTCTTCCAACTTCTCAAACATTGTTCTTTTTCTATTACTAATTGAGTGTTTTACTTTTAGATAATCCTATAATGAACCAGCTCAAATGAGCAGAGGCAGCAGTGACAACCCATCAATAAAATAATTAAGCCAAAGTGGATTTTGTTAGAGATTTCTCATGTCATAATAGAAAATCTAGGCTACTTAAAATCAAGGAAATCAAATGGAATCGCTTCGTTTGGTTTTAAAAAGGAAGGCTAGCTTTAAAAGATCTCTTTGACAGAACCCTCATTAATGCTTTGACAATACTGCTTCTTTACTCTCGAAGTACATGCACAATAGAAATACCAATGGAGTATGAGGTGGTTTCCAGAAATTTCTTTTCTCTTTTCATAGCTTCCACTCAGAATTGTCTACAGAATTTAGATGAGACCCTCTACACTTTCTCTGTTTTAAGATTTAGATCATGGTCTCAGTTCCCTAAGACTTGCGCACTTTATCCCAACACCTATATACCATGGAAAAATGGGAAAATCGGGGCATGACAGCCACAGATGCAGGGCAAAATCTTACCTCTTCTTTCTCTCTCTCTCACATGCAATGGACCTGACCAAAAAGCTGACCAAGGCAGCTGGGTTTCTTTTGCCCTCTTCTCCCCTAGTGGATCCAAGAGCCCATTAGCTTTATCTCACAATACAAATACCATGACACCACTGACCCACTTGACTCTCACCCGCAAGCTTTGCTTCATTTCCAACTGAAAGACTACGATGAGCTAAAGAACCAACCTCCGCAGTAACAGACATTCAACAATTACCAAATGGCTTCAAGGTATGGACAAGAAATAGAAACAGCAGAACTGGCTTTGGGTGCTATTGGGTGCCTTATTGAGGGATAAAGCCGAAACTAAATAAATGACATGGACTTGAAGCTACTCAGGCTGATGCCCACGTTGGACTGAGATAAGGGACACCCTTGAGTGGATCCATGAAAATGAAGAGAGAGCAAAAATGCCCATCACTGCAGGGCCAAGTGAAATAATTACATACCCATGCGCCGTCAGGCCCAAACAGCTCTAGGAAGTTGCCAATGAATTCCCTCGACTTCTCTTCCCACTTCTGAATTAGATCATGACTCTTTTCTTCCACTCTGTTGACAAATTCCTTTGACCTTTCCTCCACATTCTTGACCTTTTCCTTCATCTTGTCTACCTGGTTTTGGAAGCGGTACTTCTTTTCCTGGTCAAAAATGAAAAGAGAAAAAAGAGATTTATCCCAGAGGGCATGAGAGAGACCAGTCATTCACACTAATGGTCACTTCATATTCAACTTGTGTTTGTTCTTAACCTGAAGAGTCAGGATATTGCTATTTCCAAGGGCTAGATTGACGGGAAGGCACATCTCTTGTAAGAAAAGTCCATTTGTCATGAGTCTACTTGGATATGTAAAATGAAATACAAGTGATTTTAATATTCTCTTTGTTGTAAACATCAGAGTTGAAGTCACTTATATAAGAACCAAAAATACATATTTACTGTTTATTACAGGTAGCTATTGGACAACCCCCCCCCCCCAATTCTCCTGGGATGTAGACAAAAGTATGAGTTGTCCATAGAATGGTCACTCAGAAGCCACCCGAGTTCTCGGTTTTACTGGGACATTGTTAAAGCCAGTACTGGTTGAAATCGGCCACTGGCTGGGCCTTAAAAGCCATGTGTGACACTGTAATTTTCATTGTAATGATATTTTCCATTAAGCTAACTGAACTGCATCCATTTCCTTGGTGATGAAGACAGATTTTGTCCTGATAGCTTCTCTGGACTGAGATTTTTGTCCTCCTTATAGCCCTTATGCAGCAATGCTGTTCCCGTGTGCCTGAAAGGCCTTGTATGTTGGGCAAGTCACGGGCCACCTCTAAACCTCAGTTTCTTCCTCTGTAAAATGGGGATAATTATCATCTCTACTCCATCAAGTTGCTGTAACAATTAGGTCAGATTGTGCACGTGAAGTGCCTGGCACAAAGCCTGGCATTTTAAAAGTAAAAGTGCAGTGTGTGTTGGCTGTTTGATTACGATGAAGCAGCATAAGCCTTTCCTCGTGTTACCTGATGAGAGTGCTATCAAACCACGAAAATTATGTGAGATGGAGGGTCTTCCCCTCCATGAAGTCATGATATATTTTCTCCTCACAGGGCAATAAGGTTTTTTCTTCGCTACACGGGACTGAAGTTCCTATCTCAGAATTTTTTTGAGACACCTGAAATATTGCAAAACTGGGGCATTCAGACCTTCCAAACTGGACTGCAGCCTCAGGGTGGGGTGTGGGCTCCGGGTAACACGCTGCTGTCAGGGCCAGCCTGGGCCAGAGCCACCAGCCGCCCCCTCCACTCTGCCTGAGGGGCCTCGGCCAGGCCCCCTCTGAGCACAGTGTCACTCGTGTCTAAGCGGCGGGACTTGGACTGGGTGACTGGCCACTGGCAAGTTCCTGCCTCCTCTGAGGCTCTGTGCTTCATCAACGTGCCCATCCAGCACATTTGACCCTCTCTGTGAGTGGCAGCCAGCCTGTTGGCACAGAAAGGCAGCGAGCATGTCCAGGTTGACTACACGGTTTCTTGAGCTAAGCGGCTTAGCTAAAGGCTGTTAGAGGAGAACGAGCGATAACTTTTGGAAATGGTTTAACATGCTTGGATGGCTGACTGGATTCAATTTAAAAGAACAGACAGTTTAAATTATTGAAATAACCAGGGCTTTATTCTCTATAAGATACCAAATAATCACTTTGATGGAATTCTTTTCAGCCACTTGTTCTGGTGCCACTTGAACCCAACATTTTCTGTTTTGTTGCCTGACTTGTGTGAAGCCACGGAATAACCACTGGTGGACAATTAATAAGCCCCTCATCATCTAGAAGGCACCGAGGATCGGTGTGGTTAAGCTGCTGGATAGTTATAGCTGCACATAATCATAAGCATCTAGTTTTGTAGAAAAATCACTCTTTGAAAACCTACTGGGGGGGACTGAAATTCCGTATGGATGAAGGGTTCCTGTTTTAATCAACTTTGTCACCTCCTCGGGGTCCAGGCAAATAAAGTTGTCCAGACGCACTAACATCACCTCTAGCTGGTGGACCAGAGGGGGACTGCCCTCTTAGCTTTGTAACAGCCTGTTTTGCTTGTTTTAAAGATTGTTTTAACAGTTGCTCTATTATTAAACTAACAGCAGGTCTGTGGGAACAATACGGCACAAATGCAGAAGGAAGCCAAAGACTTTAGGCTTTATTTAAGCAGCTGTAATTTCTCTGGACAATAAAAAGAAATGGCTATTAAGGTTTCTAATGAGCATCTGTAAGGCCTTAATAAAATGAAAAAAATTTTAAACTCATTTTCTCTGGGTTTAGCTTTTCATTGCCTCTGCCTGCCTGCCTTCCCTTTGAGCAGACGACGATGCTTGCCTTTCAGGACGGCAGATCTCCCAAACACCCTTCAGTTAAGTCTGCGAACTCTCCAAGATGGAGGTTGGAGCAAGAGGAAGGGAGGCAGCTCCTTTATAAAACGTGGAGCTCACTACCATAGGCTTTGGTTGACTTATGTTAGCCCTTTGGACACTGGTTTCTCCATCTGTAAAATGGGGATAATACATCACCAGGTCGTTATGTGGACTGCGTGGCACTGGAATTTAAATTAAAACAAACAAAAGAACACTGTGAGGCATACAGCAAGCACTCAACAAATGGCGGCAGTGCTGGCGTGTGTGGTGGTCGTCGGAGGACACAGGCGGGGGGAGGGGGGCACACTTACATTTATAAAGCTGACATTTAGCTCCTTGGCTGTGTACCCTCTCTGGAGGTTGCGTCGGGCATAAACATCATAGTCACGGACGATTCTGGTGATGATGTCTGATGTTGAGATGCCTTCCGTTCTCTGAGTTGGAACAAACATTCCTGTTCAAAGCGTAAAGAGGAGATAAAGAGAAAAAAAAAGTGAGATGGTCTCAGCTGCCCCATTTTCCGCAAGAGCTCTCGTTTCCAGGACCAGAGTGGCGGCTCCCAGGTGTGTGAGTGCGGCTTCTGCATGTGGCGCCAGCTGGCTGCGCTGGGCTCAGCTCTGTGCGCTTCCTGCCTGCCCGCCGCCCTGGCCCTGGGCCCTGGGCGTTCCTGGCATTCGTTCGGGCCACGGCCTTCTTTTCTGCCTCGGATCCCCCTTCCCCGCCCACACCAGCTGCAGCCTTCCCCTCCTCCTGCAGGGCCCAGCTTCAAGGCGTCGTCTCTGGCAAGTCCTTCCCGACATCACCAAGCAGAAGCCACAACCTCGAGGACACAAACGTGTCTTCCAATAACAAACGCATTTTAAATACCTGTCTCCTTGTCAAAAGGGACCATTTTCAAAGTAGAGATTGTGCCTCGACGGCCAGCCCTCAGCTCAGTGCCTTTTTCTGGCACATGGAAGGGGCTCGATAAATGCAAATTAAATGAATAAGTGACTAGAGAGTCACCAGCGTGGCAGGCAAGTCCTCTGCTTCCCTAAGGAAGTCTGCTTCACATGCGGTTGAGGAAAAGACGCAAAAGGTACTATTTTGTCATCTCTCATTTGAAGACATGCCCTTGGGATGCTAGATGATTTTATCTCCCTCACAAAAGTCTACTCTGGATGGTGGTTTCATCACTCAGGACCCTTTCATCTAGAACACGTGAGACTGAGTAAAAATAAGCACCAAGGATGCCAAGTTCTAATAGACCTTCCTTAACGTCCTCAAAGCTGCATTTGGGTGCACCGATACGGGGCTATAAAGAGGTCACAGGTGTTATCAAGGCAAGAATGTGGTTAACACTTACACTTGTCGTCAACTGAGACGACATGTTGGCAATTGAGGTATTTCTACCCAGTATGATTATGGCCACTCAGAGATATCAGGGGTGGGACGGCATGAGAGACAGGGCCTAGGGACAAGGGTGCTGGGTTCTCAGTTTGGAGACTTGGGCAAGACTCACATCTCAGAAGTTACTTAACCTCAGTGTCCAAAACTGAGAAATGAGGCGACCGGACAAGATGACCTTGGGCTCATCTGTGCCACTTCCTTCTCCCTCACTCCCCATGTCCAATCAATCTCCTTCCACTCACCAGTCTACTTCCTAAAAAGCTCCCCGATTCACCCGCTTTTCTCCATCCTCCACCTAAAGCCATCTAACACCATCTAGTTCAAGGGTTATATCAAGAGTCTCCGGCCATGTTGATTTTTGTTCCCTCAACCCTGTCTACACATAGCAGGAGCCACAGAGCAGTCTTTCAAAACAGAAATCAGAGGGCTGCCCAACATCTTTCACTGGCTTTCTACGGTCCTCAGGATTCAGATCCAAATCCGTACCTGGGCTCTGCAGCGGCTTGCTTCACCCCTTCCCTGCACACTCTCCAGTCTCATCGCAGACCTGCTCCCCAACCTCACTGCCTAAGCCAAGGCCCCTGGGCTCCACCACTGTAAGGGGCCCCATTCTCATTGGATCCTCTGGAGCTGGGCAACAAACTGAGCCTGCCTGAGACCCACCACACTGGACTTCAGCGTCCTGAGAGGGCAGGCCCCCTCCCCTCCCTCTGCCACAAACACACTCTCTACCTGGCTAACTCTTGGTCATTCATTGGGTTTCACCTTTAGCGTCACTTCCTCAAAGAAATCTCTCAGTCCCTGGGCCGGTTCTTCTGGCTTCTTATTCCCTCCCATGGTCCACTGCTCTTTTCCTTCAACTATTCCAAGGTCTTTATAAAACAGCTTCTTCAGTACCTGCCTTCCCCACTTGACAATAAGCTGCATGAGGGAAGGAACTGCTCCTGCATTATTCTCCTCTAGATTCTCAGCCCCGGGTGGCAAGCGGGCAGTGTAAGAGGACTACTGACTCTAAGTGCCTTTCCCAATCCAGTTGTCATTTGTTAGTCCTTGATGGGCTTGTCCGTGTGGCGGCCCCCTCTGGGGTGGCGCCCTGAGCGGGCCCCCGGTGTCTGCCGCACATGGAGCAGCAGCAGGTTGCCACTGCCCGTGTGTGAGACAAAGCATCTGCTTTCGAATGTTCTGTGGCTCAGAGCTGGCCTTTACCACTAGGTCCGAAACTACTCCTATCACCTTCTGAGAATATGGACTCGAACACAGAAGACCAAAGCGCAGGCAGAGGGTGCGAACATCCCAACACCTGTACCTAGACCGCACCCAACCGGGCCAGCGGGGCAGGGGGCCCTGGTGGGTCGGGGAACGCTGAGTGGTCCCAAGCCGGGGGGCTGAGACAACATCCTCACCTCGGTGGGGGCAGCACGGAGCTTTCTAGTGAGCACTGTGTCCCACCTTTCAGCAGGCAGGTACTTTTCCCACACCCCTGCTGCCTGGTGAAATGTCCAGAAGATCCTCCAGCTACTAGCAGATTTCAGCAAGTCACTTAGGCACTGGTGACATGAGCTCACCCTTTCCGTGAAGCCACAGAGTGAGGTCTCCGTGGCTGAGTGACTGGAAGTTGCAGGCGGGGACAAACTTGCTTTGGCTGGTGGGGAGGTAGGTCTCTGAAAGAAGCCGAGCCCTCTGCTGACATAATGAGGCACCCGGCTTCCTCCAAGTCCTAATTAGTGCTCTGCTAAAAATATTCAGTAATGAGCGCGCTCAGAGAACCTTTTTGTCATGCTTTTCCGAATTGCAGTGTTTGCTTCTGGAGCTATTTTAAGCCACAGCCAAACACATGTTAATGAAGGAGCCTCTCGGTGGTAGTAGGCCCTAGTGGCAGGAGGATGAGGACCGTGGACCTGACAGTCTACATTTGCGCACCGTCCTTTCGTCCAGCTCTGCTGGACGGTTTGGACATGTACTTCTGACAAGCAAAGCAGAGCACGCTGTGAAGTTTGATTCATGCCCTCGATATCTCTGGCTTCATTTAAAGTGACTTTGACTTTTAAAAGAGACCTGAATTAGAGTGCAAAAGCCCAGTGCGTGTGCTTAGGCCATTTCTGAGCATCTTTCTCTCAGGATGAATGCCCTGGCCTTCTCTGCCGTGGCTGTCCCTTGCTGAGCCATCAGCAGAGCAGATCAAGGGACCTGCGCAGATGAAGAGTCACACGTGGTCTTCCGCCTGTGCTGCCGGGGCAAGGAGAATACCACCGGACTGTTCAATCTGAAGATGCGAGTCGGGGCCGATTGAAGACGGGTACAATCCACGTCCCCTGGGATGACTTGCTCGCGTAACACAGAGAATGTGGTATTAGCGACACTGGACACTGCGGCACTTCCAAGGCTAGGGCGCAAAAAGCCTTGAGGCTTCTGTCAAGATTGCTAACTCTCCAAATGCCTCCTCCCAGGACGCACACCCTTGTAACGCAGCTTCCACGCTTTCAGAACCCCATGCAACACGGAGAGGCCACAGGTAGGCGCTGCAGTGTCGTCTCCCCCGCCCCCCCGCCCCGCCCCCGCGGAGCTCGCACTGCAAGCCAGATGCGAGGGCACCATCTGGGACCCCCAGCCCAACTGGGGCTTCAGATGATGGCAGCCCCAGTCAACAGCTGAGTACAGCCATTTGAGAGACCCCCTAGCAAGAACCACCCAGCCAAGCCTTTGCTGAAATCCCGCCCTACAAAAACACTAGCAAAATAAAGTGGCTCTTTTAAGCCACTAACTGTGGGAGTAACTTGTTATGCAACAATAGGGTGCTGGATCGCTTTGAGTTAGGAAAATATTGGACCTGTGCCTATACCTTAAAATCGGGAAAGCAACTTTTTCTTAGCTCACTAGAGGCTACTCGCCCAGAAATAAAACCACCACCGAATGCATGTTTTTACTCGACAAGGTAGCTGAGAAACTGTCCCCCCAGGAAACGCTGATTCCATTCACCCTGGGTGAACCAGATACCTGGTCTAGATTCTTGCTACTCTAAGTGAGCTCTGTGGACTTGCAGTACCTACCAACCCAGGAGCTAGAAATGGGGATCTTAGGGGCACCTGCGTGGCTCAGTCGGTTAAGCGTCTGCCTTCAGCTCAGGTCATGGTCCCAGGGTCCTGGGATCAAGTCCCATATCGGGCTCCTTGCTCAGCAGGGAGCCTGCTTCTCCCTCTCCCTCTGCCTCCTGTTCCCCCTGCTTGTGTTCCCTCTCTCGCTCACGCTCTCTGTCAAATAAATAAATAAAATATTAAAAAAAAAAAGAAATGGGGATCTTAGGTCCCACCAGACCTAATGAACCCAAATCTGCATTTAAAAAGATCCTGCAGTATGTCTCCTAAGACAAGGAAAACAAAAGCAAAAATAAACTATTGGGACTACATCAAAATAAAAAGCTTCTGACCATGAAGGAAACAACCAACAAAACAAAAAGACAGACAACCTACTGAATGCGAGCAGATATATGCAAATGACATATCCCATAAGGGGTTAGTATCCAAAATACATAAAGCACTTATACAACTCAACACCAAAAAACAATCCAATTAAAAATGGGCAGAAGACATGAAGATGACATACAGATGACCGAAAGACACATGAAAAGATGTTCAATATCACTTATCATGAGGGAAATGCAAATCAAAACTACACTGAGATATCAGCTCACCCGGTCAGAATGGATACAATCGAAGACAGAAAAAACAGCAGGTGTTGAGGTGAGGATGTGAAGAAAAAGGAACCCTCGTATACTCTTGGTATGAAAGCAAACTGGTTCAGCCACTGTGGAAAAGACTATGGAGGTTCCTCAAAATATTAAAAATAGAATTACCAGAGGATCCAGTAAGAGTATTACTGGGTGTTTACCCAAAGAATACAAAAAATTAAGAAAGATATATGCACCCCGATGTTTATTGCAGCATTGTTTACAATAGCCAAGATATAGAAGCAGCCCAAGTGTCCACTGATAGATGAACGGATGAAGATGTGGTATACATGTACAATGGAATATTACTCAGCTATAAAAAAGAATGAAATCCTGCCATTTGCAACAACATGGAAGGATCTAGAAGGTATTATGCCAGGTGAACTAAGTCAGAGAAAGACAAATACCATATGATTTCATTCATATGTGGAATTTAACAAACAAATGAACAAAGAAAAAAAGACAAACCTAGAAATAGACTTAACTATAGAGAACAATTAGATAGTTACCAGAGGGGAGGTAGTGAGGGATGGGGGAAATAGGTGAAGGGGATTAAGAGTACACTTATAATGATGAGCACTGAGTCATGTATAGAACTGTTGAATCACTATATTGTACACCTGAAACTAATAAACTAACTGCATGTTAACTGTACAGGAGGGGAAGGGAGGGGAGAGGAAGGGAAAGAGAAGGAAAGCAAGATCATGTAGGGATCCACAGTCACATTTACATTTGACAAGCACTGGTCTATACCAGCTCCTTCATGGCAATTTTAGGGAAGTAACAGCCGGCTCACAGCTCAGATCTTACAAAGACTTAGAAAGGTAACCATCACTCCATGCCATAAGCCATCTCCCTTCCTTCTCCCCTCCTACTCCTGCCATGTTCCTCAGCAGCCTTCCAAGTCTGAAGGTTTCCAAGTGTGGAGTTTCCTTTCTTGGAACTCCTTACAAACAAGATTGGGATCTGAGAATGTCAGGCCTTCCATTCTCACCCAATGCTCCTGACCACTGAGGGAAGGAGGCCTTTCTGAGAACATGGTATAGACCTGACCACCAGCCCTGCTGGGGGTAGCATGGAGCTTCCCCAGCTGCCCTGAAGGGGTTTGAACCAACAAAAACACCATCGGGGAGGCTAAGTATATTATAGATAACAAAATAATTTTCTGAAATATTATCCAATGTCGTTTTCATTTCTGGGGATGATGTCTGTCCTGAGGCCCCATTCCCACTAACGTGGAGACATCCATCACCTCAGGGGAAAGTAAATGTAGCTGAGAATACAGGACACTACATTCAGCTTTTGACTTCTCAGACTGGCTCTTTTGAAGGCTCATTTCAGAAAGAATAGTTATCAAAGCTAAGGCTTTCACTTCAAAGAGCCACACTTTGAGGACTACAAAAAGGGTTTTCTAAATCCCAGAAGTGTCCCTTTAATTATGAAGAACCAGAGGCTGAGTGGACTCAGAGTATAGAATATTTTCCTGTAAGCCTTGGAGTGGGGAAAACATGAAATTACCCAAGTGGCAGCTTCCTGCCCTCCAGGCGGAAGAAAAACCCCTCCTCGCACTGAGGGGAAAGAATCCAGAGAGGAATAAGGAGGGGCACAGCAGAAGTGAGAGAATGTGAGCAGGACCTATCCTTTGCCCAGATTCAGAGTCACACCCCAGGGGCAGGGACAGGTAAGAGATCCCATTAGACAGCCCAGAGCACAGAGGGGGGTGCCTGGGGGGTCAGTCGGTTAAGCGTCCGACTCTTGATTTCAGCTCAGGTCATGATCTCAGGGTTGTGGGATTGAGCCCCGCATCAGGCTCCGCACTGGGCATGGAGCCTGCTTAAGATTCTCTCTCTCTCTCTCTAAAATGGGGAGGGGCAGAGCACAGGGGCTCATACCCTGTTTACCTCCAGGACTGACATGGCTCCCCCGACAGCCCTCCAGTAGATTATGGAGGACATTTTTAAAGTTCTCAGGGGCCCTCTGGGGGAACACTGGAGGTAGCGGAGATTTGGAATCAGCATGACCGCTGGGTGGGACGCTGGTAGCAGAGGGAAGCGATCTTGCAGCAGAGGCTGTGGCAAGAGGGGGCCAGAGGGGAGGTGGGGAGGGATGTGTCGAGAAGCATCAGGAGGCTATGACGGGGGCCTGAAAGCCATAGATGAGGGCAGAGCAGGTTTGATATCACACAACGAAAGATCAGCAAGAACCAGTCCCCCACCCCATGCCGGGCCAATACAGAGGCCCCAGAATTGTAGATCACCCCAGGAGAAAAAGGCTAAGAGTTGACTCTACATAGTCCCAGAGCAAACCTAGAAGGGTCTGAATTACTGTAAGCTTCAGGTCTGGTTTTTCCTGTCATCTATGGAAATGGGGGCTCCTAAGTCAGTTCAGCTACAGAAGCGACTCCTGGCTGCCTACCCAGTTGACCCTTCCCCCACAAGAGACCTGCTCATGGCACTTCCCGGATGCTGAGTGGCATCTGGCTTCATGTGACATAGAGACTTCAATCTAAACGGCCCCATTCTGCCAATCTCCATCTCTGCTCTCACCTCTCCACACCCTATACTAGATGAACGTTGGTTTTCTCCAAACACGCTGTACTTCTTCATACACTCCCACCTTTGGACAGGCCTCCCCGGCCTATAGAACATACCCCTCCAGAGGCTTACAATACTGTGATGTAACTGGGCGCCTGGGTGGCTCAGTTGTTAAGGTCTGCCTTCGGCTCAGGTCCTGATCCCGGGGTCCTGGGATCGAGCCCCGCATTGGGCTCCCTGCTCACCTGGAAGCCTGCTTCTCCCTCTCCCACTCCCCCCTGCTTGTGTTCCCTCTCTCGCTGTCTCTCTCTCTCTGTCAAATAAATAAAGAAAATCTTTAAAAATATATTGTGATGTAACTACTTATGTCTCTCTCTGCTCTCTCCACTGGGTGAGGATGCAAAGGTTGATATAATTACCCCCAAACCGCCCCTTAATCTAAGTAATTTGAAAAACTCTACAAGACAGAGTGTGTGCCCAAATTATCTAGGTAAGCAGCTCTACTCCCTGCAGAGTGGGAAGAGCCTTTGCAGACAAAAGACCTCCATCCTAAGCTGACTCCCCATCATACTCCATTAAAAGCACCCTCTTGCTTAGCCAGCACTGAATGAGCTCTACACATGCACCAGGACTATGCTGGGGATGTGAAGATGGATGAGACATGGCAGAGACCATGGCACTTCATTCTAGCTAGGGATACACACACACACACACACACACACACACACACACACACTATCAGGATGCCATCAAAAGGGAGCTGAAAATAAGATCCATTTGCAAAGAGTATCTGAGGAGGGTTGGGGGAGGGTAGTGCTGAATTATGCACCCGGAAGAGAGGGCATGTCAAGGGCTAGCTCCTCAACTGGGCATGGAATAGGTGTGGAAGCTCAGAGGAAGGGCATGTCCAGCCCAGAGAAGAGCTGGAGCCAAGACGCTAAGTGGGGGTGCGTCTGGGCACCAGGACGGACTCCATGTGTCTGGAGTTTAGCGCCTGAGCAAGGCGATGCAGAGACCAGGCTAACAAGACTGAGAGGCTGTGCAGGGCCAAGGGACAAAGACTCAATCACAAAACCCAGGAGTGGTGAGAGAGACCGAAGGGAAAGAGAAGGTCCCAGAAGTGTCCCAGAAAGAAGAAGACAAAAGCACATAGGAGAGGAGAGTGGTCAGCATGGTTGTTCTGTCCAGAGGAGGACAGCAAAGAAGCCACGGGATTGGGTGGTCCGAAGGTCATCAGGGAACGGAGGGAGGATAGGACAGAAGTCAGAGCACAGATAGGTGAGGAATGACAGGGAGGTGAGCCTGCGAGGTGCCGGCAAGGGATGACGCAACAAGGATGGGACTGGAGAAGGGAGAGGGAGGGCAGAAGAAGGATTTTGTTTTGTTTTTGCAGACTCTCAAATAATAGTAAGCTGAGAAGAAACTGCTGGAGAGTGAGAACCTTGCACACAGAGAGAGCAAGAATAAAGCAGACAGGCTTCAAGGAAGGGAGGAGGTGGATTCAGGTAAAGAAGTCAGCCAGGGGGTCGCCTGGGTGGCTCAGTCAGTTAAGCATCTGCCTTCGGCTCAGGTCATGATCTTAGGGTCCTGGGATCGAGTCCCACATCGGGCTCCCTGCTTAGTGGGGAATCTGCTTCTCCCTCTGCCTGTCACTCTGCCTACTTGAGCTCTATCTCTCTGTCAAATAAATAAATAAAATCTTTAAAAAAAAAAAAAAAAGAAGTCAGTCTGGGACAGAAAACCTACCCCTTTTCCTCAGGATGCAGGGGAGGGGGCGAGGGCGCAAGGAGTTAGAGGTACATCAAGGCAGGAAGGTAAATGTTATCAAGGAACATCAAGAATCCCCCTGAGAGGCGCCTGGGTGGCTCAGTCGGTTAAGCGGCTGCCTTCAGCTCAGGTCATGATCCCAGGGTCCTGGGATCGAGCCCCGCATCGGGCTCCCTGCTCAGCGGGGAGTCTGCTTCTCCCTCTGACCCTCTTCCCTCTCGTGCTCTCTGTCTCTCATTCTCTCTCTCTCAAATAAATAAATAAAATCTTTAAAAAAAAAAAATCCCCCTGAGGCTGGAAACCACAGATCTGTTACGATGCCCAACAGTGATTTCCCTCAAGTCTTCAGCGGCAAAGGAATAGGAACAGAGAACTTGGCAAAGGAATGAACCGCAGGGAGTCTGCAATGGAAGGAAACCCGCCTCTCTCCAGCCCCCCAGTAACTCCCTGGGGCAGACTAGTCTTTGACCTTCAAAGAAATGCTTAGTGACAGCTGGGACAACTTCCAAACCTCAGGCACCACATCTGCCCTCCATGACAGTGCTTAACAGTTTGGGGAAGGAAATATTCTACCTGATTTCCCAAATATTTACCTTTTTTTTTTTTGCTTCTGCATGTGGTACCTGAGGCTGTAACTATCGTGTGACAGGATGACAGATGACAGGACTGACTTTGGAGATAAGGAGTCCAGATTGTTAATTACCCAGTTATCTGGCTTCTGGAAGGAACTTTCTTGGAAGTATAACATAATTTCATTCTGAGGACCTAAATGTGAATGAGGAAAATGATCGCCCTTTAAATAATAGGGTCCTATGATTTTAGTCTGATGAGCCCCAAAATTGAGCCACACACTAGAAGTTGGTATACCTGTGGTATGGCAGAGTACTTTGGTGCTCGAGTTAACTCTTCTATAAATACCTAAGTGGTGTCTTTCCTATGACTGAGACTTAGCACATGTCAACAGAAGCTTGTAAAGGCTATGTGGCAGACGTCTGAAATTCCAGTGCCTTCCATGTATATGCTACAAGACTAGGGCAGAGGTCTCTTATTAAACCTGATGGTCATAATGCAGTGGACAGGTGAGCACAGGGGAACTCACCTGCTTCCTTTATATGCTTGTAAACATCATCAGAACCAGCAGAAGAGTAGGGAATGTCATCATGGGCCACAAAGTCAATCTGTTGGAGAGAGAGAAGAGTGATGTCACCAGTGGGATGGATGTGCATATGCCTTTTTTTAAAAAAAACCTCTTTTTAAAAAAAGATCTTATTTATCAGAGAGACAGAGAATGCACAGGGAGAAGCAGGCTCCCCACTGAGCAAGGAGCCTGATGTGAGACTCCATCCCAGGACCCTGGGATCATGCATGACCTGAGCCGAAGGCAGACGCTTAACCAACTGAGCTACCCAGACATCCCAGTGTGCAAATGCCTTTTGGAATAAAGTAGTCGTAATAAAGCAGCTGAAATAAGCAGTTTATAATGTGCATTTGAATCCTTGACTGAAAGGTACTGCCAACTGTCTCCATTTCCGGGAGATAAAGGGAACTAGATTGGTTGGTCTCCTTCACTGGTCCCTCTCTTTCCTCTGACAGTAGGCTTTCTAGGCCTTCTGTCCTTCTGCCTTTAAACTTTCTCCTTAGAGAATTCATTCATGCTTCAGATTTTAATCAGCCTTGCTATGATGAGGAAGCCAAACCTCCATTTCCTGTCCCACTGATGGCCAACAGGCCCTCACACTTAAGCCAGGTTTTCTGTGGTAAAAATGAATTCACAACTTTTTTCTTATTTGATCTCCCTAACCACCTTGCTAGGCAAGAGGGGTCCATACTACTGTTTCCGTTGGGACAGAAGGCTGCCGAAACTAGAAAACTTGTCAGATTTGCCCCAAGTCACCCTTTGGCATCATTTTAAAATCAACCTTTTCGATATTTAATTCAGCCTGAAAACTGGTGTCCCCTCCCAGAGGCACCTCCACTTTCCCGGTGTACCTAGGCCCCAAACACCTTGGAACTGGCCTTCTTTCCCTACTTCCTTTAGTCTCCAGGCACAAAGGTCCCAAGGCCCCCTGGGCTGTGTGAGTGTGCGCGTGCGCATGGGAACGTCCCTGCATGCACGCGTGCCCAGCAGGTCCTCTCCGCGGCTGCTACAGGAAACCCAGGGCCCGGTGACCTGGACTACTGCTTCCAACTTGTACCTGACCTTCCTCACTGCAGCCTGTCTCCTTTCCAAACCACCCCTCTGTCACGTGGGGGGCAGGTCCTTCTTAACCGGGTTTCTTCCGTGTCATCCTTCCTGCTGATCTCCCCTAGCTCCCTGCCTCCTACTCCATCAAATCTAAACTTGCTGCCTGGCTTTTGCAGCCCTTTGTGACGAGGCTTGACTCCACCTGGAGAGGTAGTTTACAGCAGGAGTCCCATCTGCCTGCCCCACCGCTTACTAGCTAGAGAAGTCATAAATTTAATCCTTAAATTAGTATTTCTGAACCTTGGCACTTGTGACACCTTGAGGTGGATTGTTCTTGGGGGGTGCCCTGGCCTTTACCTGCTAGATGCCAGTAGCACCCCTCTAGCTGCGACAACCAAAAGTTTCCAGACACTGCCAAATGTCCCTTGAGGGCAAATTCAAGCCCAGTTGAGAATCGCTGGATTAAATGATGTCGTGATGGAAAAGTGCTAAAAATGATAACCAGTGCACAGTAAACACTCAGTGTTATTATTCAATCCATTATTAGTACTCAAACTTAGTTCCTCCTCCTCTCCAGTATATAACGACGATGACAACGACAAAGTCTCGGGGTGGCCGTGAGATTGAATGCGATTCATGTAGGAGCAAAGCCCTCAGCACAGTGCCTGGCACATGGTGAATAATAAACGGCGGCCACCGCTACCATCGTCAGAACCCCCATCATGCCTGGCACAAGTTGAATATACAATAGATGTTCAGTAAAAATGTGTTAGCGATTGCTGGAAGTAAATCATATTGTAGTTTCTCCTTTTGCTTTTTATTCTTGCTGGGAGATTATCTCCTCTGCTATTACCCATGCACATTTATCAGTGTTCTCTCTTCTCTTCTGCATCGGGAATTTAAAAATAGAAAAGAAAACTCTTAGAACAGCTTCATCTTGTGGGGTTTTTTTTTTTTTTTTTTTTGGTACGGCTAAAGAAGGAAAGAATAGCTCTTAATGTGGAGCTGGTAAGGAGACACAAAGCACATAATTTCATGCAGATCAAAAGAATTTCTCGTGTTTTCAACTAATAAAAATCTTGTATCAGTAGGAGCCTCAGGGTCACAAAAATCACAGATATAAAGTTCTTTCCTTAAAGGCTGACCTGTGCCCTTCTGGATATAATGTATATTCATTTGTTCCTTGAAAAAGGATGCCTGTGAATATACAAGCATCAATAATGATGATGGTGGTGGTAATGACAATGACATTTTGGAGCTCTGGCTATGGGCCACACAGTGTTCAAAGGGTTTTACTTACATGATCTCATAAGATTCTCAAAACAGCCCCCCATGGGAGAAGTACTAACATCACCTGAGTTTACAATTTAGGTAAGTGGGTTCAATATCTTGCTCAAGGTCCCACAGGTAGGAAGGGATAGAGGCGCACTTGGATGTGGGTGGCCTAGCTCTAGCACCCACAGTGAGGAAGTGAGAGGACATCAGTCCCCAGGCCTGGGCAGAAGACAGGTGCTGTATCAAGTGACACCACATGACAGTTCCTGAAGTCACCTCTTTCAGAGAGTAGAAGCCTCTGGGCTTTCTGCATGTAGGCTGTAGAACCAGACTCTAATTCTTCTACTTAGAGAACATGGAAGAGTAAGTACCTTGTGTTTTTCCAGAAACTCTGGAGTGAGTGTCCACGGAGCATCTCTAATGACTTCATCCACATAGCGACAGTGTCTGAGAGCTTCATATCTCTCTGCTTCGTTCATCACAGTGAAACCTTTGAATTTGTGGGTGAGGTCATCACTGCAAACTGAAACAGACATAGACATGAAAGGCTGCTACCTGGCCCAGGCCCTGCTCACAGCCATCCTGGGACATCAGGGCTTGTTCAGCAAAACAAAAGGAGCTCAGCCTTACTTGGTACATGATGTAATCAAACTTGTTTTTTTTTTTACAGGAACAAAGCATCAGGAAAGCAAAGCAAGCTGAAATCCATCAGCAATCGAGAATTCCATTTTAGTGCTAATTTTGACTTCATTCTCTGCTGCAACTTTTATTAAAATTATTCTCCACACTACCTAATGTGACTTCTGTATCTTTTATTTTTCTATCCCACCATTCAGTAAAAATTACTATTCGGAAAAAAAAAATGGCCAAATGACCAGAGAAAGAGGGAAGAGGGAAAAAGAAAAGAAGCAGGAGGCCCGAATTTTAGAAGGTTTGAACAATCAGTTCCAATTCCCTTGCTGGATCATTGTACTTAGTAACCCAACTGTGATTCCTTTGCATGCATGTGTGCATGGGCATACACGCACGTGCATCCGTGTGTGGGAGCACGCGCACGCACACACGCCCACACACACACACACACACTTCTGTTCCCCGGATTGAGGTCCAGTCACTACACATCAGACCACACAATCAAGAGGAGGAAGTCATAAAATAAAAGATCTGATCTAGCAGAATTCATCCTTGTAACATGTTTTATCCTTCCTAGATCTCAGGTTCCTGAATCTCCAAATGGGGGTTAATATCATCCACTATCAACTTTAGAAAGAATTTTTAGAGGATTTACATAAGAGTGCTTTGAAATAAACTGAACAAGAAATATTATTCATTATTCTGTCCAGAATATATTTGTTTTCAGGAAAGGCAGCTTTCCTACATGTCAGGAAGAAGTGTCACTGTGGGTCCAGTCCCTGTTTACCAATATCCTGGTGAAGGTCGGACTACAGCCAGACTGCCCTGACTGCTCCATAAGAGGTTTTATGTACACACAATAAAATTTACAAAATTTAAGTGTTCAACATATGTTTTAAAAACAAAAATACAATTATTTTCTTGGGACCGAAGGATGACCCACATCCAGAACCAAATCTAGCCACAGAGTGAGCACAGCCAACGGCTACAGCCAGCGTCCTTGGAAAACCTCCTGGGGCAGCCCTCACTCGCTCCACCTCAAACCATCCGCAGACCTGCCCCCCCCCGCCCCCGCCTTCAGCGCCCCTGCAAGCCACGGTGTACTCACCACCTCCACCGCTCACCAGCCCGCCCACCTACTCCCCCCACGGATTACTGCCGTGGCCTCCTAACTTGGCTCTTGTTTCTGCCTTGCCTGCCCCCAGCAACCTCTGCCTATTGGCCAGAATCATCCCCTTAAAACCTGTCTGATTGTCGTTCTTGGGCTCAGAAGCCTTCCTGTCTCCCTCAGAGTAAAAGTGAAACAATTCCACTGGCCCACAGGCCCCCACAAGACCCACGCCTCAGCCCACCCTTTGCCTCTCGGACAGCGCCTCCTTGCATCCCAGCCCTTGGCCTTCATGCCGTTTCCTGAAGCCACCAAGAATGCTCCTGCTCAGGTCAGGACTTGGCACCTCCTATTCCCCAAACCTGGAACAGTTGTGCTCCAAATATCCACAGAGCTCACTTCCTCTCCTCCCTCGAGGCTTCCCAGCCATCCTACTGAAATTGCCATTTGGCCCCCATCCCTGGTGGTTGCCATCCCTTTCCCATTTTACTTCTTGCCATGGCACTCCTCATCATGTAACTGTCTTATTGAATTTTACTGCTGATGTCCTTCTACAAAAATATATGCTCCCTGAAGACAGGGACTTTTGTTTGGTTTTCTGATGGCCCATAGAGGGCTCTTAACAAGTATTTATTGAATGAACAAACAGTGCCTAAAACATACAGATGCTCAGTTAATGTTTACTATGATTTACAATAATATTTATCTGTAGGCACATCTCAACAACATATATATAATTAAGAGACTAGTATGTCTCTAGATACATATGTATATGCCTATACATCTCCTATACATACTTCCTGAGATGTTGTATAGACCTGTATAGGATAAAATACAATAAAGACAACATTGTAGTAGTTTATGTTACCCAAACACCATCAACCACGTGGCTGGCTCAAAAAGTTTAAGGAGTATTAGAGTCACCTAAGGAGCTTGCTAAATATAAAGATACCTGGGTCTCACTGCCCAAGAGTTTGATTCTGTGGGTGCTATGGTCTGAGTGTGTCCCCCTAAATTCATTTGTTAAAATCTTAAATCCCAAAGGTAATGATATTTAGGAGGCAGGCCTTTGGGAGGTGCTTAGGTCTTGAGGTTGGAACCCTTATGAATGGGATTAGTGTCTTATTAAGAGCCTACACAGAGTTCCCTAGAACCTTCCACCATATGAGAAAACAGCGAGAAAGGAACAACTCTGAAACAAGATGAGGGCCCTCAGCAGGACACCATGTTAGGGTCTTATCTTGGAGTCTCCAGTCTCCCGAACTGTGAGAAGTAAACTTGTGCAATTTTTAAGCCAGCCAGCCCAGGGTGTCTTGTTGTAGCAGACCAAATGAATTAAGACTGTGAGTCTGGAGTAGGGCCTAGGCAGCTCTATTTCTGACAAGCGTCAGGGATAATTCTGATATGTACAACATTCAAAAGCCCCTGGAGCATATTATGAACATCTTGAGCCAAGAGCCCAGCCTGTTTCTGAATCACCCATCACTCCAGCTTGGGGTGGGGGGGTGGGCAGGTAGTAGGGCCATAATTACTATGTTCTGTACTGATTCACGGATTGCATTGGCTTTAGACTCCATAAATAGGGATTATTTATGGGTCAAGATATACAATTTAAAAATTGATCTAAGACTTTTTAAATGTTCTGTTAGGACTTTATTAAAACACTACTTCAAGAGTCATACTGAGCAGAAATGGATTTCAGATCCATCAATTTTCTATTTTAAACAACACAAAACTAGGCTGGCCATATCCTCTCCCCTTTTGAACCTGCACCTGAGCAATTTGGTGTAACTTCTAGATGACCGAAATAATGGCCCCCTGACAGAGCACAAAGAAAACAAACATCCTGTTTATGCCAATCCGGGGTCCTATTTTCATATCCCAGGAGTGACCTCAAGAAGCAGCTGAACATGCTGACCAGTTATTGTCCAAACATTAATTACGCCCAAAGCAGTACTGTTGTTCTGGAGTCTTGGCAAATGCACTCTGACAACCAGATGGAGAACTCTGAGCAATGGTGTTCCATGGATGAATTCACTGAGTCATCTGGGAGCTCACACTGTAGCTACCCCATCCTGGCAGGTCCCTGTGCTCAAAATGAAATAGTACCAGTCCTCTGCAGGAGAGAAAATGTAATATAAAGGATGAACTTTGGAACCAAACAGACTTGGGTTCTAATCCCTGCTCTGCTACTTAAAACTGGGAAAATTACTCTGTCTCTTAAGACTCAGTCATCTGTCTTTAAAACATGGCAAAATTTTGATAATTGAATGTGATCATCTGAGTAAAGAGTAATGCTCAGTAACATTTGCCATTTATAAATAGTAGTATAAAACCAGCACTGGGGATATTCATTTGTGTTTTGAGCTCCGTCTTTTTCCTGCCCCCACTCCAAGCAGGTGCTCAGTCTCTTGGAACAAACTCCCCCCTAGAAGCTGTGAAATTCAAGTTGCTGGTACACAGCCTCCTCCCTGGCTGCGGCTTCCTCCAAGCCAGAACTCATTAGAGAAGTTCTGTAAGGAAAGAGACAAAGAGAGAGAAGAGTCCTCCAAATGAGGAAGAGGCCAAAGATCTGAGGATCCCATAAGCAGAAGGGTCAGTGGCAGACCCCACAAGGGATGATGACATGGTACCCTGGGCCGGGGGTTCCATGTGAGCACAGACGGCAGGTGCCTCACCTTGCACAGGCTCAGTGGGGCTGGGCTCAAGACTGGAAACCCCTCTCTTGTTTCCGTAAACATTTTGGAATCTCGTTGGACTCTGCAGCGGTGAAGATAGCCTAACAAGGACTGAGACTCAATGTCCCACCAGTCAGGCAAAATGGAGTCCCAGTGGAATATTTAATTTCAAGTAAAGTACAAGAGAGCTTAAAGGAGTAATATTTATGGCAAGTTTATGGAGTACTATTTATGTCTATTATAGTAAGAGTAGTATTACATTTATTGTTCTTATTTTTTATTCCCCTCCTATGAGGTAGAAATACGTATTTGGTGACTCATAACCTTAAAAAATATTTTAGGGAGATACTAACTGGGCTTGAAAAAAGCATGGAAGATACTAGAGAATCCCTATCTGGAGAAATAAAAGAACTAAAATCTAACCAAGTTGAAATCAAAAAGGCTATTCATGAGGTGCAATAAAAAATGGAGGCTCTGCTAGGATAAATGAGGCAGAGGAGAGAATTAGTGATATAGCAGACCAAATGATGGAGAATAAAGAAGCTGAGAAAGAGAGATAAACAACTACTGGATCACGAGGGCAGAATGCGAGAGATAAGTGATACCATAAGACAAAACAATATTAGAATAATTGGGATCCCAGAAGAAGAAGAAAGAGAGAGAGGGGCAGAAGGTATATTGGAGAAAATTATAGCAGAGAACTTCCCTAATTTGGGGAAGGAAACAGGCATCAAAATCCAGGAGGCAAAGAGAACCCCCCTCAAAATCAATAAAAAGAGGTCAACACCCCAACATATAAGAGTAAAACTTACCAGTCTCAGAGACAAAGAGAAAATACCGAAAGCAACTCGGGACAAGAAGTCTGTAACCTACAATGGTAGAAACATTAGGTTGGCAGCAGACCTATCCACAGAGACCTGGCAGGCCAGAAAGGACTGGCATGATAGATTCAGGGCACTAAATGAGAAAAATATGCAGCCAAGAATACTATAGCCAGCTAGGCTGTCACTGAAAATAGAAGGAGAGATAAAAAGCTTCCAGGACAAACAAAAACTAAAAGAATTTGCAAACACCAAACCAGCCCTACAAGAAATATTGAAAGGGGTCCTCTAAGCAAAGACAGAGCCTAAAAGTAACATAGACCAGAAAGGAATAGAGACAATATATAGTAACAGTCACCTTACAGGCAATACAATGGTACTAAATTCATATCTTTCAATAGCGACCCTGAATGTAAATGGGCTAAATGCCCCAATCAAAAGACGCAGGTATCAGATTGGACAAAAAAACAAGACCCATCGATATGCTGCCTGCAAGAGACTCATTTTAGACCCAAAGATACCTCCAGATTGAAAGTGAGGGGCTGGAAAACCATTTACCATGCTAATGGACATCAAAAGAAAGGTGGGGTGGCAATCCTTATATCAGACAAATTAGATTTTAAACCAAAGACTATAATAAGAGATGATGAAGGACACCACATCCTACTTAAAGGGTCTATCCTACAAGAAGATCTAACAATTGTAAATATCTATGCTCCTAATGTGGGAGCAGCCAATTATATAAGTCAATTAATAACAAAATCAAAGAAACACACAGACAACAATACAATAATTGTAGGGGACTTTAACACCCCCCTCACGGAAATGGACAGATCATTGAAGCAAAAGATCAACAAGGAAATAAAGGCTTTAAATGACACACTGGACCAAATGGACTTCACATATATATTCAGAACATTCCATCCCAAAGCAACAGAATTCTTCTCTAGTGCTCATGGAACATTCCCCAGAATAGATCACAGCCTAGGTCACAAATCAGGTCTCAACTGGTACCAAAAGATTAGGATCATTCCCTGTGTATTTTCAGACCACAGTGCTTTGAAACTAGAACTCAATCACAAGAGGAAAGTTGGAAAGAACTCAAATACAGGAGACTAAAGAGCATCCTACTAAAGAATGAATGGGTCAACCAGGAAATTAAAGAAGAATTATAAAAATTAATGGAAACAAATGAAAATGAAAATACAACTGTTCAAAATCTTTGGGATGCCAAATGGCCAACAGAAACATGAAAAAGTGCTCAACATCACTTGGCATCCGGGAAATCCAAATCAAAACCTCAATGAGATACCACCTCACACCAGTCAGAATGGCTAAAATTAACAAGTCAGGAAA
>NC_138385.1:88480570-88510050 GCF_054177405.1 Leptonychotes weddellii | reverse complement strand
TGCTATGGTGAGCGCTGTGAATTGTGTAAGACTGATGAATCACAGACCTGTACCTCTGAAACAAATAATACATTATATGTTAAAAAAAAAAGTAGGAAGGGAAAAATGAAGGGGCAGGTAATCGGAGGGGGAGACGAACCATGAGAGACTATGGACTCTGAGAAACAAAACGAGGATTTTAGAGGGGAGTGTGGGGGGGATGGGTTAGCCTGGTGATGGGTATTAAAGAGGGTACATATTGCATGGAGCACTGGGTGTTATATGCAAACAATGAATCATGGAACACTACATCAAAAACTAATGATGTGGGCGCCTGGGTGGCTCAGTTGGTTAAGCGACTGCCTTCGGCTCAGGTCATGATCCTGGAGTCCCGGGATCGAGTCCCACATCAGGCTCCCTGCTCAGCAGGGAGTCTGCTTCTCCCTCTGACCCTCCTCCCTCTCATGCTCTCTGTCTCTCATTGTCTCTCTCGCAAATAAATAAAATCTTAAAAAAAAAAACAAAAAACAAAAACTAATGATGTAATGTATGGTGATTAACATAATGTAATAAAATTTTTAAAAAAAGAAATATTTTAGGGAAAAACTCTGATATAAATTTCAATTTCTTGACTTGTTTTTAAATGATATTAACTTCTTATATAAGTTTTTATTCAAATTTCAGTTAGTTAACACAGTGTAATACTAGTTTCAGGTGTACAATATAGTGATTCAACACTTCCATACAACACCAGGTGCTCATCACAAGTGCCCTCCTTAATCCCCATCACCTGTTTCACCCATCTCCCCCCACACCTCCCCTCTGGTAACCATTAGATTGTCTTCTAGAGTTAAGAGTCTGTTTCTTGGTTTGCCTCTTTCTCTTTTTTCCCCCCTTTGCTCATTTGTTTTGTTTCTTAAATTCCACATATGAGTGAAATCATATGGTATTTGTCTTCCTCTGACTGACTTATTTCACTTAGCATAATACACTCTAGTTCCATCCACGTGGTTATAAATGGCAAGATTTCATTCTTTTTGATGGCTGCGTTAATATTCCATTGTGTGTGTGTGTGTGTATACCACATCTTTATCCATTCATCAGTTGATGGACACTTGGGCTGTTTCCATAATTAGGCTATTGTAGGTAATGCTGCTATAAACATCAGGGTGCATGTATCCCTCTGAATTAGTATTTTTGGATTTTTTGAGTAAAAACCCAGTAGTGCAATTGTCGGATCGTAGGATAGCTCCATGTTTAACTTTCTGAGGCACCTCCATACTGTTTTCCAGAGTGGGTGTGCCAGTTTACCCTCCCACCAACAGTGTAAGAGGGTTCCCCTTTCTCCGCATCCTCACCAACACCTGTTGTTTCTTGTTAAATGACATTATCTTTTATTTTTTTTTAGCTTTTTTTTTTTTTTTAAAGATTTTATTTATTTATGTGACAGAGAGAGACACAGCAAGAGAGGGAACACAAGCAGTGAGAGTGGGAGAGGGAGAAGCGGGCTTCCCGCTGAGCAGGGAGCCTGATGTGGGACTCGATCCCAGGACCCTGGGACCATGACCTGAGCCGAAGGCAGACGCTTAACGACTGAGCCACCCAGGCGCCCCTAAATGACATTATCTTTTAAAGTAAAAAGAAAAAGGGGCTTTACAATTGGTAGTTTCAATTCACCAAAATAATGCCAACGAGGTAAGCTTACATAAATGAGTTTTCAAATTATTACTGGCCGTAATGCTTAAAAATTAGAAATGCAGATATTATAATCATAGTACATGACCATGGCATTTTGTGTCAGTTTTTGCCCGAGGTTGAGAAGCAGACCGTAGTACTTCCACTTATCACAGTTTCTGGTCTTTGAATCAATTATTTCTACCAAATACCAAGTGTTATGCCAAGCAGCTTTCTGTGCACTTGCCCTGACCAGAGTGGTTTCACGAGTGAAGCCCTTGCTCCACCCAAGGAAACTCCTACAGCAAACCTACCTGTAGACGTATGGGGCCCCATCATTAATACAGCGGGTTCTTTCAATTCACCATAAACATTTTATCTGCTAACTACACACATCATTGCAAGAGCCCATCTTTCCACCAAAATCAAAGAACACCGTTTTGTAAAGGACCCCCTAACTTTCTTCAGTATAGAATTGTCTGCCATTAAAAGTGGTTGAGATACTCAAAAAAGATAGTCTAAAGGTAATGGTCTTCGAACTAGGGCACACATACTCCAGGGGATACACCAAGACTTTTTAAGAGATATCCAAACACAAGAAGCTTTAAAGAACTCAATTTCCAGATCCTCAATTTGCAAAGGTACTCTTTCCTAAAATTAATGGTCCCAAAGAAAGCCTCTGTGTCCAAAACCACCTTTACTCCACTACCCAAAAGAAAGACACCATCCAGATCTTACTGTGCTACATTGCAAGGGGCAGGGAGTTAAAGCTTCAGGCCAAACCAAAGGGAAATCTTGCTTAATGACTACTGCAAACACCATGGATCTCTAAAAGCTTCCTGTCTTACAAAGATTCCTGTTATAGGTAAAGCCAGGTGTTGGAAACTAATTATGGTAGAGTGGGGAATAATGCAAATTGTTGCCTAACAACTGTGCCTTTTCATTCTCCTAACTATTGTCAAAGGACACAAGGATCTTGAGGGATAAGGCCCAAGAATCCAAAGCAAAAGGAGCAATGGAAAGAAATATTGAATGCTAAAAATGGCTTTTTCATGTAGTTAAGGGTAAGCATTTTTCCAGCTATTCTCAATACTCATATTGAATTCTAGAAATGCCTTTTCTTTTTTAGTTAAGAGTAAGCATTTTTCCCAGCTTTTCACTTCAAAATCATCTCAATAAGGCAAAGCTGTATAGGCTGATACTACTGCATCTTAGAAATGTAACTGGAATATTTTTTAGAATTATCAATTTTCTCAAAATACGCTGGAACAAGCACATGGATAAAACATTTACAGGCTTTTTTTAAAGATTTCATATGCATTATTTTAAAAGGAAGTTAAAATATATTCTATCAGATCACATTATAAAACTTACTCCATTTATAGATAATCCTTACCTATTTCCTCTTCTAAAATGTGTATTATTTTCTATCTCCTCCTAGCACAAAATACATACTGCCAAATTATTTTTTAGTAGTATATTCCCTTTTCTATTCTTAAATACATAAGGGAAGTATACCCATGGTATCTAATAAAGATAAGTAAGTCATTTCTGATTTTTACATTCGATTTTATTTAATTTTCCCCAAAAGCCAAACGCCAGAGTTTAACACACACACACACACACACACGCTAATATTTAGAGAAGAAATAACATGTCTTTTATCATATGCCTCTCCTTATAAATATGGTACTATTTTACCTATAAATTACATTGCATTACTATAAATTAAGTATAACGATTTACTGTCTTGCTTACAACTTATTATATTAGAGCTACATAATTTTAATCTTGACTGATTCTATTTCATACAATGCATTCTATAATGTATTTCTCAGTGGTTTTTATAAGGCTTCCTGAAACACATTAACATATTTGAATTGAAAAGACCTTTTCTCCAGGTTTTTTAGCAGGTTTGACAGTAAGGACTACCTTTGCCAATTAGGTTAGGTGTTTTCTACAGATTTAGTAAGCAAAACCTGCAGCCCCAAGGTTTCCGGGTGTTTTTTGTTTTTTGTTTTTTAACTTTTAAGAAAACAATAAAACCATTTTATCAAAAATTATTGGATTGACAAAGGTATAATGAAATTACCAATATTTTCACCTCCCCAACCCTTTCTAAGTATATCTGGTTAAGCAAGTTGCTTTCAAGTAAAAGAGTAAGGGTTATAATTAGGAATCATTTGGTAAGTCTTGGTAAAGCCTTTTTGTTCTACTTTCCAGAAAGAAAGAAAACAAATGATTCTCACAGCTTGGAAACAAATCTTGCAGGTCAGGTCATTTCTAATCCATTTCTTGCATCAAATTGGAAAGAGGACTTTAATAAATTGTCACTTGACAGACCATTAAAATTATTTTGTTGACAACAATAAATTATTTTTGTGATACATGGCAAATAACTAAGGAGTTCAAAGTTTGAGTGGCATCACTATAACAAACTTCTTCCATTCCCATCTAAATATTTGTGCAAACAAAATACTTCAGCACTGAAATCTATAGTAAGGAAGAAGAGGAATAAAATCAATGTTAAACCCTATCTCATTCTAGCAATAAACATTCGTCCACAAATCATAAAATCCCACTCCTCTCATTTAAATGTTAGAGAACACTCAACAGGAAAAAATCCCAGAGGAAAAAAATCTCAAGGGAATCCAGAGGATAAAAGCAGCTTACGTATGGAGGAACAAGGATAAAAATACAATGGATGTCTCCACAGAAACAATGGGAGCAAGAAGAGAATGGAGTGAAATATTTAGTATTGAGAGAAAAAAACCCCGCCAACCTAGAATTCTGTACCCTGTAAAATTAAACTTCAAAAGAGAAGAAGAAATAAAGACCTCCCCCAACAAACAAAAAATGAAGGAATTTCATTCCAGTAGACCTGCCTTGCAAGAAATGTTTTTAAAATTTCTTCTTTAAAAAAAAAAAAAAAAGTTCTTTAGGGAGAAGGAAAATGATGGGTCAGAAATTCAAATTTACATAAAGAAAGGAGAAGGATTCAAGAATGAATAAGATAAGACAAAACATTTTATTTCTCTTATTCTTAATTCATTTAACAGATGAACAATTTGTTCAAAATAGTAACAGCAACAATATATTCAATTACGAATGAATGACTGCAATGATACAAGGGATGGGAGGGAAGAATAAGAAATATTTTGTTTTGGGGCACCTGGGTGGCTCAGTCGGTTAAGCATCTGCCTTCGGCTCAGGTCATGATCCCAGGGTCCTGGGATCGAGCCCCGCATCAGGCTCCCTGCTCCGTGGGAAACCCGTTTCTCCTTCTCCCACTACCCCCTGCTTGTGTTCCCTCTCTCACTGTGTCTCTGTCAAATAAATAAATAAAATCTTTTAAAAAAACTAAAAAAAAAGGATATATTTTGTTTTTACAAGGTACTTGTACCAACAGTATAGTGTTGTTTGAAAGTGGACTTGGATTAGTTTAGAATGTATATTATAAACTCTAGGGCAACCACTAAAAAAGTGAAAAAAGAAGTATAATTGATATGCTAAGAAAGGAGAGAAAATGGAATCATATAAAATGCTAAATTAAAACTACAAAAGGCAGAAAAAGTGTGGAAGATACAAGTAGGAACAAAACACAAAGGCAGCAAATAGAAAACAGGGAAAAATAAAGGATATATTAAACCAACTATATCAATAATCACTTGGAACACATATGGCCTACATTTATCAATTATAAGACAGAGATTGTGATCAAAAAACAAGACCCAACTGTATATTGTCTACAAAAAACCCACTTTAAATATGAAAACATATATACAGTAAAAAGGATCAAGAACATGGAAGTAGGCACATTAATTTCAGACAGTGTAGACTCCAGAACAAGGGAAGTTATCAAGAAGCAAGGGGCATTACATAATGATAAAAGGGTCAATACTCCACGAAGATATAGCAATCCTTAATGTGGATGTGCCAAAAAACAGAGTCAAAATATATGAGGCAAAAACTGTTGGAACTGCAAGGAGAAATAGATGAATCCACTATAAGAGTTGGAAGCTTTAACACCCCTCTATCAGAAACAGATAGGCCTAGCAGACAGAAAATGAACAACGACATAGTTTAACTCAACAGCACCATCAATCAGCCAGATGTAATTGACATCTACTGACTAGTTCATCCAACCACGGCAGAATATACAGCTTTCTCAAGCTCACATGAAGCATTCACCAAGACAGACAACATTCTGGGCCATAAAACACACCATAACACATTTAAAAGAATAGAAATCATACAATGTCTGTTCTCAGACCACAATGGAATTAAACTAGGAATCAAAAAGAGAAAGATAGCTGGAAAATCCCAAAATACTTGGAGATTAAGTAACATACTTCTAAATAACACATGGGTAAAAAAAAATAAATCTCAACAGAAATATTTATTTACTTTTTTTTAAAGATTTTATTTATTTATTTGACAGAGAGAGACACAGCAAGAGAGGGAACACAAGCAGGGGGAGTAGGAGAGGGAGAAGCAGGCTTCCCACTGAGCAGGGACCTTGATGTGGGGCTTGATCCCAGGACACTGGGATCATGACCTGAGCTGAAGGCAGATGCTTAACGACTGAGCCACCCAGGCACCCCATCAACAGAAATATTTAAATATTTTGAGGTAAATGAAAATGAAAACACAGCTTATCAAAATGTGTGGAATGCAGGGAAAACAGTTTAGAGGGAGATATGTAGCATTAAATGTATAATTGGGGGAAAAAAACAAAGTCTAAAAAGTCTAAATATCTGAAGTCAATAATCTAAGCTTCCACCTTAGGAAACTAGAAAAAGAAGAGCAAATTAAATCCAGAGGTAAGCAGAAGAAATACTAAAAATCAGAACAGAAACTAATGAAATTGAAAACAGGAATCAATAGAGAAAAGCTGGTTCTTTCAAAAGATCAATAAAATTTATAAGCCTCTAGTTAAGAAAAAAGAGAAAATACTCAAATTATTAAAATAGGATATTCAAGAGGGGACATTATTGCCGATCTCATGAACATTAAAAGAATAATAAAGGAATATTAAGAGCAACTCCATAATTTGGTAACCTACACAAAATGGACAAATTCCTTGAAAGACACAAGCTGTCAAAACTTACACTAGAAAAAACAATCTGAATAGAAATTGAATCAATATCTAATAACCTTCTAAAAGAGAAAACACCAGGCCCAGATGAGTTCACTGGTAAATTCTACCAAACATGTAAGGAATAAACTATACCAATTCTTTACAATCTCTTCCAGAAGACAGAGCAGAAGGAATACCTCCTAACTCATTCTATGAGGCCAGCATTTCCCTAATACCAAAATCAAAAGAAGACATTGTAAGGAAAAAAAACTCAGACCAAGTTGTCTCATGAAAATGGATGCAAAACTGTTCAACAAGATATTAATACCTCAGATCCATCAATATATAAAAAGAATTATATACCATGACCAAGTGGGATTTATCTCAGGTATGCAAGGCTGGTTCAACATTTGAAAATCAATTAATGTAATCCATCACATCACCAAGCTAAAGAGGAAAACCACAAGATCTTATCAATAGATGCAGAAAAGGCATTTGATAAAATCCAATACTCCTTCATGATAAATACTCTCAGAAAACGGAATAGAGAGGAACTTCCTCAACTTGATAAACACTATCTACAAAAAATCTACAGCTAACATCACACTTAATGGAGAGAAAGTTTAAGTTTTCCCGCTAATATCAGGAACAAGGCAATGACATTCCCTCTTACCACTGCTTTTCAACATTGTACTGGAAGTCCTAGCTAGTACAGTAAGCCAAGAAAAGGAAATAAAAAGTATACAGACTGGGAAGGAAGAAATAGAACCATTTTTGCTCACAGATGACATGACGACCTATGTAGAAAATGTGAAAGAATTTACAAAAAAAATTCCCTAGAACTAATAAGCAACTACAGCAAGGTTGCAGGATACAAGTTTGATATATAAAAGTCAATCACCTTCCTACATACAAGCAATGAACGAATTTTGAAATTAAGAATGTATTACTGTTTACATTAGCCCCTCCCCTCCCCAAAATGAAGTACTTAGGTATAAATCTAACAAAATATGTGCAAGATCTATATGAAGAACCTACAAAACTCTGATGAAAGATATCAAAGAACAAAATAAATGGAGAAATATTCTATGTTCATGAATAGGAAGACTCAGTATTGTCAAGATGTCAATGGATCTACAGATTCAATGCAATCCCAATCAAAATAACAGCAACTTACTTTGTGGCGACAACTTGACAAATTGATTCTAAAGTTTATATGGAGAGGCAAAAGACCCAGAACAGCCACATCAATACCGGGGAAGTAGAACACAATTTGAAGGCTCACACTAACCAACTTCAGTACTTACTATAAAGCTAAAGTAATCAAGAAGGTATAGAACTGGTGAGAGAATGAACAAACAGATCAATGGAACAGAAAAGAGAGCCTAGAAATAGACCCACATAAACACAGTCAAAGGAGCAAAGGCAAAACAATACAGCAGAAATCGTGTATTCAACAAATGATGTTAAAAAACCGGACATCCACATGCAAAAAAAATACTCTAGACACAAATCTTATACTATTCACAAAAATTAACTCAAAAGAGATCACAGATTTAAATGTAAAACACAGAAGTCTAAAACTCCTAGCAGAAAACCTAGATGACCTTGGGTACGGCAGTGATTTTTAGATACAACACAAAAGACACGGACCATCGAAGACACAAGTACTAAACTGGACTTAGTTAAAATTAGGAACTGTGGCCCTGTGAAAGACTGGAATGACATTCCCACAGACTGGGAAAAAATAATTGAAAAAGACAGAAGAGATAAAGGACTGTTACCCAAACTATACAAGGAACACTTAAAACCCAACGATAAGAAAATGAACAACCAGATTTAAAAATTGACAAAAGATCTAACACACATCTCACCGAAGAAGATATACAGATGGCAGGTAAGCATATGAAAAGATGTTCAATATCTTATGTCACCAGGGAATTGAAAACTAAGACAATGAAATACCCCTATAGACCTATTACAATGGCCACAATGCAAAATGCTGACAGCACCGAATGCTGGTGAGGGTACGGAGCAACAGTAACTCTCACGCACTGCTGCAGGAAATGCAAGGTGGGGCAGCCACTTTGGAACAGTTTGGCAGTTTCGTACAAAGCTTAACATACTCTTTTCTTAAAGATTTTGTTTGTTTATTTTAGAGAAAGAGAGAGAGTGTGCACACGTGCAAGTGGGAGGGAGAGGGGGAGAGCCTCAAGCAGACCCTGCACTGATCACGGAGCCCAACTTGGGGCTCCATCCCACGACCCTGGGATCATGACCTGAGCTGAAACCAAGAGTCAGACACTCAACCAACTGAACCACCCAGGAGCCCCAAAACTTAACATACAATCCAGCAATCATGCTCCTTGGTTGGTATTTACCCAAAGGAGTTGAAAACGTATGTCCACATAAAAACTTGCATACGGATGTTTATAGCAGCTTTATTCATAATTGCCAAAACTTGGGAGCAACCCAGGTGTCCTTCAGGAAGTAAATGGACGAACTGTGGTACATTCAGACAATGGGGTATTATTTTATTATTCAGCACTAACAAGTGAACTAGCAAGCCGTGAAGAGACATGGAGGAACCTTAAATATGTATCACTGAGTGAAAAAAGCCAATCTGAAAAAGGTACCTACTGTAAAATTCCAATTATATAACATTCTGGGAAAAAACTATAGAGATGGTAAGAAGACAAGTGGTTGCCATGGGCCGGGAGGAGAGATGGATGAATAGGCAGAGCACAGAGAATTTTTAAGGCAGTGAAACTAATTTTGTATAACATGACAATAGTGGATACATGTCGTTATACATTTGCCAAAACCCATAGCATGTGCCACACTAAAAGTCTAACATCAGCTGTGGACTCTGGGTGATGATGATGTGTCGGTGTAGGTTACATTGGACTGTAACCAATGTATCAGTCTGGTCTGGGATGTTGATGACGAGGGAGGCTATGCATATTTGGGCATATGGGAATTCTGTGTATTTTCTGCTCAATTTTGCTGTGAACATAAAACTTTCCTAAAAAAAATGTTTATTGAGGGAACGCCTGGGTGGCTCAGTTCGTTAAGCGTCTGCCTTCAGCTCAGGTCATGTTCCAGGGTCCTGGGATCGAGCCCTATATCGGGCTCCTTGCTCAGTGGTGAGTCTGCTTCTCCCTCTCCCACTCCCCCTGCTTGTGCGCTCTCTGTCTCTCTCTCTCTGTCTCACTCTGTCTCTCTCTCTGACAGATAAATAAATAAAATCTTTAAAAAAAATTTGTTGAGGTTTGAAAATGTCAATACTTACAATATTAAAGAAATTATGTCTTTCACAACTATTTAAACTTAGAATAGAAGGGGCACCTGGGTGGCTCAGTCGGTTAAGCATCTGCCTTAGGCTCGGGTCACGATCCCAGGGTCTTGGGATCGAGCCCCGCATCGGGCTCCCTGCTCTGGGGGGGGTCTGCTTCTCCCTCTCCTCCCCGCTTGTGCTCTCTCTCACAAACTCTGTCTCTCTCTCTCCCAAATAAATAAATAAAATCTTAAAAAAATAAACTTAGAAAATTTTAGATGTCAACTTAAAAAAACTGCAAAAAGGTATTTAGTTTTTCAAAATTCTTTTAGGGATGTGGGGAACAAAGTTTGAAGACTCCTAGTCTAAGACAATGGTTATCAGCAGGGGCCTCATCATCCCCTAGGAAGCATTTCAGGAAATTGGTGGGGCATCTTTAGTTGCCACGACGATTGGAGGCAGCTGCTGGCATTTAGTGGGAAAGGTGCCAATGATGCTAAACATCTTGCAAGGTGTGGGGCAGCTTCGTAGGAGATTTTTGACACAACACGCAGGATTTGTGAATGACCCTGCACTGTTTTAAATCATTTGAGTCTAGAAACTAACTTTGTTTTTCTTCTCATCACAAAGCATTTCTGGAATAGCTGGGATAGATGCTGCATTTTAGAGGAAGGCAACTGCTACACAGCTCAAAGGAAGACTGTACTTGTCCACAATTCTATCCAAACGTGTTTGCTACAGCGATGCCCCTCACGGTAAGCGAGCTCTGATACCATGCCCCTGGTATCACCCTTAACGTGATCACCCACAGCTATGGCTAGTGTTCCCACTAAGCGTGACCCACATCAAACCACCTCCCAGCCTGGGTCACCAAAACACTGCAGAGGTCTCCCCAGGGCCTCAGCAGCTCAGGACCACACTCCAGGTGGTAGTGCTCCTTCCAGAAATGGTTTTCCACTCGAGATAAACAGAAATGAACAACAGATGGGTTCTCTGCCTGCCTTGGGTGCCCTCTGCGTGACTTGTCCAGTACTTATTGCCTTTTATCATCTCTTCCTTCTGGAAAGAACTCCATTCAATAACCACGTGGTCACCATCCTCAGTAAAATCTGTAGAAAGGTGCCTCTCAAATATTCAAAACATAGTCTTAAACTTGCAGAAGGTAACAAAATACTTTAAAAACAGAGACATGGGGGCGCCTGGGTGGCTCAGTCGTTAAGCATCTGCCTTCGGCTCAGGTCATGATCCCGGGGTCCTGGGATCGAGCCCCGCATCGGGCTCCCTGCTCCGCGGGAAGCCTGCTTCTCCCTCTCCCACTCCCCCTGCTTGTGTTCCCGCTCTCGCTGTGTCTCTCTGTCAAATAAATAAAATCTTAAAAAAAACAAAAACAAAAACACAGAGACATGGTCTCTTAACAGCACCTTTTTCCTCACAGTAGGGGTTTCAGGGTTGACACTGCCTAGTTCAGCTAATGGCACAAAAACTGATCACCATGAAAGGATATGGTGCTTCCAGAAGCTACAGAGGAGAGATGCAGGTGTCGCGAGGCAGGCACTATCCCCTTTACCCAAACTGAAATGGGTTGTAGGCCTTCTGGAGGAGGAAAATTTCCATCCACATCCAACCACCCTTCTTCCACAGGCTTATGAAGTAAGCCATTTCCTTCACTGTGAACCAAAATTACGCAGGTATCTAAATCTCCATTTCTTTAACACACAGTACATAAGCCCCGTTAACTAGGTTATCGTCAGCCAGGACACTTAGCGCAGCAGCATCTGAAGTGCTGTGGGCCACACAAAGCAAACAGACAGTGACCTTGTTTACCCTTAATCATCCTTAAGCCCCTCAGCATTCTAGGATTTGAAATCAAAATAACATTGCTTTTCTCCTAACCCCAAAATTTTAGAAACGTAAATTTGATCATGCCTCGCTCACAAGAAGAAAGGCATTAATGGGAAACATGAAGCGGTTGCACTTGGTATTATTTGTCTGTCTCTCTCGGGGACTCAGTGGTGTCTAACCCCATGAGGTGATTTCCCCTATGGCTTTTTAAACGTCACGTTAAATTTCAGACAGCCAACAAGTGAGCCAGTATCGGTTGAAGTGGGAGTAATAACCATGTGAGATTTTAATAATGGAACTCTGAAAGGGATCCTTTTCAGGAGGCACATTATAAAGGAATTTTCTAGACAAAGAGAAAATGCAATTCTTACCTCCAACCAACAAGTAGCTGTTGGGAAACAGTGTTTTTGCTTGCATAAGTGCCCTTGCATGACCAGAATGGAAGAGGTCAAATATTCCATCCGCGTAGACTCTGACAGGCCTGTCAACTGTGGAAGAAACAAAGTGTCATCAACACAACCGCAGAAGAAGGCAGCCCTGTGACCTGATGCTTCTGTCATCAGGACACCAGTGTGAGGAGGTTTACCTGGATAAAACACCATGTCTGGGTACCACCAGTCTCTTATTAGGGCACACAGGGACTTTTACAAAGAGGCTCTTCGGAGGCTAGCAAAGTGGAGTAAAAACAGAGAACTAAGAGCGCAAGAGCGACCCAGAACACACATTTTAAACCAACAAGAGAGACAAACACAGGGCGGCCCGGAGTTCTCTGAACCCAGAGTCGAGTGTGGGGTGTCTGAGCCGGCAGATTCAGACAGCCCAGGCGTCAGCAAAGGGTTGGCAGGGTCAGCCCAGCGGGGCTATCGAGGCAGGAGTAACCGAGGCGCTTAATGAAGAGGAAAAACGACCTCATTCTTGGCTCGGGCAGTCCTGAACGAAGGCCCCCGAGACCCGCTCCCCAAGGCAGCGGCGTGCGGGAGTGTGCTCCTGCAGCTCCGAGAGACAGGCGCGCGCCTTTCCTCCCAGCTCCAGGCCCCACAGGAAGCCCGGAAGGCCGGAAGCCCGGAAGCAGCCGGGGCGGTACGTGCACCACAGGAACGGGCAGAGGCTGCCAACCTGGGCTTACTTCCCTCCGGCGCGCCACTGCACGAAGCTCACTCCCTGACCTCTTTGGCGTCGTAAGAGATGGGGGGTGGGGGGGAAGGAGGACACGTGCCCCAAAGACAGAAGAGTCAGGTGACATGTGGGGGTGGCCCTCAGTGTTGCAAGCCAGCGACCAACACTACAGTCCCTCTGAGGGACAAAGGTCAAGAGAGAAGAGGCCTCACGAGACCTTCTCACGGGGCCATATGGTGCTCTGGGAAGTGCCATTCCGTGACAGAGAGGGATACGTTCGCCACAGCCCCCTGGAGGCCAGGAGACGGCACTAGAAACTACAGGATGACACTTTGCTCAGACAGCCCAAAGACCCACCTCCTCCAACAACACGGAGACATTGGGGGTAGAGGGGTTGGGTGCCAACTTTTACACCATTCTGGACTATCGACGAAGGAACCAGAAAGTGAAAATATGGCAAACTAAAAGCTAAACAGGCAAACTGAACATATATGCATTTATTTCCACTTCCTCCCAAATACTACAAGAATTACAGGTAAAGAATTAAAAAGGTATATCCCCCCCCCCAAAAAAAAATTAATTAAAAGGTATAATCCCCCAGGGCAGAGGAAACAAGAATGGCAATGACAGTGGATGAGAGATGTGCACAACATTTTGGAAAATTAAGATCGTCAAATGGTGAGTGTCTATAGGAAACAAGAATTGGGGTGAGGGCAGGTAGGGAAAGGGATTGTTGAGTCACTGGGTTTTTTTTTTAATAAGCCTAAGAGTCCTACTGACTTTTTCCAGTACATGCATGTATTATAATGATGTTATAAAAATAAATTTAAAAAAGAAATCAATGCAAACTTCTGGTGAATGATTTTTAAGACAGATTTAAAATTGTGATTACTTCTTGATGTAGTATAACCTCATTAATTTGGAATATAAATTAAAAGGAATGTTACATTAATAGATTCAGATGGTACAATGTTTCTAATAAATTAAATTTCTCTAATAAAAAAGAACTCGAGAAACTTTATGTCAGATAGGGAATTGCAGTTATTCCCAATTATATACCATTCTGAACAAACAGAATTGCCTTCACAGGATTATACTGGATTCTAAATAAGGCATGGTAAATAGAAAATGCTTTGAAATAACAAACTGTCTAATGAGGGATCCTTGGTTTCAATGCTCTTATTCAATTTGAATTCAATTGAGGAAGATTTTTTTAAGATATAAATCCCAGGGGAAAGCAGATGGCAGTTTTGCAAAACTTTTTGTTATTGATTCAGAGGTGATCAAGATAAATGAATTCAGGAAGCAGGGAGGAAAGAAAAGTAAAGAAAGATGACTTAATTACCAAGAAAAAGACCATTTAGTAAATCTTTGAAGAGTATTTGTGGAGTTGATTTTGCAATAAGCTCACTTTTTAAAATTGTAGTGTGTCAGCAATTTCCAGACTGGGAAACGGGACCAAAAAAAAAAAAAAAAAAAAAAACAACACCCCAAACTAAAAACCAATCTTAACAAATGAGTGCTTCAAGAAAAAAAAAAAAGACAAAGAAAGATGGAATGGAAGTGGGTCTGCAGATGAGAGATTTAAAAGACTTATTCAAGGGGCGCCTGGGTGGCTCAGTCCTTAAGCGGCTCAGGTCTTGATCCCAGGGTCCTGGGATCGAGCCCCGCATCGGGCTCCCTGCTCCGCGGGAAGCCTGCTTCTCCCTCTCCCACTCCCCCTGCTTATGTTCCCTCTCTGTCAAATAAATAAAATCTTTAAATAAATAACTGAAGACTTATCAACATATTGAATGTATAGATATTATTTAGATTTGGGTTCAAACTAACTATCAGTGAATGAGGACATAAGATAATCGGAAACTGGAACACTGGATATTTGGTGATATTAAAGAATTACCGTTAATTTTTAGGTGAAAAAAATGGTACAATGGTTATGTTTTTAAAAACTGGTTTTTTGGGCGCCTGGGTAGCTCAGTTGGTTAAGCGACTGCCTTCGGCTCAGGTCGTGATCCTGGAGTCCCGGGATCGAGTCCCGCATCCGGCTCCCTGCTCAGCAGGGGGGTCTGCTTCTCCCTCTGACCCTCTTCTCTCTTGTGCTCTCTGTCTCTCATTCTCTCTCTCAAATAAATAAATAAAATCTTTAAAAAAAAAAAAAATAAATAAATAAAAACTGGTTTTTTAAGACATTTATACAGAAATATTTATGGATGGAATGTTAGGAAGCCCAGGGCTTTGTTTCAAATAATTCAAGAGGGGGCAGTGGATGGGGGCGTGCATGGGCTAAGACTGGCATGGGGTGGTGGTTGATAGCTATAGGTGACAGACACACGAAGGTTCATTATATTGTTCTACCTTTGTGTATGTATGAAATTCTCTACAATAAAGTTTTTAAGAGTGTGGCTTTTTTTTAGTTTGTATGTTTATTTCTTTTATTCTTTTGTTTCAGATTTTTCCGGACATCTTTTTAAGCATTTGGGCATTCGCCAGAGCATCTATGTTGGGAACCACTGGCTGGTGAAGCTGGAGGTCTGGCAATGATCCCGAGTGGGAACCCAACTACATCATGGCCATGGTGGAGAGACCTTAAGGGTCCTCCCAGGGATCCCTGCCACCTGGTGTTCACGCCTTGGTGCCAACTCCTTCCTTTGAAATGTGAGTGGGGTGGGCGCCTGGGTGGCTCAGTTGGTTAAGCAACTGCCTTCGGCTCGGGTCATGATCCCAGGGTCCTGGGATGGAACCCCGCATCCGGCTCCCTGCTTAGCAGGGAGCCTGCTTCTTCCTCTCCCTCCCCCTGCCACTCCCCCTGCTTGTACTCGCTCTCATTGTCAAATAAATAAATAAAATCTTAAAAAAAAATGAAATGCGAGTGGGACCTGTGACTTGTTTCTAACCAGTTGAGTATGGCAAAGAGGATGGATGGCACTCCCATGATTACGTTCCACTATGTAAGATTCCATATTGCTAGCAGACTCACTCTTTCTCTCTCGGTGGCTTTGAAGAAGGAAGCTATCGTGTTGTGATAGGGCCACATGGCAAGGAACTACAGGTATCTCCTAGGGGCTGATGGTGGCCTCTGGCTGACAACCAGCAAAAAGCTAGATCTTTGGTCTTAGAGCTGCAAGGAAACAACCTGTGTGAGCTTGGAAACAGGTCTCTCACTATCAAGCCTCCAGGTGAGAGAGGAGTCCTGGGTGACACCTTAAACGCAACCTTGCAGGATCCTGAGCAGAGGACTCCGCTTAGCCAGGCTCCCAGCCCACATAAATTATGATGTAATAAATCTGCATTGTTTTAAGCCACTAATTCTGCAGCAGTATGTTATGCAGCATAGAAAATGAATACAATGGCATTATAAATTTTCTGCCCACAATTATAAATTCTCAGAAGTATTTCAAATAAATTGCTGTTTATCCTGAATGGACAGAGTGAGGTCTATCAGATAAATGTGATGTTCTGGTAAAATGCCTATATGTATAGCACATGTCGATTGCTATGTTCCAAATAATTTCCATATAATGAACTACACATAACACCAAAATGATGCTGAATATTTGCTTAAGAATCATGGATACAGGGGCGCCTGGGTGGCTCAGTCGTTAGGCGTCTGCCTTCGGTTCAGGTCATGATCCCGGGGTCCTGGGATCGAGCCCCACATCAGGCTCCCCACTCAGCGAGAAGCCTCCTTCTCCCTCTCCCACTCCCCCTGCTTGTGTTCCCTCTCTCGCTGTGTCTCTCTCTGTCAAAAAAATAAATAAAATCTTAAAAAAAAAAAAAAAGACTCATGGATACAAATAATGACCATGGTATAGTATTATGGGGAAATCTGACTTTTTTTTTTTTTTAACTTCCTGGATCTTACACTCCAAATTTTTCTAAGTTATTCAGCACTTATAAACAAATGAAATGGTGAGGGAGCTATGCTTGCCTCACATCTCACACCATATATGAAAATTAACTCAAAATGTATCATAGATCTAAATGTATGGACTAAAGTTGTGAAACTTCTAGAAGAAATGGGGAGAGAATCTTAGTGACTGTGGGTTTGGCAAAAATTTCTTGAATAGGGGGCACCTGGGTGGCTCAGTCTGTTAAGCCTCTGACTTCGGCTCGGGTCATAACCTCAGGGTCCTGGGATCGAGCCCCTTGTCATGTCAGGCTCCCTGCTCAGCGGGGAGTCTGCTTCTCCCTCTCCCTCTGCTCTTCCCGCCCCCCACTCATGCTCACTCTCTAGCTCTCTCTCTCTCTCTCAAATAAATCTTTTAAAAAATTTCTTGAATAGGCCCCAAAAGGAGACATTATAAAGCCAAAAAATAATAAAAATAAATTGGACCTTACTTCAAACTCACATCTTCAAAAGACATTTTTACAAAAATACAAAGGCAAGTCAGACAGGGAGAAAATATTTGCAAAATATATATCTGATCTAAGCCTTGTATCTAGAATACAAAAGAACTGTCAAAAATCAATAAGAAATACCTCATTTTAAAAAAGGGCAAGAAATTTGAACAGACACTTCACCAAAGAAAATAAATATATGAATGGCAAATAAGCTCATGAAAAGATCTTTAATATCATTAGTTATCAGGGAAATAGAAATTAAAGCTAGAATAATAGACTACTTCATACCCTTAGAACAGCTAAGAATTTAAAAATATATTGACCCTACCAATTCTTGGCGAGGGTAGAGAGCACCTGGAACTCTCGAACAATGCCAGTGGGAATGTAAAATGGTACGATCACACTGCAAAGCAGTTGGGCAGTTAGAAAAAGTTGAACATCCACCTACTATATGGCCAGACAGAAGGCAATCACCAACTGCATTATACCTGAACTCACATTTTTGTGGGTTGCGTTATGGCTTTTCTTGGTATTCCTTCAGACTCAGGCAACAACAAATGGGTGACTATCCATTTTTGATTATGGCTTTTAACCTACATGTAAACAGTGCTTTAAAAGTCCATATGATTTACCAAGCACCTATCTTTCACTCAATCTTTGCATCAATTCTAATGTGTGTGGGAGAGAATGGACTTACTATCCTTATTTCATAGAGGGGCAATGGAAGCTCAGCCTAGTTAAGCAGCTTACCCAATATCGTACAACGAAGCTGTGACGAAATGTGAGTACGAGCCAAACTTCACTGCCCTTTCTTCTAACTCATGGCGCCTTCTAGAAAACTACATTCCAATATGAATTCTTTTTAAAAAGAGCGGGATTAGTACTAAACACCCACTAATTACAGTCACTAGTATTGTTTTTGTGTACAATTGATGTACAAAAATGGTGGCACAAAAATTAGCCTTTAAAAATCTAATCGTTACATATTTTATCAAGTTTACAATAGCTTTATATAAACTTGATAATTTCCTTCTACTTATAGCCAGCTTTTACTGATAGTGATTGGTGTTAACTTTTTAAATACTTAAATTGAAATTTTAAAAAAGTATATTTAGGGGCGCCTGGGTGGCACAGTTGGTTAAGCATCTGACTCTTGGTTTCGGCTCAGGTCCTGATCTCAGGGTTGTGGCGTGGGATCGAGCCCCGTGTCAGGCTCCGCGCTCAGTGCCAAGTGTTCTCGGATTCTTTCTCCCTCTGCCCCTCCTGCTTGTGCTCTCTCGCTTGCTCTCTCTAAAATAAATAAGTAACTCTTTTCAAAAAAGGGTAGATTTAAGGAAAATTAGAGTACAGGTGCACACAAACAAGGCAAAATTCATTGAGGTAGTTCTTGAAAAAATGAATTTGGCAAACTCTATGCACCATGGAAATGGAACAACACAAATCCCCCTTTGAGAAAGAAAACAGGCAATTAGAACTGAATTTCCTTTTAAGATAAAAGGCAGCTGTGATGAAAAGGGACCTATGAAACAATCACTTGGACTTCTCCTTTATCTGAAGACAGAGGAGTGATTCTCGGTCTCTGATAGATATGAAACCTTGCAGGTTCATAGTTCCACAGCTGGACTAATTGAGCTCAGACCAAAGGTGCCAATTCCAATTGTTCTACTGTGTTCCTTCTCTTGTGGCTCACAGAGAACATACAGGAGCTAAGAGCGACGAGCAGAGTTTGTCATTACCTCTTTTAGAATGTATATGCCAGCCCCTCTTTGGGCAGACTGACAATTGTGCAACATATTGTAGGCAATTGTACTAAGTCATAAAATAGGGCCAGTGAAGGAGATAAAGACTTCACTTATAACTATAATCTTGAAGTACATTATAAACCCCAAATGTGGGTCTGTTTGTCTTTTTGATGGAATGCTCAAGACAGCACCACAAAAAGGTAATTGCTTAGTAGTCTTGAAAATTACCAAACGTTCCAAAAAAGCAATGATGTTTTTCTTGTTTTCTACTAACAGCACAATGCCCCAACAATTATATTTGGATAATCTCCCTGTCATTCCCTCCAACCATTACCAACAGTTACTCTTCGTCAGTGGTTCTGGCAGTGAGGTCCCAGGACAGGCAGCATGAGCAGGGAACTCGTTAAGGGATGCACCATCCCCAGCCCCACCCCCACCCCAGATCTGCTCCATCACGCACCTGGCAGGTGATGGCTACTTGAACAAGGCAGAGGATTCGAAGCAGCAAAGAGGACCACTACTGTAATAAAACAATGGTTATCAGAGTGTGGTCTAAGACTATCACGTGCCTTCTACTAATCAAAGAACTGACATCTTGTCACATTTTAATATGGACAAGATGGCTGAGCTTCCATGCCATTCCATTTAATAACTCCCTTATTTAGACATTCTAAACAAAGGAGTTTCTAACAAAAATGGGGCCCTCCCCCGCTCTGCCAGCCGGGTGCCCATCAACATCACAAACTCTCTTGGATAACTTCCCAGGGTCATCACCTGAGACAACAGGAGACTTTCTCTTCTAGTACGAAGAGTTCACCTGTGCTTCATCTCACTCCTGCAGAGGCCCATGTTCCACAGAGCCCACGACACAGCTGTTTTAAAACGTACCACCATCTTATTCTAACTTGGTTCTTGGCGTTTAAACCGCTTGGTGGTCAGACAACATACCAGTGCCCAATCTAACCCCATCAGCTTGACGCCAGCTCAGAGCATCACACCCAACTCTCTGATTTTATTCCAGAGGGCAAGCTCCTCCTCTTGTCCCAAACTTCCATTCATTCACTCAGTCACTCACGAAGTATTTACTGAGCACACAGGATTTGACAAGAAGGTCTCTAGGTGCTGGTGAAACAGCAGTGAGCGAGGCAGACAGCCCTGCCGCTATGGAAGATCACAGCCACTGTCTGTCTGTCTTGTCTGTCTCGTTCACCTGCCACCCTCCAGTTCAAAGCCTGTGTTCTCACTGAGCTCCGCGGTCAGCTATGGCCCATGCAGAGATTTGAGGTAAAAGGGACTTGGGGGCAAATCCTAGCTCCGCCCAGTCAGCTAGGACATTTGACAAGTTACTTTTCCATTCTCCAAGTCCTCAAGAAAGGACACAAGATTACCCATCTCACAGTTTTTGCTGTCAGATGGGTAAGAGACCAGACGCAAAGACCAAATGAGATAGAGTACAGCACGCAGCACGTAGCAGATGTACGGGAAGTTCTACCTCCCTTTCCCGGGCAAAGTAGGGGCCTCTTCTTCGGTGGCCTGAAGCTCAGTCTTTCACTTTAGGTTAAATTAGTTCTTTCATAATCACCTGGAATTCCATTGTGGCTTTTGGATTTATTGCTGGGGTCAACATTTCTCAGTGTATGGTCTGTAAACCACCAAGTTCACAATCACCTGGCTATTAGTTCAAAACACAGATGCTTGGGCCCCATCCCAGATTCAGGGGTAAGGTAGAGAGAGCAGGAAATCTGCTTTTCTTTTTTTTAAAAGATGTTTTATTTATTTATTTATTTATTTGAGAGAGCAAGTGAGCGAGCATCAGTGGGGCGGGGGGCGTGGGCAGAGGGAGAGGGAGAGGGAGAAGCAGATTCCCCGCTGAGCAGGGAGCCCGACACGGGGCCCGATCCCAGGACCCTAGGATCATGACCTGAGCCGAAGGCAGACGCTTGACCAACTGAGCCACCCAGGTACCCCAGGATATCTGCTTCTTTAACAAGGCACCAGGTGATTTGTTGCACACTTAAGTGTGGGAACGACCAGTTTAGCGGCTAAGAGCTACTTCCCCAAGCCTCTTCTTGCCTTTCTCAAAGCTGATTATTAACTTTGCCCGCCCTCGCTTCCTCACCTCACTCCCTTGAAGATATTCTTCAAAAGGAAACAGAGTCATGATCGAGAGCCCAAGCGTGAACAAAATGGCTTTGATGTCAAACCCCAGGTTGACCACCCACCCGTGGGGCTCAAGTGGGTCCCCTACAGCAGCAGCGCCTGGGGTGCTGAGAGGCAGATGATTAGGCCCCACCCCATTTGGACTGAATCATAAACTCTGGGGGTGAGGCCCAACCATCTAGTTTGATGAGCCCTCCAGGTGATTCTGATGCACCTCCAGTGTGAGGACCCCTGGCAGCGGCTCACTCACTTACCTTGCGAGATTCATGGCTTCTCGAAAGCCTTCATTCTCTCCTCTGGGAAATAAAGTACTAACCACAGAGTGGTAGAGTGAAAGGACATGGTACATCTAAAGAACTTAGCAATAGTAAGCACTTAATAAATACCTATTACTATTAAGCAAATTGTCCTTTGTCCCATGGATTCTCTTAAGCCAGGGATGTTTGCTTTTTGCCATGGTGAGTGGAAACCAAGTCATGCCATCTTCAGTGTCTCAAAGCTCAGCTGCTCAACTAGTCTTAGTTTTCACTCCAGCCGCATCACCTGGAATGTCCCTCATTGACTCCTACACAGCTATCTCTGTGCCTTCACTCTTCCGCTTCCATTGGCCTGGGACACCCTTCTGTTGACTGCCCACCTAGTCCCAATCTCACTTCTCCCAAAACAAGCAGCTCAGGTTGGCTACAAGGTCTTTCCTGACTGTTCCAGGCCCAATGAATCTGCTCTTCTTAAAACTTAGAGTTATCTGTGTTGCGAGGTTGAACCCCTAAGCACACATATGCATGTTATTTGGGGGTTTTATTTCATATTGGGTTGTCTCTTTAATTAGAGGTATACCTTGGAGATATTGCAGGTTCATTTTCAGACCTCTGCAACAAAGCAAATACCACGATAAAACTAGTCAAGTGAATTTTTTGGTTTCCCAGTGCATGTAAAAGTTATGTTTAGGGGCACCTGATTGGCTCAATTGGTAGAGCGTGTGACTCTTGATCTCAGGGGTGTAAGTTCAAGTCCTGAGATGGGTGTAGAGATTACTTAAAAAAAAAGTTATGTTTACACTATACTGTAGTATATTAAGCATGCAATAGCATTATATCTAAAAAAAACCCTCTATGTATATGCCTTAATTAAAAATAACACCTGATAGTAAAAAATGCTGTCATCTGAGGTTTCAGCAAGTCATAATCACTTATCACAGATCACCCTAACGAATAGAATAATGAAAAAGTTTGAACTCTTGCAAGAATGACCAAAGTGTGACAGAGACACAAAATGAGCGAATACTGTTGGAAAAATAGCGCCCGCTGACTTGTCCGACACAGGGTTACCACAAACCTTCAGTCTGTAAAAACAAACAAACAAACAAAACAAAACAAAACAACCCCGCAGCATCTGCGAAGCACACTCAAGCAAAGTGCAACGAAACGAGGTATGCCCGAGCTCTTGGGATGGTCCTTCATAAGTCTTTTTCAATCTCTAGGCATCTCTGGTATAAAGGAGTTAATGAATCAACAAACGTCTAGCGTAGAGCCCAGGCTATTTAAGGCACCCTCGGAGAAACGTTTTTGTTTGTTTGTTTGTTTTTTAAAGGTTTTATTTATTTATTTGAGAGAGCGAGAATGAGAGAGAGGGAGAGAGAGCACATGAGAGGGGGGAGGGTCAGAGAGAGGAGCAGACTCCCCGCTGAGCAGGGAGCCTGATGCAGGACCCGATCCCGGGACTCCAGGATCATGACCTGAGCCAAAGGCAGTCGCTTAACCAACTCAGCCACCCAGGTGCCGCAGCGGAGAAACGTTTTTAAAAGGCATTAAAAATGATAATAATTATAATAGCCTAGGCTTGTATAAGCCTTCACAGTTTAAAAACTGCTTTGGTGTTTTGAACCAAATCTTGTCACCCCTGAAACCTTGTGAAGCAGGCAGGTATCAGTGTTCGTACTGACACAAAAAGAAACAGATTCAGATCGTTCTCCTGACTTGCACAAAGTTGTAGAGCTAGGAGATGGCAGGGCTGGGGCTCCATTTCCTGCTCTATCTTTTACCTGCTTACTTTGGTTGGTCCAGTTTCTCAGTGTAGGTGTTTATCCTTCTTGCACTGTGCTATAAATCTCTAAATTCAACTCTCCGATTGAAAGTGCTCAAGTAATGATGGGCCTACTCTGCTACTTTATTTATTTTTTAAGATTTTATTTATTTATTTGACAGAGAGAGACATAGAGAAGGAACACAAACAGGGGGAGTGGGAGAGGGAGAAGCAGGCTCCTCACCGAGCAGGGAGCCCGACGTGGGACTTGATCCCAGAACCCTGGGATCATGACCCGAGCCAAAGGCAGACACTTAACCGACTGAGCCACCCAGGTGCCCCTCTGCTACTTTAAAGGTCAGGACAGGGCCCACTCAGAGAACAAGAAGTACAGCCTCACCTGGTGTTCCTAAGCGGGCCTGAGCAATGGTCAGTTTTTCATGGGGTGCTTGGCACTGGCAGCTGGTTTCATCGGCAAATGGGGCAGGTGCAGTCAGGGTCTAGAAGGGAAAAAGAGAAAGGGAATATGGTCTGACAAACTTTCCTTTGGCACTATCTTCCCCTGAAGCCTTGTTTCTTTGGTGCAGAAGCAGAGTATAGCCACTGAGTCTTTCAGAGAAATATTATACCATTAGAGATAAAAACAGGGACTTTGTCACTGAAACCTTTTTTTTTTTTTTTTTTGACTGATGCTCAGAAATCATGAGAGTGCCGCACTCTCTACTGTATGCCAGGTACCAGAGGAGGTACTCTCGATAGGTTCTCTCTTCTTGGTCCTGCAACAGCCTAGGATGGCTACATTCTCCTATCCTTCCATAATATAGGAGAATACCATCTCTATTTCACAGAAAAGGCAACTGAGGCCCCGCAGGATCACAAAATATGCTAAGTCATGCCCTTGGAAAGTCACAGTGCTCGGCTTTGAACATTTCACAACCACCCAGGGCAGACCGCAAAGCTTTAGACTTACCCACAGCCCGGGGTACTCGGCGGGAAGAAATGCCATACTCAGAAGTGTGGCAGACATCACCCGTATTTCACACACACCAGCCTGGCCAATCACAAACTCGGACGTCACTTCAGCGCAAGGGCCAAAGCCATTATCCGTGCCCCGGGAGGACCTAAGGGCCCAGCCTTTCTGGCGGGCTGCAGATAAATGCTCCTGCGGTAGCTCCAACCGCCCAGGCCACGGCCACGGCCACGGCCACGGCCACGGCCAGCTGGAGGCCCCGCCCCAGGCAGCCTGGGCTGGGGCTCTGGGAGAGAGATGTAGTCACTTGGAAGCCTGCCCAGGAAGTGGCTCCGCAGCCTTTAGTCAGCCTCTTAAAATGAAAACCTCACTCTCTCCAGAGGAAGACAAAGGGAGCGGTGTTTTTGTAAACAGGGCAAGTGCAGTCCAGGGTTGTCCATGTGTCGTCTCGGAACTCTGGCATTATCGTGGGCATCACTCCATCAGCTCTGGTACTGTGAAAGCTGAAGGTGACTAGTCACTGTCCACAGTACTCCTAGTGCTGTGTGAATTGTTGCTCAGACACAGACACAGGTGTTCCTTAACTGGGGAAGACGACTGAAGAATGATGCACACGTTTGAAGAGGGGCCATGACCCACTTCTGCCAGTCATTTAGTCACTCACTCATTCAGCAATCATTCATTCACTCATTCGACTGTATGTCAGGCGCGGTCTTAGAACTGGAGCTAGCAAGTAGGGGGAAGAGCAGTTCCAGTCGTGGAAGAGGCCCTTCTGCACTGCCAAGAAGCCGTCCTTGCCCCACCCCCACCCCCCTGCCCATTGTAGTACCTTCCGCCCTGGAAGCTGGAGTCCTGCCCCAGACTTGTTTGGAGACTTTCCAGTTGCCTGCGACTTTCTTAACCCCCACCTTCCTGTTCAGGGCTCCAAAAGTAAACCAAGACTGGGGACATGGGTTCAGGAAATGGGTCCGTTGTTGGTTCTTTTTCAGATCCAGTAAGGTGACCTCGTGGGCCACGGTGGGCCAGAGCAGCATTTGTAATGTAGCCAAGGGGTGCAGTGAGAGGAACAGAGACTGTTCCCACAGACTGCGGTTCAAATCCCCTTACCAGTATTTACGGGCTGTGTGTTCTAATTTCGGTCAGAAGGGCCAAAAAGAACCAACTGTCCTTCAAGACATGAAGCTCAAGAGATGAAGGATTATTTTAAGTCTCTCCCAGCATAGAAATTGTGGGGGTGGGGGCGAGTAGGAAAGGTGCAGAGTCTGGCTCCAGCGTGCGGAGCACCTGGCTGCTTTCTGCACATGACTCTTTCTGTCCCACTCCCATTTACCCTATACCCATCCACTACACTCAAGTCTCTGCGGGCCTCTACTCCCCTATACCCAGCAGCTCACATGTGACAATTGGCCTCCCTTCCTAACACTCACTCATCAACTTCTCAGTCTTTCTGCCCCAGCTCCAGCCAACTTACTGCTTCTTCCCATGTTTCCCCATTCAAATTCCTAAGGGAGAATCAGACTGGCGGAGCTCATCTTTTCAAAGCAGGCCACAACCAGAATAGGCTGGCACCGAATCAGACACCCACCTGGGGCCCAAAGGCTGTGGCTGGTAAAGGGACAAGGAATGGCGAGGGAGGCCATGGGTGGCCTGTCTTTGCCCCTTTAGCACATGCTGTCTTCAGGACAAGAAATGTGTTTGACTTTGTATAATTTTAAAAGGGGCGCCTGGGTGGCTCAGTAGGCTGGGTGGTCGGCTCTTGATTTTGGCTCAAGTCATGATCTCATGGGTCATGGGATCAAGCCCCATCTCAGGTTCCCTTCTTAGCAGGGAGTCTGCTTGGAGATTCTCTCCCTCTGCCCCAACTCACATTCTCTCATTCTCTCTCTCTCTCTCAAATAAATTGATAAATCTTAAAAAAAATAAGGGGCACCTGGGTGGCTCAGTCCATTGAGTATCCGACTCTTAATTTCAGCTCAGGTCATAATCTCAGGGTTGTGAGGTTGAGCCCCACATTGGGCTTCCCACTTAGCGGGGAGTCTGCTTGGGATTCTCTCTCCCTCTTCCTCTGCCCTCCCCACCAAAAAATAAATAAATAAATCTGTATAAATAAATAAATAAATGGATGAATGGATGGATAGATGTTCCTTAGTTGAAGTTGAATTTCATCTGTAAAATGGGTACCTATCTCACAGGGTTGTTGTAAAACAAAGAAATAACGTGTATAAAGTACCTGATAATCAATTGTGGCAATTATTATTTATGTTAGTATTTATTATTATATATCATAATATATAATACTATATATTATAATAATAGATAATGTAGTTTCCCCTAGAAACAAAGCAAACTGACTCATGAGTGAACTTTTAGGACACAACCTAAATAGGTAAATGGATTGGCAAATGGGGTTAGCTTTGATTAATGATTCATTAACCTTTAATATACATGGACAGTGAATCTTTTTCACATGATCTAAAATAAATTACTAGTTGGAGATCTTTTATGTGCTAGGTGCAAAGTTTATTGAAAAGATAAGGTGTTGCCATTTTCCAAGAAAGGTGTATTCTAGAGGGTGTGAAATCTGGTAAGTAAAGCAGAGACCGAGAAAGTTGTAAAGTAACGATAGTTACTCAAAGGTAAAGAAAAAGGTTTATATGCACTCTGTACTTTTTCTTAATTATTGTGGCCCAGAAGTAGGAAAAAGAAAGAAGCAAAGAGACTGAAGGTACGCAGAGTTCATAAATGAGCTATGTGTGCATGTGTACACGTATGTCCTTGTGAGCATGTGATCATATTTAACAGCAGCTGACATGGAGAAGGGCTATTTCTTGGTATGTACAAGGCAGTGTGCTTGGAATGGCGAGAATGCAAATATTATTAATGAGCCATAGACTTGTTGTGAACATTGCCAGAACATTGCCTTCCAAAATGAGGCAGATTACCCCCTCAGTTGAGAGTCAAGTTCTACATTCAGGAAGACCTTGGTTAAGGCCCAGCCACCAACAACCAGCCCTGTGACTTCAGCCAACATTTTTTCAGTCCAAACACCCCAGAATTCCTTCTCTGAGCCAGAACAAATCGTTTGATTTACAAGGAATCTGAAGCTACTCGGAGGCTGTCTCCTCCACCTACAAGGGGCAAACCAACTGTAGGAAAATAAGAGTAAGATGACCAGAGGCTCCAGGGAGAGGCAGGGACTGGTCCAACCTGGACTCCAAGCTATATATAAATCTACATACCTACCTACCTATCTATACCAGCCTGCTGAGGACCCAGGCCCCCATCCCTTCCTTACCATTTGCCAGACCTGGGATGGTTCCAGGGATCCTTTGGGTCTAAGCCCTAAGTAAGACATAAAACTGAGGCTCAATAATGTAACATAATAGCTAAATCTTTGAGTGCCTATATAGTGCCATGCAACCAGCTACACACTAAGCACTTTAAATGGATTAGCTCATTGGCTTTTCCAACTCTGAGCTAGATGCTGTCTCCACTGGACTCTACAGAACCTGTCTTCAACAGAGACACCAAATGGCAGCACGAAGTAACATCAGTGTTACATCCCTCAGACTCAGTTACCTTTCTGGCTCCCTTTGAACTGAGGAAACTCACAGGATTCTTAGACAATTAGGACGGGGGCCTCACAAAGGAGACAATGGACTTCTGGTAATTAGAGAAGGGGGGTGCAAACGATTAATTGAAAAAACCAAAGGACGGGACCATATGTTTCACCCAAATGTGGTGTAGTAAGTCAGATGACTGACATACCATTACTGGCCAGCCACAGCTTAGACCCCACATCAGCCAGATCACATTGTTGAATGTTTCCTAACATCTGCTATGTATTTCATACGATGCTAGATGTTTGGAGGGTGCATAAGTACAAGAAAAATAAGAAAAGAAGGAACAGAATTAGCTCTGGGACAGCAATCCTCAAAGGTGAAGGGTGGCCTTTTTAGAATGGGAGGAGGTAGGAGTTTGAAAAGGCATATTCAATTTTCAGTAATTTCATACCTGGAAAAAAACCCTACCTTTTTAACATCCAAATCATAGAAATTAAGCCTCTGAACTGGTAGAGATCATCAGAGGCTAGACTATGCCCCCACCCATGTAGCCATATTCTAAATTCAGGGTTGGGGAGTCACATGAAATTTTTATGTTTAGCAGCAAAGACAAAGGATTTTAAAGGGTTAAGAAGCCCTGGCCCCCTGCCCTGAACCTCATATGTGCAAGGACCTTGCTAGACCACAGACTTGGAGCTCTACTGCAATTAAACTTCTTTCTACCTGACTTAGGGTTTCAGAACACCCAGTCACTGCATGTGAGTATGTTGCCTATTTATCATATAGGTTCTGGTAATGTCAACTGTAGTGTATCATACCAAAGCCATATTCCCATCATGCTTTTTTTTAAAAAAGATTTATTTATTTGAGAGAGAGAGAGAGAGAGTGAGTGAGTGAGTGAGGGTGAGTAGGGGGAGGGGCAGAGGAAGAGAGAGAATCTCAAGCAGACTCCCCACTGAGCACAGAGCCTGATGCAGGGCATGGTCCCAGAACCCTAAGATCATGACCTGAGCTGAAATCAAGAGTCCGCCACTTAACCAATTAAGCCACCCAGGCACCCCAGCCATGCTTTTTAAAGGGAAAGACTTTAGATGTTGGGCATTTCATTTGCAGAATGTGTTCAATTAGACATTGTCAAATATTTATTTAAAAGCTATTAGACATTACATGGGGCACCTGGCCAGCTCAGCCGGAAGAGCAAGCAACTCTTGATCTTGGGGTCATGAGTTCCAGCCCAATACTGGGTGTAGAGATTGCTTAAAATAAATAAATAATTTTTTTAAAGAAAGCTATTAATAAGAGGAGGGAGAAGAACCATATGGTGCTCTCAATTGATGCAGAAAAAGCATTTGACAAAATACATCCTTTCCTGATTAAAACTCTTCAGAGTATAGGGATAGAGGGAACATTCCTCAAGTTCATAAAATCCATCTATGAAAAACCCACAGCGAATATCATCCTCAATGGGGAAAAGCTGAGAGCCTTTCCCTTAAGATCAGGAACACATCAAGGATGCCCACTCTCGCCACTATTGTTCAACATAGTACTAGAAGTCCTAGCAACAGCAATCAGACAATAAAAAGAAATAAAAGGTATTCAAATTGGCAAAGAAGAAGTCAAACTCTCTCTTTTCGCAGACGACATGATACTTTACGTGGAAAACCCAAAAGACTCCACCCCCAAATTACTAGAACTCATACAGCAATTCAGTAAT
>NC_138385.1:88426706-88480070 GCF_054177405.1 Leptonychotes weddellii | reverse complement strand
ACCCCAATGTTCATAGCAGCAATGTCCGCAATAGCCAAACTGTGGAAAGAGCCGAGATGCCCTTCAACAGATGAATGGATAAAGAAGATGTGGTCCATATATACAATGGCAGACGCTTAACCAACTGAGCCACACAGACATCCCCTATGCTAAGCTCTTCTTAACTGCAATAGGACAATCCACTCATACAGGCCTGAGTTCAAATCTTAGCTCCATTATTTAATATCCATTTGATTTTTTAAATATGATCTTTAAAAAACTGCTGGTCCTGGGGCTCAGTATGTTAAGCAGCCCACTCTTGATGTCAGCTCAGGTCATGATCTCAGGGTGGTGGGATCGAGTCCCCCTCCCCCCATTCCGCCCTCAGCAGGGAGTCTGCTTCTCTCCTTCTCCCTCTCTCTCTGCCCCCCAACCCCCTGCTCATGCGCTCTTACTTCCGCTTTCTCTCAAATAAATAAATAAATCTTTTTTAAAAATTGCTGCTCCTTAACCTCTCTAACCTTCAGTATCGTCACCTATAAAAGGGAGATAATTAAATGATCTACCTCATGAAGCTGTTGTAAGGAGTAAATGAAATGATGAATGTATGAGTAATATCTTCCTTCTATTTCTCCAGAATCCACTCTCTTCCGGACCCTTCTCTACTCTCCTCTGTATGGCTTCCTGTATGGACTGCACTAATGGGCTCCACTGCCTTTCTGTTTCACGTTGGGTGGGGTCCATGAGAAGTACGCAAAACACCAGAGGGCAGGGCAAGAGTGAGCTCAGGCTATCTTTCCCCTTGGCTTCCTCCCTGCTAGGAAGCAGTAGGTTATTTCTGTCCTCTCACCAAAATCCACAGTTTCCATTGAGAGGCCCCTCTTTATATAGAGGGCTCTGCAAAGTTCTAGTAACCACCGTCTCCCCGACCCCTTCATGCCTAGGAGTGACAACCCCTAACATTTCCAGGCCGAGGGTGCCTACCATCTCTTGAGGTTTCCTGAAGCTCTGCCCACACCCTTGTAAATAGTCCCTTTTATTAAACCGTTTTTCCTATTTCCCATTTAGAGTGAGCCGTCTGTCTCTCGGCAGGGCCTTGACTGATAGAATATACATAATAGTATGGCTGCCAGGCTCAATAAATGTTCACTAGCAAACGTTGATGAGGCATGCTAGAAGCACAGTGATCAATTGAAAAGTGAATTACCCATAGTTAATAAAGTCATAACCATCTCAAGAACGTCTTCCAGTAGGAAAGAATTTTACAGCAACATGACGGCATTTTCATCAGGATTTGCAAAAGAGATGGGAACGGGACTTCAGAAAGAAGCAGGCGTTCTGCCTCAGGACTCACCAGCTTTAGAACTGCAAATTCAGAATTAGAAAAAGACATCACAAAATCGCAGCCCTCAGTCTCATTCTGTTAGGTTTGTATTTACCAGCTGCTGAACATAACTCTTAAGGCATGATTTTATTTGAGATCAGAATATGTTCATCTTCTGAAGAAAGGGAAGAAAAAGTAGATTTTATACTTGACCCTAGGCCCAACATATGTAAATCACTAGATTCTTGGACTGTGTCCGTGATTATGCAGAATCTCAGATCAGGCAGCTGCCGCAAAGCTTTGACAGATGCCAGTGGAATGGAGAAAAAGGACGCCTAGCACATGGCTCCGCACCAAGAAATATCTATTTTTCATCTAGCTAAGTATGGCAGGCACATATTATGAAGTAATAAGCACCATTAAAAACAGTAAGATACATACACACAGACAAGGAAAATTTTTAGGACTTTCCCTAGTGACAAAGCACTATGTGTAATATGTATACAGGTTATATGGTATATCATTTATGGTTAAAGAGAGAGAGAAATAGGTCACTGTGGAGGAAGAGTTTAGAACTGTACTGCCCAATGGGGTAGCCATTAGCCACATGTGCCTATTTAAACTCAAATTATATTTCATGAAATTAATGAAATATAATTAAAAACTCAGTTTCTCAGTCACTCCAGCCACATTTTAAGCACTCAATAACCAAAGGTGGCTAGTGGCTGCTACTGTATTAGCACAGATATAGAACATTCCTACCATCACAGAAAGTTCTATTGGACAGCCCTGGCCTAGAAGGATACACAACAAATTAACTGGGGTTACCTCTGGGGAAGAAGACCACATTGGGAGAAGAGATGAAAGGATGTTTTCATTGTTTACTCCATTTAGGTCTGTTATTTTGTTTTATTTTTACATGAGAACACATTCATATAATTTATCTACTTTTTTTTTTTAAAGATTTATTTGAGAGAGTGAGAATGAGAGAGAGAGAGTACATGAGAGGGGGGAGGGTCAGAGGGAGAAGCAGGCTCCTCGCTGAGCAGGGAGCCTGATGCGGGACTCCATCCCAGGACTCCGGGATCATGACCTGAGCCGAAGGCAGTCGCTTAACCAACTGAGCCACCCAGGCGCCCAATTTATCTACTTTTAAAATAAAATTAAAGAAATATATCCTATCTTGGGAATTCAGAGATACAGGAAATTTAATCCAGGATCAGGTGTTCCAAATGTCAGAGAACATGTCTAACAGGGAAACAGGAGTACTTTAAAAAATAAGAACTATATTTATAAACTGTTAAATGATATTATTCTCAGGTATATGGAACATTTAAAACTCATCTGAGCTTTTAAAAACAATTTAAATGGTCTTCATAGTATCTACCTTCTATTCATTTTTCCAACATCCAACAAACACTCCTTGAGGGCTTGCTGTGTGCCAGGCACCGGTTTTAGGTTCTGAGGATACATCAGGGAACATAACAAGACCTGAAAAACCCTGCCTTTGTGATCCTTAAAGATAATGAACAACAAAAAAGAATGTGAAATGCATAATGTGTTAAAAGGTGATAGTGCTTAGAAAAAATTAAAGCAAGGAAGGGGGATAAAAAATGTAGGGGGCTCACCCATAAATAGGATAGCCAAGGGAGTTGATGTATGTGTCAATATATAAAGGATCAACTGATCCAGGCAGAGAAAGAACATTCCAGGCAGAGGAAAAATCAAGTGCAAAGGCCCTGAGGCAGTAGCATGCCCAGCTTCTTCCAGGAATAACAGGAAGGCCAGTACGCCTGGAGGAAGTGAACAAAAAAAAAAGTAGGAGGAGATACAGCCAGAGAGGTGAGGTACAAAGAAAGAGATGGGAGACACCTAATGGTGTGGGGTTTTTAGGATGCTGTAAAGACTGGCTTTCACTGAGAAGATGGAAGCCATCAGAGTTGTGAACAGGGAGTAATATGATCGGAGTCTTAACAGGACCACCTGGCTGCTATGTTGAGGTTTAACTCTCAAAGGTCAAAAGCAGAAGCAAGGAAACCACTAAGGTAACTGGTGTAATCATCAGGCAAGACTAGGTAGATGGAGGCTGGGGCCAGGGTGAGGTGGTGAGAAGTAGTCGGATTCTGGATAGATTTTGAATAAATAAAATTTGAAATTGATTGAATGTAGAATGTATAAGAACGAGAGGAGTCAAGATAACTGCAAAGTTACCAGCCCGAAGAACTAGAAAGATGGCATTGCCATTTCCTAACATGGGGAAGACACTGGCAGAGTAGGTTTGAGGGTGGGAGGGATAGGCTGGGGAAATCAAGAATTCCATTCTCACACATTTGGTTTGACATACCTATTAGATCTCCCAGTGAAGACATCAGGTAGGTAGCTGGCTTTACAAGTCTGGAGTTGGGGACAGAGAACTAAGCTAGAGAAACAGGTTAAGAAACCATAGGCATATAAATGATATCTAAAGCCACTAGACTAGATTCATTCATTCAGCTCAGAGCATGAGTGCAGGCTGAGGCAAGGTTCTGGTTGTCTAATGAGGAGACATTGTGTATTTATAACCAACCTCCCCAGACTACTGCCAGCTCTAAGAAAATGGGGACTTGAACTGTCCTAGTCATTGCTATATCCCTAATTCCTAGGTCAGTACCTGGCAGACAGAAGGTTCTGGGTAAACATTTGTTGAATGGAGGAATTTAGAATTAATGGGGAGAATAATTACTGATAAAGAACTGGAGAGGGAATTATTGATAATGATTATTGATAACGATTAAGCTGAATAAGAAATACAATTACCAGTATTTCCTATCTTTTTCTTATCATCATGATATATACTACAGAAAACTTAGGAAAATAAACAAAGAAAAGCAAAACTCACCAATAATTCTACTTCCCAAATATAACCATTGTTAGCACTTTCTAGATTTCTTTTAGGGCTTTCTGATGTATTATGCATACATATTAACAACTTTGGAATCTTAACTACAGGGACAGTTTTTTCCATTCAGTATGTCAGGATTACTCTGTCATGTAGTCTTCAACTTCCTATTTTTAAGGGTGTTATCTGGTGGTTCCATACCCCATTTTTCCCTAGCCCTGGGCCTCAAATTCCCAAGCATGATTCTTTTAGGCAAGACAATGAAAAGCAAGGGCATCATATCCCAAAGATAGGATGTTAAAATTAAAAAGACAGGAGGGAAGCAGCAGCACCTGACTTATCTGTTCATTTTTCTATTTTGAAAGTTTGCAAGTGGCACCAGAAAATACAATATAGGCGAAGAAAGTTGAATCGTGAAGGGAGAAGCCCTAGTTGGCCTGGAGGCAAGCGCTGGTTGGTGCAGGTCCTGAGAGGAGAGATTAGCACGTATCCCCAAATCAGACAGAACAGACCATGGTTAAATTGAGCGGTAAGATAAATGTGAAGATTAGTCCGTTCAATAAAGTCATTTCCTTTTCCAAAGGTTCTGGGTAACTGGTCACCCACTATGCTTAGCAGCCACCTCCGGGCTTGGCCCACCCAACACTAATGACATCAGGCTCCAGCAGAGTGTATGAGACCCAAGCTGCTCAAATGCACCAGCCGTGGCCACTTCATGACATCCCCCACCCTCTCAGGGATCAAGGCTTCTGCAAAATCACATCACTATTGTTTTTAATAGACTTTATTTTTTAGAGAAGTTTCAGGTACACAGCAAAATGAGAAGATACAAATTATTTCCCATTTAACTCACTAATTTTGATAGCTATAAGGCATTCCACTGAATAGAAAAAGCAGAATTTATTTAAATCTCTCTGTTGTTGAATATTAAGTTGTTTATGTTTTACTAATATAAATAACATTCTAAACATAGTTCTGAACCTCTGATTATTTCCTTAGGATAGATGCCTAGGAACTGAATTACTTAGCCGAGGTGTATGAACATTTTAAAGATAAATATTTGTAGGACATTGTAACATGTATCGGTAAATTAGCTTCTACAAAAACTGTCTCGTTTATACTCACATTACAGTGTATGAAAGCACCTAGCTTGCTGCCATCTCACCGGCTCTGAGTATTATCTTTGTAATTTTATAGACCAAAAAATGGCATCACGCTGTTTCAATTTGCATTATTTTGATTACAAAAAAGATTGAACGTTTTTCAAATGTTTATTAGCCATTTGTATTTTCTTCTAAGAATAATCTGTCCTTGGCTCATTTTTCTATTGTTGAGGATGAGTATTTTGAAGTTAAAAGCAAAAGCAGAGCACAGTTTAAAAAATTATCTTAAATATCTTGAAAAAAAAATATATTTTCCAACTTTATCTAAAGTTCCCTCATAAGAGGGCCATTTTTTAAACCCATGTGTGAACACCTGCATCTAGGTCAGACGAGAAATTACTGCCCTTCCAGTGACCAGAGATCAGAAATTGTATCATGTCCTAGGGATCCAGGCTTCCCTAACACACTGAGCCCCCATAAGCCGTAAGCCCCCCACACCCATGTGCCATCTTCTGAAATGTACTGTAAATAATACTACATTTCACTTATTCTAAAATGTACGTTTTCTCCCACATTTTAACATCTCTGAGATTAGGAGAGGGTCTTACAAGAAATGTCTGAAAATCAGTGTCAGCAATTTTCTGACATTGTAACATCCTTGCAATGGGACTCTATCTCATAATTAATGGCATCTTAGATTCCTGAAATGCAGAGATGCCACTGGCAATAGAAAATAATCATTTTTACCTAGAGATCTAAAAATTCCAGACTCTAAATCAATTTTTCTTAGGCAACTGAGCTTAAGGAGTTTATACTGAATATCAGTAACAACCTTATATCTTATTCATATCCCATTCCTCTCCCAAAGGACTTGAGGTGACTTCAAAAAAATAAAATTTGTAAGTTCAATAGTTGCAAGATCTGGGCTGAGGGAGGAAATATGGTTTTCAACAAAAATCAGAGGCAAAATGAGCATCCAGGAATACCTATCCCAGTTCTCTACACTTCCGGCAGGTCACAAAAATGACTTGAAGCTCTCAGCAGTCGAAGCAAAGAGAAAGACAAAGTTAATATTGTCCGTAAGCCAAAAACAAAATAGCTACTGAGGAGAAGCACAGCACTTCCTGATGCCGGATTTCATAGAAATTCCTCCAGCGGTGCTTCCATAAGGGACATGCTGGGGGATGCTCTGTAGTGGAACTAACATACTCAACACCACCACCCTGATAAAGAAAATCCTGTTTCTTTTTAAAGGTTTTATTCATTTATTTATTTGAGAGAGAGAGAAAGAGTGCTCACAAGTCGGGGGGTGGGGCGGGGAGGTGGGCAGAAGGAGAAGCAGACTCCCCGCTGAGCAGGGAGCCTGACTCGGGGCTTGACAGGAGTCCAGGATCACGACCTGAGCCAAAGGAAGACGCTTAACCAACTAAGCCACCCAGGCGCCCCAAGACAATCTTGTTTTTTACATTTGTCTCTGTGACACCCTCCACGCCAGGTGGAGCCTCAGAACCAAAAAGCTGTTCAAAAGAGCATTTCTACAAGAGGCCAAACATGCAGTCTGAAAATGTGGTCCTCTCCCTCACTGCTGGATCCAAGGACAAGATCTAGAATATGGAGACCATAATTCTGATGTGGGATGGGCAAGACAATCCGTTAGAGAGCAACACTGGTGCTTAGATTTATTTTTCAAGTTAAAAAACAAGAAGCAGGGGCACCTGGGTGGCTGGGTCATTAAGTGTCAGCCTTCAGCTTAAGTCATAATCCCAGGGTCCTGGGATCGAGCCCCATTGGGCTCCCTGCTCCACCAGGAGCCTGCTTCTCCCTCTCCTACTCCCCCTGCTTGTGTTCCCGCTCTCGCTGTGTCTCTGTCAAATATATAAATAAAATCTTAAAAAAAAAAAAAAAAAAAACAAGAAGCATTACTGATACCTAATTCTAAGATGCAGATTTCTACTGGTGCCCTATCTCTGTCAACATAAAGTCTATGAGGTGTCCTCAAGGAAGAACATAAGTTGTACGATTGAGAAGGGTGGCCTGGGTCCCCTGGCATTTTCATTTGCTTTCAGCTTATTGTAATATAGTGCGGTTTGCCTGGGCCTGGATAAGGGCATTTGTAGATTATATTACCCAGTTTTAACTAAACCAATGCTCGCAAGATCACCAAGTGACTTAAAGCATTTCCCACAATGAAATAGGAACGCAAAAAATAATACAAGCATAGATGAACGACAAGAACATGGCAGAGCTGACCCTTCTAGTCCTTGCAGGAGTCTTGCATCAGCCACATTATCAGGTGTGAACAATGAAGACCTAATCAGATCCAGAGGAAGACATCTAAATAGACCATTAACATAAAGGAGACTATTTCAAATATCCGTTCCCATTAACATTAAACTTCACCTGGAGCGTCTACTGTACCTTGAGATATCAAGTAATGATCATATGAAGCTACTGTAGTTACCATGATACTGAAAAGCAAAGCATCCCGAACACGAAGACCAACCTCTATGATTTTTTTCAGCAATGTTTCAAGACATGATACTCAACCAGTCCTTTACAAAATACTGTGGCATGCAATGATAAACGTGAGAAGCCTTTTCAAATTTCCCTAATTCAATAAAGAAAAGCCACAAGTCTCATACCACTGCAGAAACATCTGCTCTTCATGCCACAATAAAATGGGCTGCTCTAGTATGTGGGGAAAAAAGTGATGTCAAACTAAAATGAATTCTTTTGTCAGTCAAATATATTTAGAAGACATATAGAAAACATTGCTGCAGACTGGAAGAAACAAGCATTAGAACAAATTATGCAGTGTGGGAGGTTTGCTATACAGTTGGATGGAAGTACAGATATTTCTAACATGTCGCAGCTTGAGGTATTTGCTAGATTCTATTTCAATAATAAACCCCCCCTTTTTTTTTCTGAGCCGCTAAAGGAAAGATGTTCCAAAGAAGATTTTCCAAAGAAAGATATTCCAAAGAAGATTGTGCAAAGTGGATGACTTCTTTAATAAAAACAATATTTTAGGGTCACCTGGTGGCTCAGTCAGTTAAGGGTCTGCCTTTGGCTCAGGTCATGATACCAGGGTCCTGGGATCGAGTCCCAAGTCAGGTTCCCTGCTCAGCGGAGAGCCTGTTTCTCCCTCTCCCTCTGTATCCCCACTCCCACCCCTGTGCCCGCTCATGCTCTCTCTTGTTCACTCTCTCTTGCTCTTTCAAATAAGAAACCTTTAAAAAAAATACATATATTTTACGGGAAAAAAAAAACACGTAAGTATACCTACCAATGAGGAAACAGCATTGCTGTTAGACCCCAAATTCCCACCAATTTGAGAAATACCTGTCTTCTTTTCAATACCCTTCCTCTATTGGATCTCTAAATTTTGTTCCTCGGGATTCCATCCTGGAAGACTGGGGGGTAATGTAGATTCATTTAACCAGATCTCATGCAGTGATAGGCAGACACAGGGAGGATTCCTTTAGCTTTAATTACAGCTCTTCTATTTTTCTTCCCTTAAAAAAACCTCATAGGGTGGTTTGGGGTCAGTCATTTCCTAGAATTTGCCCTACAGCAGCATTATCCAGAGGCACTCTTGCTAGCTAACCAGTTCCATCCACTTCCTTCTGAGTCCGGAAACAGACTGTGAGGCCTGGCCATTGTTATAAAACACATATAGATTGGACACCATGGCTTTTAAGTCACAAATAACCCGACTAGGGCTAGACTGGTCCTAGAAATAAGTTCCAGGGCTTACCTGTGCTCTCTTTGGGGCTGGGTACTGACCCCTGGAGCACAGTGAAGCTCTCTTAATGGCCAAGAGCTGTAATCGTAGGTAGGAACTGACACTGTTCCTTGGAATGTTTTCTGTGAGGTCACCAGAATTGTTTGGAAATGGGCAATCGGTTGTAGAGTATACCCTCTCTCCATTACCGTGGTCAGAATATCTTTCAACATTGTATTAAAGAACAATACACATACAGAAACATGCACATATCCTAAGGGTGTAACTCCGAACTTTCACGAAATGAGCATATGCAGCACCCGGATCAAGTAACCAACCAATGATAGCATCCGTCCTGTGCTCTCTCAGCTATCCTGACGTCTAAACTCACAGGCTGGTGTGCTTACTTTTAAAATGCTCCATGGATAATGGAATCATGCGCTGTATATTCTTTTGCGTCTGGCTTCTTTCATTCAATATTATGTTTGTGAGATTTATCCATATTTTTGCACGTGGCTGTAGATTCTTCTTTTCCATTGCTGTGTAGCATTTCATTGTGTGAAAATACAACAGTTTATCCATTCTACTTCTGCTGGGGATTTGGGTCATTTCCAGTTGGAGTTATTATAAATAATGCTGCTAAGATCATCCTAATACTCATCTTTTGTGGCCATATGTACAAATTTACTAGGAGAAGACTTGCAGGGTCAAAAATATTTACTTTGAAGTTCTAAATTTACTACCAAGAGCCTAGCCATCTTAATTGTTTCTATTCCTGGTCCCGAAGGCAGACAATGTGACACAGGAGAGCTAAATACAGCACTTGTCAAAGTGCACGCAAAAACACCTTGCTTCCGACTCACCTGGAAACGTGAGCAGGTGATTCTCTGCTCGCTGATGTTGGGGAACTGGGTGTAGTGGAAACAGGGGGCTTTAGAAGTCAGACAAAACTCATTTGAAATCCCAGCTTTATCAGTTAGTACTTGATCTTTGGGGAATCACTTAATTCTTGGTTTCCTTATTTATCACGCAGAGAATAGTAATTCTTACTTCACAGGTCTGCACCCCGGTTAGACGAGGGAACATGGAAAAGGCACCAGCACCAGTACCTAACACAGTGTACACCATTTCCCCCATTTACCCACAGAGGACAATGAGTGAGACCCCTAGTCTTAAGTCAAGCATAGAATAATTCCCTTTTAACTAAAATAATGCGGACGTACGAGAGAATTCAGTATCACGTGACTGTGCCTACAGTCAGTATCAGGCAGACTAGAGATAAGCACAGAAGCCTGCCTGTACCAGGAACAGGCTTTCCACATCATTCACAATACTTCTATTAACCCATTATTATTGTTGTTGTTCTTCTTAAAAGTCAGCTTAAAGAGACATCAGCACACTGTTACATGGATGTCAGGTTCAACGTGCATGAATTACTCAGTGGAAAACAAAAACACCAAGTCAGAGACTTGGGTAGGAGGGCGGAGAGGATATGAAAATGAATCCGACTCACTGGGCTGGCCCCGTGTGGCCCGGCACATTATTACACAGGTGCACACTAACTGGGCTTGTGGCTTTATTTTCTAATTACTGTGTTTTCAAGTGTGCCTTCCAGATTGTTGAGTGTTCAACTGTCTCTTTATCCCCAAGCAGGGTCAGCTTCCCCAGCCTCCCATACAACCTGTCTCATGCTGGGATAAAGAGGAAGGTAGAAATGTTAAAACAATAATGCTATGGTCTGAGACTAACAACGGGTAATCAGATCCTAGCAAGGCAGAGGCTGTTCCCTGGGAGATTATTGCAAGAAAATAGGCCTCACTTGCAATGACTTGGTTTGCTCCTACCTTCCTTGCTTTCTCCTTTTCCTCTCGCCCCCAGCCATCAGACGGAATAAATCTTTTTTCTACATTTTCTTTTCACCAAGAGGCACCTAGAAGTTTTCACCAAGGTGCCATGAACGAAAGACTCAAAAGTTTCAAGCCTATGGCCCGAGCCACCGTTGGACTTTAACCAGAAGCATTAAGTGTAGATGGCTAGAGAAGGCCCCCAGAGCTCAATGCCACACTGCCGTGCCTCAAAGAAAACCCAGTATTTCACACTTCAGTATTATGAAATCAATTAGGTTATTGTTCGCATTAAGAAGAGATTCAACCTAGGTTTCTTTGAACAATGACTAGAATGTTCAGCATGTGATTCAAAACACTTTCTGAAGAAGCATCTGAAGAATAAAGTGGGAGACAACAGGTTTGTACAACACTATGTAAAGTTCCAGAGTATTTTGCAAACATTTGTTATTCATATGTAGCCGATGTGTCCTGCCATAAGATCATTCAACCTGTTTTTACCCCAAATGGATAAAACCAAAAGGAGGGGAGGGTTGGGGTGGCCCTGATTTGTGAGAAGAGCATGAGATCAAACAGAACGCACTGGGATGGAGCATGTTCCATGGCTAGGGAAGCTAGAATCACCATCTTGGAGCTGGGAAAGATCATCTCTTCAGCCCATCGTAGGTGACAGAATGGAGGTCCAGAGAGGAGAAGCAATTGGCTTAAGCCCACACAGTAAGTCAACGGCAAAACTCAAGTCGGAATGAGACTGTGGGCTCCAGCAAGCAAAGACCAGGCTGCAGCATACTTGTCTGGCCAGGCCCTAGCCCTTCCACTGTGGGCCAGCCCAGCTCCCCCTGGAGCTCCCAATCTAGATCTGCCTTGATCTCGGGGGTTGGTGTGGAGCCCCAGAAGCCATAAGGGAACGAATCCATTCCCTCTCACTGGAACCACATCTCATCAGGAACCACTCAGCCTTCCCACCCTTCCCTAGCCCCACCCCTAGCCTGGAGGCCTCTGGATAACCCTGGGGTTGGACCCAACTTCTCAGGCTATCCCATACTTACACTTCTGCACCCGCCAGAACCTAGCACTAACTTCACCTCCACCTTCACAGAGAAGACTGAAGCTATCAGATAAGACAGGCTTTCAACCAACATTCAATACCCTCTCCGTTTAAAACTCCTTACCCAAAACATCCTTGCCAGCTTCCTCACTATCACGGTGAAAGAAGTCTCTTTTCCTACCTGAAGCCAATTCTTCCACTTGTTCACTAGAACCCAACGTCTCCAGCCCAATGCTCATTCCCTTCCTCATTTTCCCCCTATCACTTTCACTTTCTCCCGCTGGCTCTATGCCGTTTATATTCAAGTACAAGTTACTACCATCTTACAAGAATGAGCCAACCAAAAGCCTTGGCACACTGGATGAACGGAAGGAAGAATGGAAGCAAAGGAGGATATATAGAAGGAAAAAAGGAAGAGAAAAAAGCTACCCTCTCAACCCTAAATCCTGATTTATCCACCTTTGGATCCTACACATTGTATCTGCTTACCCTCTCAGGCAAGCTCCTACCTCCCCACCTTCTAAAGCCTCTTCAACTCATTGCCATCTGGCTTCTGCTCCCATCACATCACTGAAACATCCACCATTGACCTCTTCTTTTTAAATAATGAGGGTAATTTTCCTCATTATCTCATTTAATCTCTCTGCTGCATTTGGTTCTACTAGATGTTCCCACCACAGAACTTATCCTGCTGTTGGCCCCCTGATTTCCCAGATATTAGACAACTACCTGTCTTCTTTTCATGATCCTTCCTCTACTGGCTCTTTAAATGGTGTTCCTCAGGGTTCCATTCTGAAAAGATTCTGGGATCAATTAATTTAACCAGATTTCATATAAAGACAGGCAGATATGAGGAGCCTCCTAATAGCTTTAATTACAGCTCTCCTATTTTTCCCCCTTCTAAAAACCTGATAGTATGGCTCAGAGTCAGTTATCTTCTAGAATTACCCTGTAGTAGGATTATCCTGAGGCACTCTTGCTAGCTAACCATTTCCATTATCATTTTCTTAGTCCAAAAACTGTCTGACTCAATTTCACTCCCATCAGTTTCACTACTTCAATTTCACTTCCATCTCCTCCATGCTGACCTCAGCCAGATCTCCAACTCCAGCTCAGAACTCTCTCCTGAGTTCCAAAACCAAACATTGACTAGACACTTACAAGTCAAAGTCTCCATGGCATCCCCAACAGAACTCTTACAAACTACTGTCCCGATACTACACCTGAGTGATGGTGCCCACTTGAGGGAGCCAGAAAACGGAGTCTTCCTTGATACTGGCCAACCCTCAGACTCAGTTATCAAATCCCTGGGGTGTTGACCTTAGTGTCTCCCATATTCATCCCGTTCTCTCCTTCTCCACTGCCCCATCCATAACTTCAAATTTAATATAATTCTCCTTTGGTGAGCCTCCTAACCAAAACACAATAGGACAAAAGGAAATATTAAGAGTGCAAAATATGGGGATGCCTGGGTGGCTCAGCTCAGGTCATGATCCCAGAGTCCTGGGATCAAGCCCCGCATCAGGCTCCCTGCTTGGCAGGAAGCCTGCTTCTCCCTCTCCCACTCCCCCTGCTTGTGTTTCCTCTCTGTGTCTCTCTCTGTCAAATAAATAAACAATAAAATTTTTTTAAAAGTGCAAAATATGAAGTAAAGTGGTTTCTTTGCTAAAGTAAATATATGTGTGTATGTGAGTGCTAGACGACACGAAATGTATTTATCATTGTGGCTTCTCTGAGCTCATCCCCCACAGGCCTGTGCAGGTGTCTGAGCTCCCTCTAAAGCCACCTACAGCTACTAAGCCCTTCAAACTGGCTAGTCTGAAGTTAGATGTGTTTCAAGTACAACATACACTCCTGATTTCAGACTTAGTATAAAGAAAAGAACATAAAATACCTCATTATTTTGATACTGATGAATGTTGAAATGATAATATTTTGGATATATCAGGCTAAAGAAAATGTATTATTAAAGTTAATTTCACCTTTTTAAACTTTTTAAACCATGGCTACTAGAAAATTTTAGATTATATTGTATTTCTACTAGACAACGCTGGTCTACACCTACAAAAGGGACTTAAGATCCCCTCAAAAGTAGACTGATCCCTTCCATGTCCCAAAATGTTTTTGGATCAGCAAGTTGTATCTTTTCTTCAAATGCAGGGATTTGTCTCAACTTGGGGATCAAGTGAATGGAATCTTTCCTGCTTCTGCTCAATGGATAAAGTGTTGCTAAAAAGCTGTGTAAAAGAGACGCCTGGGTGGCTCAGTCGGTTGGGCGTCTGCCTTCAGCTTGGGTCATGATCCCAGGGTCCTGGGATCGAGCCCCGCATCAGGCTCCCCGCTCAGCGGGGAGTATGCTTCTCTCTCTGCCTGCTGCTCCCCCTGCTTGTGCTCTCTTGCTCTCTCTGACAGGTGAAGGAATGAAATCTTAAAAAAAAAAAAAAAAAAGCTGTGTAAAGTCCAACATATTAAAGTCAAATTTACAAAAAAGAAAAAAAAACAACAACCTCTCTTACCAGGGATTTCAGCATCCTGGCATGCTTCCACATTCCAAACTACTGTCTTCTGTTAAGTGGGAATGATCTTCCAGGGCAGGGACAGTGGATTACTTCTTTTATTCCTCGCCCCACACCACCTGGGCCATTGCTATACGTGCAAGTTGCTAACCAGCTGGGTGACTGGATCCTGTTGAGAGGGGACTGAGTTTTCTCTCGGGTACCTTCTAAAGCCCAACATCACTGAGCACTTTAAATCCTCCTCACTGCCTGGATGAAGACACATATGCCCTTCTCATTGCTATACGCACCAACACCAAAATGAAACAAAGAACCTACCCATCTTTTTACCGATTTAGATTTATCTCCTCCATAAGGACTTTAGCATTAGGCAAACTGGGGGAGGGACTGGAGGGATGGTGAAAGAACTTAAAGGAATGGAAGAAACCGATTCACTGATTCCATGCTCAGTACGCCTGACTAGTATCGATCTGCAAGAAATGGAAGTTGCATTTGGAGCGAGACCAACAGGAAGAGGTCTAATAATAACCTTGGGCACAATTCCGGTTGACCACAGTGAATGCCCAAGGAAACTCATGGTTGTTTATTTCACCTACACAGCATATTAAGTATCTTCCTTTTAAAATACATGCTGCTCTGAGTGGTTAAATAGACGGTGATACTAGTAAAGGAAGCCACTGATGTCTCTGGAGAGCCAGTCATCTTTCTGAGCATTAGCGGGTGAGCATCCTACTTCCCGACTGACATAATGCACCTTCGGCAAGACAGCAGTCTCTTGGCACAGCTCCACTTTGAAGTAAAGCCTGGAATGAACTCCTGCTAATGTGGCATATCGAACCAGCTCTTTTTTTATTTCCAAGACCTTCTCAGTTGATCGGTGGTACATCCATCTTCATGGAAGTGACCACTGCAAGCTAGAATTACAACTTCCTTCTCACAGCACAAGGCACTCCTAGAAGAACTTGACCAAGGTCGTTAACCGAATCCTCAAGCAGACAACTTCCGGGGTGGCTGGGCCATGTTAGAAAGGGTTTATGGGGTATCTGCTGGGCCCAGAGGATTTGTCCAGGCACAATCTGAGAGTTGGGGAGATATGAGGACACCGTCCTTGCCCACAAAGCATCCTCATCCCTCAGGAATTGGGTCTCCAAGGAGGGCTATTACATCATACCACCCATGGCCACTCGGTTTCTCTTCCTGACAAACAAGCTTAGGAGTCACCTTGCATCATGTTTAAGCAAGTAAAGAGCAAAGAAGGGATAACAAGTCAAGGATCTAGAATAAATATTTTAACAATGGAAAGAAGAGTTCTCAGAAACATCCCAAATCTGAACACCATGGTAAAGTAGTAAGGGTATTAGATTACATCCTAAGATATAAGCTCTATTAGAAAACCTAGGTAATTTCCTGTTATTTCTTTTCTAATTTCCTTTTTTAAAAGATTTTATTTTATTTATTTAGAGAGAGCACAAGCAGGGAGAGAGGGACAAGCAGACTCCCCAGTGAGCAGGGAGCCCGATGCGAGGCTCGATCCCAGGATCCTGAGATCATGACCTGAGCCGAGGGCAGACGCTTAACTGAGCCACCCAGGAGCCCTCTTTTCTAATTTCTTTATCAGTGTTATTTAATTCTATTTACTCCTCTTTCTGACATTTTTTTCCAATGAAAAATAAGGCAGGTCGAAAAACTCCAAGTACTCCTTTCAGAAAAATTTCTCCTTGAACATGATTACATCGCACCCTCAATATCCTTATCAATTTGCTAGTTACAAAGATCTAAAATATAGATTGCTTCCAAGCCCTGCTTATTTATGCGTGCCCGCTTCCCGCTTCAATTCCTTAAAGGGCTATGCCAGGCCCTATTAGAGACCAGAGATACACTGATGACTGGACAGGTTTCTACTCCACATCCCCCAGCAAACTTTGACTCACAGGGAGGTCAGCACACTCCTTTCTGCCCCTCCTGCACCTGCTAACACACCTCTGAGCACGTGGTGCCCGTATCAACTCGTAAGCAAAGTACCTGTTTATGTGTCAGTCTCTTCCAGAACCCCTAGATCACAAAATGTTTGAGGACTCAGCGAGTAGTAGGTACTCAATCAATGCGGGCTGAGTTAAACAGGATCACAACAGACAACCTTGGCTGAAAATATATAGGCAAATGCACATAGACACAGAGCCTCTGTACACGGCTTTTCAACACGGTTCATTACAAAGAGGGCATTTGACACAACTGCTGAGACTTAAATAAAATTTGTACTTAGACAACGACAATCAGCAGCATAAGTTAACATTCCAGTACTTGCAGTAAAGCTTTATGACCCTTTATATACCCAGAAATTTCCTTTCGCTATCCCCAGGTGAAGTCCCAGTTTGGGGAGCCAGTGCGTGCCTCAGCTAATACAATGAGAACCATTTTGCTAACCGCTACTCTTCTATTTCAGACAATGTTTTGTTATTGAGTCCTGTTTCCTCTAAACTGTATGAATTCCAGTTTGATAACAAGTGGGAGAAGGAGCCTGTCCTCTGAAGGGATATCTGTTAAGTCTTTCATGAACTTTAAGTAATTTTGGAATTCATCAGCCACACCTGCAGTAACCCACATGTGATTTTGAGCAATACGGGCGGGTGCTGGGAGAAACAAAGAATTTATCCAATTTGAAATGTGAAGGTATTAGCAAAGCTAAACATCAACAGAAACTACTAAACACCATAAAAAGAAATGCTATTCAACATTTTCACTTGCCACTCTCTCCATCAACAAACTTTAGTTAGTTAGCATGTGCCTTAGCTATTCAAGTAAAATCATCAGCAAAGGAAAGTCGGGCTCTGAAGTGTACATCTCAATTTAGAATATACCCCTACAGTGATCAAAGCTGGCTGAGAAAAGGTGATTCTAAAAATTGAGTAGGGGTTTATAAATTGGCTGCAGCCCCTACTTAGAGCAAAATTTCAGTAGACCATGATAATGATGGACAACATGGAAAGTTTTCATCAAAGGTAGATCGAAATCATAGCTTTCACAGTTCGACTCCTACTTTAAGTTAGAGCTGCATGAAAGATGGGAAGGGAATGTACCCCACTCCAGAGTGTGTTGTAAGGGCAAGATCTTCCACTTGGCGAGTGTAGACCTCTGGGTTCAAATCGCAGCTCTAGCCCCTGGAAGCAAGGTGACTTTGGGGGAAGTCGCTTACACGCTCTGAACCTCAGTTTTCTCATTTCTAAAAGAGCAGGGACGGTGGGGTTTAACACTGCCAGCTTTTCAGGGTTCATTAGAGTCTCCTCCAGGATGAGATGTCACAAGTCAGAGTGCAAAGTACTTCAACGTTCTTCCTTCTCTTGATTTCCTCTGCCCACCCTCTCGGGCAGAAGCAACCAAGGGGCAGAATAGTTAAAAGGCAAAAAGGGAAGGAAAAGAAGTGGGCAGGAGAAACAGATGACGCACAAACTGGAACTGGGTGCTGCCTCTCTCCCCTGCCCTTTACCTGTTAGGAAGGTGTGTGATGCAAATTTCAACAGTGGGTTTAACTTTAAATATATATATATATGCCATTCAGTAAGTGGCTCAAGTGCTGGGGAGAAGTTCATATTAAACCGCCCTAAGAAAATACATTTTATAAAAGAGAAACACAGTGAAGAAAAGCCCACAGCACTCTAATATACATTCGTTCTCATGTTTTGGGAAGTTGTTCTAAGGCTGCCTTTGAACCTTTGTAACCCTTATGAAGAAATAACAGTTGCGTGATGGGCCTGTCTTGGAATCTATGAGCCCTCATTCAGGGAGTTGAAAGAAAATGCTACATCACTACTTTAAAACAAACAAACAAACAAACAAACCTCTTTCCAAGGTCCAACTCCATGGCTAATCAAAATATGGCCCCTCTTAGCTGGGGGAAATTGCTACAAACAGGATAGCTCTCCTAGTGTGCCGCTTGGACTTGAGGGTTCAAAGAGAGGTCTCTCCAAGTTTCCCAAGACTTCAGGGAAGGAAAGACTTCTCAGCAACAGAGAACCCACCCCTCATTTGGTGTTTTTGATTCCTTGAGGATATACACCGAGGTGGTTGAGAACCATCTTCCACACCTGCCTAAATAATCATGCCCAGTGGCAGAGAATCGGATCAAATTTGGGATACCAGTTACTGAGATGGAAGGAAGCTGAGTGCCCCGTTTCCACACTTTCGTTATTAAAGGCATACAGCCCCTTTTAAGTAGTAAACGTAGCTTCCCCGGGGTTCCCACTACCTGAAGACAAACCCTCCCAGCACAGTCCGGAGATGCTTCATTTAAAAGGTACCATATTTCTAAATACATCACGGAGGGACTCTTTTACTTATTCATTTTGAAATTTTCAAACAAACGGGGAAGTTTTGCTTCCATATCGTTTTCATTTTTCCAAAATTGGCACCAGGCACCCAAATGAGTTGGGCACAAAATCATTTCTCAGATAGAATTTAGAACTTAACAACGGACTCGCCTCAAGCTTTGCGAAGGGAATACCATTTTAAAACGCACTGTAGGATTTTTATCTTCAGACGAGAATACACCTAAAAGGAAAAAGGCCATCCCCTCCTCCCAAGGCAGAAAAACAGCATAGCCCAAGCAGCCCGTTTCCTACCCAGCCAATACAATAATGCTTTGTAAGCTGAGAGCAGCGCCCCGGTATAGAAGCTAAGTATAAACAGCTGAGAAGGATTAGGCAGTAGCTCCATTCTCATTTACATGAAAATCCTCCAAGCATCGTTTTCCTCGCTGGCTGCAGGCGCATAAGGAACTCTTTTGTGTCATAGCCAAGCATAACATTTGCGTCCTTTGTCTTTACTTACCAGTCGAGGCTGTGGGCATGTGTGCTCTATTTCCTCCATGGTTTCTGAGGGAGGCTCATTGGAAAGGGATTTTGGGATACCTGTTTCTGACTCAGCATCAGTGGTAAGTACTGGCATGGCCAGTGAATGCTCCCTCCAGCTCTACACCCTCTGTGAGTCTCCTCCCAGGCAGAGAATGTTTTCTTTGTCACGTATTTTTCTCTTCTTCACCCATCCCCCTTCTTCGCCCCTTCTGTCTGTCTTCGCTGGGGGAAGTGAAGAGGTTACCCCCGACCCCCCACCCGTTTCCTTCTCTGAAAAGCCAAAAGGCAAGGCCTCAGTTTATCACTATAACAACCAGACAGCACTGGAGCGGCGGGTGCGGGATACAGTACCTCATTTGCATGGAGCGCGCTGGTTGGCTACTGTCATCATAGTACCACTCCGCCGGGGAGCGGCCGGGCCCCATTGGCTGGCGAGCCGTGCCCACGGGGCCCGAACTTGCTGCTTTTGTTTCTTCTGCTTAATTCAGTTGCAAAGGTCCCTGTCCACGCGGGGCAAGGAACCCGCGCTGCACTACCCAGATAAGATAAAACCGCTTCCTGAGAAGCCCAGGACTCCTCGAGGAAGAACATAACAGACCTGCACTAAAGAAGGACCACGTCCCTGGCATGTTTCCCTGGAAGGAGTGTTTGATGGGCTATAGTCAGAATTTTGCTAAATAGGAGTCACCCTGAAGACAAAGCAACATTTGGGCCAGCTGGCCTCGGAGGGCCTCTCAGGGTATTTATTGCGGGCACCTGAGTGTTCATCCCCTTGACTGCAAAAAGAGCACTGACAGGCCCCCCGAGGCCTGGTGCAACCTCAGAGCCTACCCCTGGGGCTGCCCTGGGAGGTATTTTGAAGGAAGTAGAGTGTCTGACAACCTGCCTCCCACCTCTGACTGCCCTCCCAGTTGCTTCCTCCCTCGGCCACTTCTCCCTCTCCCCGGCTATTCTGCTTTTCCTCAATGAACTCTTGTTACCCTTGTCTGCCTTTCAATGCACTCTTCCATTAATTGGTCTCTTATTCCCCTGCTCCCCTTTTACCAGTCCTGCATCCCATTTCCTAAGCACCCTGCTCTCAGCCAAGTGCTCACGGCAATCCCAGAAACATTCCAGTTGTGGTGTTAGTCACGATGCGCCTTAATGTCTAAATCACCCATGAATATCTCCCATTTTAAGAGGGGTGCTCTGAAGACACACCTGGAAGAACTTACAAAGCTATTCATTCTAGCGAAATAACACACTTCTAGTAACATTAATAAAACTCATGGTAACTGATTTTATTAAGCACTGGTACAGTGCTAAGTACCTTTACCCAGATTTTGTTTAATATTCATTGGAACCCAAAGAAGTCGATCCTATTATTATCCCCATTTCACAGGTGAGGAAATTGCAATTTAGAGTAATTGCCCAGGGCCTCAAACTCATAAGCAGAGTTGTGGGGATTGGAAGGATTTGCAGGGGACATGGGGGAGGAGCTGGGATGTAGCAGGTGTAGTAGTGTAGAAAAAGCACCTTGGTAGGAGTCCTCTTAAGTCCCTGGGCTTCTAGATCTTTCATTTTAATCTATAGCAGTGGTTTTCATCCAAGTGTGGTCCAGGACCAGCAGCAGCAACATCAGTATCAGCTGGGAGCTTGTTAAAAATGCAAATTATTGGCCCCTCAAGACCTGATTCTGTAGGTCTCGGGTGGGGCCAGCAATTGCATTTCTAACAAGTTCCCCGTGGGTGATACTCATGCTGCAGGTCCAAGGACCATACTTTGAAAGCCAGTAGTCCAAAGGATGGGACAAAAATACTACCCTGCCTCCCTCACAGAATTTGGGAGATCAAATAAGTATCATGTGAAAGCACTTTGTAAATTAGAATGTGGTATACTAATATAATGGGCTTCATTTTCATTACTCCTCAAATAAGCAAAGACAGCTAGCCTTAAAAGAAAAAAAAAATGGATTCTGCAGCCTAGATTTACAGTTTGACAGTTACAGATCCTGGCACTTTAAATGAGAATGACGTCACTTGACGTCACCGTTATTACCTATGCTTAAAGAGAGCTCCAATAATGCAAGAATTCCAGTGACACTGCGTCATCTGAAAAGGGGGCATCCTACCCACTTCCTACCCTTTCCTGCCTGCCCTGTCTGCCCTCCTGGAAACACAAAACACCTGGAGCTGCAAGTTTAGCTCTAATAAGTCCTTCAGCTTGGAAGAACGAAACCTCACAATACTTTTAGGAGGCCCTCTCCCACCATGCTGGGTGATATGGGCATGATATTGCTCATCTAATCTCAGTATTGCTTTGCCTTACAGCGGCAGTTCTCAAAGTGTGCTCCCCAAAGGAGTAGGAAGAGCAGCCCTGGGGACTTGTCAGAAATTCTTACTCCCCACCCCAGATCTACTGAATCAGAAAACTCAGGCAGTGGAGACCAGGAATCTGGGTTTCAATGAAATCTCCAGGTTTTGGAGGCATGCTGCTATACGCTAAAGTTTGAGAACCACTGTCTAGAGCCACACGGTCCCACTGGAAAGCCCTTAACCCTCTAACTCCCGCAGGGTTCTGGGCCACTGAGCTGCCAGCTTGGTTCCTAATTGGTCCTCTAATTCCTTCTCTAGAATGGGAGGCTCACTTGTTCACCTGCCTATTTAGCCGAGTCCTGGTGTCTAGCGGGGTCCTTGTGGGAGTTATTTTAACTTGGGGGCTTCCTAATGCTATTAAGGTGATTAGCTGAGAATGACCAGTTAATTCCACAGTATGGAATTAAATATCCCATAACCCTCTAGGGGTTATGCTGAGGGGAAGGGGATGACTATCAAGGGATAACAGAAGAGAAGTTATTGGGATGATGGAATTGTTCCCTATCCTGATATGGTAATGCTTACACAAATCTATACACGTGTTAACACTCTTAAAAACTCCATGCAAGATATTTGTCAGTACATGCTAACAGCCTTTAGAACGTTCATGCCCTTTGACCTAGGAATTCCGCTTGGGAATTTATCCCCAAAGAAATACTCAGAGAAGCACACGAATAATTGTGTACAAAGATGCTTAATACAGAATTATAACAGGCAAAAAAATTTTACAAATTACAGCAATAAGAGTAATGGTTAAAACGAAACACATTCATATAGTATTACACCGGCATTAGCGGTCATGTTTTCGAAGAAAGTCTAATGCTATGGGAACATGGGAACATTATGTCAGACGGAAAAAGCATGCCACAGAATATGATACCAAAAAATGACCCCAATTATGGGCTATGTACATGCTTAGAAAAAAGTACTGGAGGGAAATACACCAAGATGTTAATAGTAGCATCTTTAAACTGTGGGATTATGGGTGATTTTTGCTTTTGTTTTCCTATGTTCCCATCTATAGCAAGTATTTAAAAGATGAGTATATATTACCCGTATAGTCAGGAAAAAAGGGATGAAGGGCTGGGGATGGGGTCGGGGTGAGGCAGACAGACGTTAGCACATGAGCACATACAAAGAGGCAGGGGCTCAGTGAGAGGAAACGAGAATGCTGAGAGGGCCAGACAGAGCTGGAGGAGCCCTCTCCCCAGTTAGTAGAAGTGGAGGGAACGTGTTGGAGGCAGGCTGTTCAGAAAATCTCCAGGGAGCATTTGGGGACAGAGTTCCTGAGTCTTGTACCCTGTGTAAGCAGGGCATGGCTTCGGTGAGAACTTGTCAGATCAGCAATGTCCCTCACAAGCACGCTCGTCTTTATTTCTACCATTTATCTGGTACCCCTTACCTTCTTAGCACTATGCTCGGTACTTATCATGGGCTGCTTGTAAACAGCACAACACCTCATCAGATAGGAATAGTGGCCCCCCCTTTGCAGACGAGGAACCCAAGCCATAGCGATCTTCCTATCAGCTTGGAAAAGACCTACAAATGACATTCTTCTTCCTGCCAGTGTTCATCACTTCAACAACATCCAATTGTCGAAAACACCATTGCTAAAGAACTAAAATTCTCTCTTCAGAGCACAAGCTGTCTGAGCCCAATCCCCCCAGGCCTCATCATGGGCGACAACCACCAGCAACGGCGTCTCTCCGTCCCAGGGCTTTCTCTGGCCCTGGGAGACACCCCCCGCCACCTGCCACCAACAGCACCAGAGAGGCAGGGCTGAGGGGCCAGAAAATCAGCAGCCCACATCCCTAAGAGCTCTCGACCAGACCAGTGACTGACAGGAGTGAAAGTATAAACACCCCAGTGCTCTCGGCCCTCACGTGGAAGGACTGAATCCTGTGCTGTACACAGAGGGAGCCCAGTGAGATTAAGTTCCAGCTGCCACCGTGCTAGCTGGCTTGACCATACACCCTCCATTGCCTGCCTCCCTTCCCTTGTCTCCCTTGCCCACACTCTTGTGGCTGTGGCCTGGGCTCATTTCCCAAAGGAACTACTTGAACTTGAATCTTTGTCTCAGGATCTGCTTCTGGGAGATCTCCAATTAAGACTATTTCAGTGCCTCATCGTAAAGTGTCAATATCTGTTTCTTATGGCAAAATATATTTTATATCCTCATATGGATACAAATGAGCCATAACATCATATGTAAATGTCTGTTAGCCTATTTTTTAAAGTAGGCATTACACTTAAGCTTTCTCTTCTTTAAAAATACCTTTTTCTTCCCTTTTATTTTCTAATCTTTAGTCATCCTGCTAGAAATTTTATATCCAGTGTATAAAGATGTTAGCTCAACCCGTACTGGGAATTTTAAATTATTTAGTTACAGTTTGTACCCTTACATATATGATACTGCTCTTAATATCTATCAAGAATGCCATATGTAAAACCTCCTCCCTTCCAAATCCTTCCTCCTTACCATCAATCTTGTCTCCACTATTTCTTCCACCTTTCCTTTTTCTTTCTCATTCATTTTTTCTCATTGCCTCAGATATAACCAAATAACAAAGTAATCACAAAGCAAGAAAGGAAATTGAAAAAGCAAGGTAAAGTTGACAAAACTTAGGGTTTCCCGGAAACCATTATTACCTTCTATGGAATTTTGTTACTTTTATGGTTCTATTTTGAGCTACTTCCCCAGTTTTCCACATGTGGCTTATGGTTTGGGCATAAAACCTGAAATAATCTGGAAAGAAAATTCCACCATACTAAATAATGAAACCCATGCATAAATCCTCTTCACCTACTTCAGGAAAATTATGGTAATAAAAATGTTTTCCAGTGTAAAGCATTTCACCTCTCACTTGGTACTTTTACACATTGAATTGAATCATAATAACACTCCAAGATGGACAGGTTTTAATACTGAAAATTTTCAAATGGGCAAACAAAATCAGAGAGGTTAAGTGTCTTGAGTAAGGTCACACAGAAAGGGGCCAAACTATCACTTGAATCCAGGTCTCTTGAATCAGAGTTTAACCCTGTTTTCCACCAAACTACACTGCCTCACTTTTCGATCTAGTTATATTTGCTTTGTTAACAAGGCTGCTGGGCTAACTCATGCATATTTCACATCCCAAACAGCCCCTTCACCGCTTTTCTATTGAATTCGTGTAACATGAAGCACTCTTCATTTATATTCATTCAGTTAATTTCCTGTCTCCAAAACCATGGACCTGGACTCACTGTAGGTGCTTGCATTTACTTAGGAGAGAAAAATAAACTTGGATGCATTGCCTGATTCACCAGTGGGTCAAGAGCCAGGCTGATACAGATTCATGACCTATACAGTCCATTAGGGAAAAAAATAATAGACATAATAAGTAGAACTTCAAAACTTATTTTTTTTTTAAAGATTTTATGTATTTATTTGAAAGAGAGTGAGTGAGAGAAAGCACGAGCGAGGGAAGAGGCAGAGGGAGAAGCAGACTCCCCACTGAGCAGGAAGCCTGACTCGGGGCTCGATTCCAGGACCCCGGGATCATGACCTGAGCCGAAGGCAGCCGCTTAACCAACTGAGCCACCCAGGCACCCCTGGAGCTCCATTTCTTAGCATTCAAAGACAGCATGCCACAATGGTTGTGCCTGGGTTTGAGAAGGTCCTAAAAGAGGTAAGTTATATTTACCTACATGAGATGTATTTATCTAAATGCTGATGATAAAATCAGTTATAAGTATAGTACATTTGGTTTTGCTCTAGCAAAACAGATAGGATAGCAGCTTTTTGCATAAATTAAAGTTGCCCTTAGCTGGAATAAATCATTCTTATTGACATTAACAGCTGTGTAGTCAGTAAAGAATTATTGTTGCTATTACTTGGTGGTATTTATAAACACTTTTATTTTCTAAGTGCTTTACAATCACTTATTGTCTAATTAATATCTAATCATCTGTTTACAAGTAATAATCACACATGTAGCGCAGTTTAATCAAAACTCCAAATGCAGCCGCCATCATACTCAAGAATATTGTGTAAATTTTGGTCTCTCCTTGATGGGGTTTGGGTCCAGACATATGGCTGAAACAGATACAACAGGGAAAAAAATGAATAAAGATTCCTCACTTGGATTTGAGCATAATTTATATTCACAATTTTTGCATGCCAAACATATTATTCGAATGTCACTGGATAAGTAAAAATATAGGTAATTTTCACCACCTAATGGCTCAATTACACATAGAAAATTTTTAATTTAAGCCACAAAATTGGATGATAGTTTATAATGTTCAAGGGCAGACACTGACTTAACATTGGAAGCGTTAGTCACAATCACCGTTTCAGTGATTATCATGGAAAAGATCAAATTTAACAAAGGTGGCTCGGGAACCATTGAGGTTAATCTAATGCAGGTTCGTCTAGACCAAGCTATGGTCAGTACAAACACCTGCCAGACGTAATTACCTACTGCAATCCCCTGTCAGTCTCCCCAAGTGTTATTCTCTAACTAATTATGGGAACCATGGAAGAATTGTTTTAAGCAGGTGAAGGATATGCATACTAAAGCTGTTTTCCCATAAATTTTCCTACAAGTAGAATCGCTGAGTCAGGGTACTTGCACTTTCAAAGCTTTTTTTTTTTTTTTTAAGATTTTATTTATTTATTTGACAGAGAGAGGGAACACAAGCAGGGGAGTGGGAGAGGGAGAAGTAGGCTTCCCGCTGAGCAGGGAGCCCGCTGCGGGGCTCCATCCCAGGATCCTGGGATCATAACCTGAGCTGAAGGCAAATGCTTAACGACTGAGCCACCCAGGCACCCCTCAAGGCTTTTTGTACATGTTTTTTGATACTATTATCAAACTGTCTTCCAGGACAGTTGACTAAATTTACACTTCTTCTGATACTCCTAAAGAGCTGTCTTTCTTGGCTATTCATAGGCTGAAACCAGTTTCCTTCCTTGTAGTTTTGCCACCAGGCAGTTTCTCAACACAGCAGCAAATAGGGCAGGGTTCTGAGGACTGTCCCCGGGCCTTGCGAATGTGCTACAAACGTGCTTGACGGGCATGTGAGTTAGCAAAGCCATCTGAGGCCAGGATGGATAAATCCACTCACAAGTAAATCATCATTACAATCCTTGGACTTTTTACTAACCGATTTGAACGGCATGGACTCAAGAGTGAAATCTTCATCATGTAAAACCTGCACCCAGAATCTTTGAATGCCCAAAGAGAGATTTGGTCTGGGGGCGCCTGACTGGCTCCGTCGGTGGAGCGTGAGCCTCTTGATCTCGGGGTTATGAGTTCGAGCCCCACATTGGGTGTAGAGATTACTTAAAATCTTCAAAAAAGAGAGATTTGGTTTCATCTTCTGTATTAGTTTCCTATCGCTGCTTGTAACAGTTGACCACAAATGTCGTGGCTTGAAACAACACAGATACATTATCTTAGTTCTGGGGGTCAGAAGTCTGAGATGGGTCTCAGTGGACTAAAATCCATGTATCAGCAAGACCGCGTTTCTTCTGGAGGCTCCAGCAGAAAGTCCATTCCCTTGCCTCCTCCAGCTGCTAGAGCTGCCCGCATTCCTTGGCTCACAGCCCTCCCTTCCGTCTCCCAAGCCAGTAACTGCATCACTGCAACCTCTGCTTCAACAGTCACATCTCTCTCTCCCCTGCCTGCTCCTTTCACTTAGAAGGACCTTGTGATTACACTGGGCATTTGGATAATCCGGGATAATCTCCTGCATCTCAAGATCTTTAACTTCATCACATCTGCAAAATCCCTTTTGCCATGTCAAGTAAGATAGTTACAGGTTCCCAGGTTCTAGGAATTAAGATGTAGACCTCTCTGGGGGGCCATTCTGCCTACCACACGTTCCTTAGCATCAGCTGGACCAGGTATCTCACCTCCATATATTGGAACAGTACATTGCCTGTAATTTTAAAACATTCATTTGTAAAACCCTGCTTTGTGTCAGGCACAGGCGCTCTGCCAGCTTTGCAGGTAAGAATCCGTGCATAGAGAGGTTAAGTAATTTGCCTAAGGTCACAGAGCTTGGCAGAGCTGAGTTTGAAACTCACGCCTATTGGACTTCAAAGCCCCTGTTCATCGTATGCCGCGTCTGTAGCTCAACATTTCCCATGCTCTGCTCACTTTGCTCTTTGGATAGCCTTCATGTTGAAAGCTTTTCACTTAGTTTGCCATTTAATGATACAACCTAGCTAGATAAAACCTTTTATTAAGCCCCTATAAATCTCATATTTGACTCATTCAGTAGGTGCCAGGGGAGGATGTCATCAGGAAACACTCATTCAAGATGATGTCTCCACATGCTCTAATAAATCTTCCCAAAAGTAGTATTAGGTGGGTTCTTCCTCCAGCATACAGACAGGAGTGGACTCACCAGGTCATCTTCTCTGTGGGTGAAATGTTAATCTCTGAATAATATCAGGTGGTGCCAGTGAGAAATGAGCTTTCCAACAGCCTACCAGTATATCCACTATCTTATTCTTGAAAAAAGAGAGCCTGACACTTTAGGGGTCTCATTTCATGTCTTAATCAAGCTTCTCACCCTCTCTGCTTCACTTCGCAAAATTCTCAGCCTTGGCTGCACATGACAATCACCTGGGGAGCTTTCAAAACCACAGAAACCTGGTCCACACTCCCCAGAGATTCTGCCCTTATTGGCCTGGGCTGCAGGATCAGGACTTCTAAAAATACAGAACCAAAAAAAAAGTTGAGAACCACAGAGACAAAGTTAAGCAGAGATGATGAGAGACTTTATTAAAACATAGGTTTGGGGGCGCCTGGGTGGCTCAGTCGCTTAAGCATCTGACTCTTGATTTTGGCCCAGGTCATGATCTTAAAGTTGTGAGATTGAGACCCGTGTTGGGCTCTGTGCTCAGTGGGGAGTCTGCTTCTCTCCCTCTCCCACTCCTTCTGCCCCTCTCCCCACTTGCGCTCTCTCTAAAATAAATAAATACATCTTTAAAAAAGACATAGATTTTGACCCTCAACTATTAGTCTCTCTTTTTTTCCAAGAATTGTCTATTTTGTTTGCATCGAAAGAAATAAACCCTATTAGTTCCTGTATCCCAAGAAGGCGGCTATGTAAAAACATTCAATATGTCCAAAAGCAATCATTTTAAAGATTTATTTATTTATTTTTAGAGAGAGAGCGTGCATGAGCAGGAGGAGAGGGAGAGGGAGAGAATCTCTAGCAGACTCCCCACTGAGTGTAGAGCCCGATGCTGGCTGGATCCCACAACCCTGAGATTATGACCTGAGCTGAAAGCAAGAGTTGGACACTCAACTGACTGAGCCACCCAGGCACCCCCAAAAGCAATCATTTTAAACACCTACTCTAAGTGCCAGGTGAGGGGCTCTGTGGAATGACTCAGTAATGGGACTTGACAGTAACTATATATAGTCAATGTGCTTCCACAGAAGCCCATTCTTGCAACAAGAATACTCTTCAGTAAGTAAGTAAGCAAGCATGAGATAAGAACACTTCCAAAGAAAAATAATCCTTTATTTCTGCAAAGTAGGCTGGATAACTGCAGCACACTACCCATCTGTAGGAATCCAAAAGCAATAAAACCATCCGCATTAAACCATGGCAGTCCTTAGCACATATTAATACTATCATTGCTCAAGACATTTTTGGAATAATTCTTCTGAAATTTTCATCGTGGCAATTTTATAAGGCAACTTATGAAAATCAGTTTTTGGAGTGGTAGAGCATGCAGCTCTTGATCTCAAGGTTGTGAGTTTGAGCCCCACATTGGGTGTAGAGATTACATAAAAATAAAATCTTAAAAATAAGAAAATCAGTTTTTATATAATCAAATCAGTATTTTTTTTGATCCAAAGAGGTATTAACCAGATTTCCATATTTACCATTCACCTATCAAACTATCAGTTGGCTTTAGGTTGTTTCAAAAATATTGGAAATAACCCTCGAGGATGATTGTGTCCTCTGTTGACATCCAGCAAGAACAGAAAGGTGACCTACTCTGGCAAGAAATTCCTGAAGAGCTAGAGATCTTAAGTGAGGAAGGTGACCCCAAGGCTCTAAGGTAAGTTCTTTAGAGCAGAGGTTCTCATATTTTAATGTGCATAAGAATCACCCAGAGAATTAGTTAAACTAGTTTCCCAGGCCATGTTCCCAGAGATTCTAATTCAGCAGGCCAGGAAGGCCCATCAACTTGATTTTCTCTCCAGCTGGTATAGCTTCTGCCTGAGGCCCACACTTTGAGTAACACTATTGTAGAGCAAAACTGAAGATAAAAATACGGATGAGAATATATAAGTTTTATTATCCTTTTTTCAGAAAGGACAGAAATTGTCAAAAGGACTCAGGAGTCAGCTTGGAGAGACTCTAGTCAGCCAAAGATGAAATGTTTACACATCAGTAAGGATGAGAACTGCAGTGGATTGAGATCCATCAAATATGTTTAAATCTACCTGTTCAGGGGCCCCTGGGTGGCTCAGACAGTTAAGGGACCGAATCTTGATTTCGGCTCAGGTCATGATCTCGGGGTTTTGAGATCAAGCCCTGTGTTGGGCTCTGTGCTCAGCGCAAAATCTGCTTGTTCTTCTCCCTCCACCCCCCCAAAATAAATAAATAAATCTTTAAAAAAAATAAATCCACCCATTCATAATACTACTGAACAAAATCCCAAACAAACCAAAACCTCAGTTGTCTGCATTGTTGAATGCAAGAGATTACATGCATTATTTGGAAAACTGGAAGTCAGAGGGAAAGAATCAGGCATCTATCTTACTTCTTTTTAAAAAGATTTTATTTATTTACTTGACAGAGAGAGAGACAGCAAGAGAGGGAACACAAGCAGGGAGAATGGGAGAGGGAGAAGCAGGCTTCCTGCGGAGCAGGGAGCCCGATGCGGGGCTTGATTCCAGGATCCTGGGACCATGACCTGAGCCGAAGGCAGACACTTAATGACTGAGCCACTCAGGCGCCCCTCTTACCTTTTCTATTCAAACGTACTTCTAAGTGACCAAGTAGTAAGGAGAAGTGTATCATCTTAGAATGAGTAATGAAGGTAATAAAGAACATGATGGATGGGACTCTCCCTATTGATAAGCCCTAATGAATGACTGGATCTAGGTACTGAGCATCAACAACGGCCAACATGACAAAAAGACAAGCAACCACAAATATTATATACACCTGAGAGAAAGAAGTCCATATACCACCCATCAAATAGTTTGTCAAGCAAACAGAACCTGGCTTCGATCACCCCTCTTTTTTTTTTTTTTAAGATTTTATTTATTTATGACAGAGAGAGACACAGCGAGAGAGGGAACACAAGCAGGGGGAGTGGGAGAGGGAGAAGCAGGCTTCCCGCCGAGCAGGGAGCCCGATGCGGGGCTTGATTCCAGGACCCTGGGACCATGACCTGAGCTGAAGGCAGACGCCCAACGACTGAGCCACCCAGGCGCCCCTCGATCACCCCTCTTGATCTGAGACCAATTTATGGGAAATTCAGAAGGGATAAAGGAGTAGCTTAACATCACAGGGATGCAATCAGCAAAATCCAGATTATAGGAAGCTCTATCAGACAAACTTAGTTTCTGCAACCAAAAAATTGCAAGAAACCTATGGACTAGATGAAATCTAAAAGACAGTAATCACAGCAATGTGATGTATACCCCACATTATTAGGATCCTAATCCAAAACACTGTAAAAAAAATTACAACATGTATGAAACAATTAGAAATTTGACCAGTTTCAGGACGCCTGGATGGCTCAGTTGGTTAAGTCCAACTCTTGGTTTCGGCTCAGGTCATGATCTCAGGGTAGAGAAATCGAGCGTCGCGTGGGGCTCTGCACTGTGCACAGCATCTGCTTGAGATTCTCTGCCTCTCCTTCTGCACCTCCCCCCACTTGCATGCACACTCTCTCTAAAATAATAAAATAAATAAAATCTTTTTTAAAAAAAGGAAATCTGAACAGTTTCTGGATGCCATAAAAGAATTATTATTAAACGTTTCAGGTATAATGATATCTTGTTTATGTTTCTTTAAACTTTATTTTAGAAATATACAGTGAAGGGGCACCTGGGTGGCTCAGTCGGTTAAGTGTCTCCCTTCAGCTCAGGTCATGATCCCAGGGTCCTGGGATCAAGCCCCACGTCAGGCTCCCTGCAAGGAGCCTGCTTCTTCTTTAAAAAAAGAAAAAAGAAATATACAGTGAAGTATTTGCAGATGAAGTATACCGTGTGGGTGTGGGGAGTGGTTAGGGCTCTAGATGAGTGGTTCTCAACTGGGTGGAACTTGGTCTTCCAATGTACATTTGGCAATGTCTGGAGTCATTTTTGGTTGTTGCATCTTGCGGGGGGGGGGGGTGATGCTGCAGTCATCTACTGCTAAGCTTCCTACAGTGCACAGAATCAGCCCTCCACTGTGGGGAACTGGCTCTGCCCTGACAACCTGACAACCTTGAATGTGTCCACATAGCCCACATTGGCAAAGACTTGAACTGCAGCTCATCTGAGTGTTGGCAGAATGTCCTGTGATCTTCTTAGAATGTGAGAGGCAGGAGGCCTGTTAGAGGAGTTGTTTGGAGGCCACCTCCCACTTGCCTCCCTATCTCCACTATGAGACTTTAATGAGGCAGTTTCTTTTTTATTTTAAGATTTTTAAATTTATTTTGGAAAGAGAGAGAGAGTGCACAGGGAGAAGGGGCAGAGGGAGAGAGGAATCTTCAGCAGGCTCCATGCCCAGCACAGAGCCCAACACGGGGCTCAATCCCATGACCCTGAGATCATGACCTGAGCTGAAGACAAGAGTTGGATTCTTAACTGACTGAGCCATCCAGGTGCCCCTCATGAGGTAGTTTCTAATCGCCTCTTGGGGTTCTGTTGCAGTATGGGGCTTCCTGTCCTGGCCCCCTCTGTATAGCACTGCAGAAGAGAAAACCAGTTAGTTGCCATCTACACTGCACTCCTCAGCAACAGGAGTCTAGAGGTCATCTGGCCTCTTTTGTTTTAGTGCTGTCCTTGGTGTGTGGGACAAGGACTATGGGCTGGCACCAATGGCTACATGTCTTTCACTAAGTAAGTAATAAATTGTCTGAATCCAAAAGCAATTTAATATACCTTTACCAGTCAAATCAGCCAGAACTCAGTTTTGGTCTTGCCTTGCCTTGTGTGTGTACTGGATGCACATAATACACAGAACAATTATCGAGCCCCAAATGTCAATAATGCCAAGGCTGAAAAGCGCTACAGGCAACAATATTGGTCCTGAGTTGATCGTTGTTGAAGCTACATGACGAATACGTGAACAGCAGAAATGGGAAGACACCGTTTTGTCTAATTTTGCATATGTTTGAAACTATCCCTAATAAAAGCTGTATTTTTAATGTTTTAAATTTTTTAAAGTAGGCTCCACACCCAACGTGGGGCTTGAACTCACGACCCCAAGATCAGGAGTTGCATGCTCTACCAACTGAGCCAGCCAGGCACCCCAAAAGCTGTGTATTTTTTCAAAAGGTAAAAAAAGAAAGAAACCATAAGAGACTCTTAATGATAGAGAACAAACTGAGGGTTGATGGAGTGAGGCGGGTGGGGGAATGAGGTAAATGGGTGATGGGTATTAAGGAGGGTACTTGTTGTGATGAACCCTGGATGTTATAGTAAGTGATGAATCACTAAATTCTACTCCTGAAAGCAATATTGCACTGTATGTTAACTAACTAGAATTTAAGTAAAAATTTAAAATAAATAGATAAACTAAAACAAAAGGTCACCTTGCTTTATTAGATGTCTAACACTTGAAGTGCTTATAATGAAGCAATATGCAAATAGGCACAAATTTGCCATCAGACTTCTAGTTCCACCACTAAATTACAAACTGCGTGTTCTTAAGCAAATTACCTAACCTCTTTAAACCTCAGTTTCCTCGCCAATAAAATAAGGCTAATTATGCCCCTGAGGGTTTCGTAGGGATTAAATATAAGTATTTAGCTGAGTGTTTTACCTAAATACGTTTGTTCTTTTTGTTTGCTACTCTTCAATACAGAAATGCAAAGAGCCCTTCTTGTCACCTGGACAAGTTTCTTTTCAAATAATTCCCTGGAAAATGTAAATGGTCCTGGTATAAAATGTTTGGTTCAAACGGCTTAAAACAACAAACTCTAGAGGGACCCTGGAGGGATGGGGAGTATGAAGGAATGTATGTAGTTAATTCGTTAGTTCTTTTTTTTAAGATTTTATTTATTTATTTCAGAGAGAGTGAGAGCATGCGCGTAGGCGAGTGAGGGAGGGGCAGAGAGAGAGGGAGAGAATCTCAAGCAGACTCCGCATGGAGCGCAGAGCATGACTGCGCTCCATCTCACAACCCCGAGATCATGACCTGAGCCCAAGTCACAGGTCACCCGACGCTTGGGCTCCTGGGTGGCTCAGTCGTTGAGTGTCTGCCTTCGGCTCAGGTCATGATCCCAGGGTCCTGGGATCGAGCCCCACATCGGGCTCCCAGCTCCGAGAGAAGCTTGCTTCTCCTTCTCCCACTCCCTCTGCTTGTGTTCCCTTTCTCGCTGTGTCTCGCTCTGTCAAATAAATAAATAAAATCTTAAAAAAAAAAAAGACGCTTAACCGACTGAGCCACCCAGGCACCCCAATTCATTAGTTCTTAATCCCAGGGCCATTTTGCCCCACAGAGGACATTTAACAATGTCTGGAAACATTTTTGTTTGTCAAGACTTGGGTGGGGCAGTTCTACTAGCATATACTGGTTAGAGACCAGGGATGCCGCTAAACATTCCACTCTATGCACAAGATTGCTCCCCACAACGAAGAATTATCTGGCCCCAAATATCATTAGTACCAAGGTTGAGAAACCCTGGGCTAAAGTGACCAAAACTCCTTGATGAAGCTTTTCCTAGATAATTAACTTTACCTTTCTTTGTTCTTCTTATCCAACACATACAGGTTATTAAAGGCATGCTCAGGAGAAATCATTCAAAATGTGATTACTCTAGCTCTGTGGCCCTAATTTGTTATTCATTTCTTTATGAGAAAAAAAATCTGAGTAGTGTTCTGATTTTATTGCCTTTGAGTTTCAAATAGCAAACTTGAAGCATGCACTGATTACCTTCTTAATTAATAGGCTGTGAAGGCAGGGCATCACTTTATTAACTAGTGGGATGTACCACCTCTTAACAGCTTAGTAGTTTTTATTCCCAACTGTGACGCCAATGGGGGAGGATTGGGATGAAGGGGATTCAGACATTGCTCCCAAAACAGATATATTTTTCTTGTTAAAATAGTTCATCTTAGTTTCAATGACACCTGCCTACCATGCCATTATTAAATAGAAAATATTATGGGTAATTTGCCCCCCATCCCATATCCCCCCCTTTTTTAAAAGATTTTATTTATTTATTTGACAGAGAGAGACACAGCGAGAGAGGGAACACAAGCAGGGGGAGTGTGAGAGGGAGAAGCAGGCTTCCCACGGAGCAGGGAGCCCGATGCGGGGCTCGATCCCAGGACCCTGGGATCATGACCTGAGCCGAAGGCAGACGCTTAACGACTGAGCCACCCAGGCACCCCCCACATCCCCCTTTTAAAGTCAAGATACTTGGGGCGCCTGGCTGTCTCAGTCAGTAGAGCATGTGACTCTTGATCACGGGTCGTGAGTTCGAGCCCCACGTTGGGTGTAGAGATTATTAAATAATAATAAAAATAATAATAAACTCAAGATACTTGACATCAAGACCACAAAGCCATAGGTAAATGGTGGTAACTGTGTTCAACTGGCAAACAATAGCAAGGCCATTTCTGTGAGATGTGTTGTGTGTTTCATGGAGCAATGGGGCCAAAATGTTTGAGAAGACAAAAAGTGGGGGGAAAATCTATACAGGTGGTAGAATGGCTTAAGGATCGATGAGGTAGCTCCTTTTATTTTATCGCTCCCTCAACCCACTCTACCCCTTCTGTGAAAACTACCCCACCCCACAGCCCAGGGAATTGGGTTGGGACACCTGATTAAGAAGCCAAGCCATGGCCATGATTCAGTGGTTTCCCAGATCCTCAGATTCCCTCTTTCAGCAATTAGAACTAAGAGATGGAGACTGAGTAGGTCAGGGGATTAAAGTAAATATGTCTGCAAATAACCCTTTCTGAGGTCTCCTCAAGCTGCTCTGGTTCTTTTCCTTGTTGAGACCTGCTTTTCAGCTTTCTGTGGATTCTATTAGATAGGCCTTTGCATTCCCCCCAATGAGAAAGCTAGCTTAGGGTGCCTGGGTGGCTCAGTCCGTTAAGCGTCTGCCTTTGGCTCAGGTAGTGATCCCGGGATCCTGGGATCGAGTCCCACATCGGGCTCCCTGCTCGGCGGGGAGTCTGCTTCTCCCTCTCCCTCTACCCCTCTCCCCTGCTCATGTGCTCGCTCTCACTCTCACTCCCTAAAATAAATAAAATCTTTTTTTTTTAAAGAAAAAGCTAACTTAGTGGGTACTGTTCCTTGCACCCCAGCAATCTCTGTCTGAGACAGACGGGCACACATCTCCACCAAGAGATTAGACTAACAGGAGAAATGAAGCCAAGGGCTACTAGGGAAAGGCCACCTAACAGCCATTTATGCTTCATGCCTAGGACCATCAAGGGATGACACTCCTTCCAGAGACCGGCTCACAGTAAATTCACCTTCTCATAAAACTTCTAGTTCTAGATGTACCACACTTTTGATACTTTCATATACAAACTTGCAACTCCTTTGGTGTTATGATATCAGATCATTATCTCATAATGTTATGTAATTCTCATTTGTAACCTTGATTTTGTTTCTCATATTGTTAAGTAACCCATCAACCGGACTTGGGAAGATTGGTTCATACCTCCTGGGTCCCTCCACTTTCTTACAGCATCCTGAACCCACTTAGACAGGCTTCTGCCTCCAGCACTCTACTAAAACTGAGTTATGCTTCTGTGTAAGTGTTTCTTAGCTGCACAGGAGGGTCTTTTAGAGCAGTGGTTCTTTTCTTGGGGAGATTTTGTGCCCTCCCCCAAGAGGGATTTTGCAGTGTCTGGACAGTTTTTTAAAATATTTTATTTTTTAAATAATCTCTATACCTAGGATGGGTCTTGAACTTAAAACCCTGAGATCAAGAGTCACATGCTCTACGGACTGAGCCAACCAGGCACCCCCGGACACAGTTTTGATTGTCAGAACTTGGGGGCGCTACTGACATCTGGTGGGTAGAGCCCAGGGATGTTGCTAAGCATGCTATAGTGCAAAGATTATCCAGCTCAAAATGTCCATAATGCCAAGGTTGAGAAACCTTGCTTTAAGGCAAAGATGGGTCTTTGCAACAAATAACACAATTCAAAATGGGGAAAGGATTTCAATAGACATTTCTCCAAAGAAGATACACAAATGACCAATAAACAGGTGAAAAAATGCTAAACCTCATTAGTCATTACGGAAATACAAATCAAAACCACAATGAGATACCACGTCACACCCACTAGGATGGTTATGATTTTGAAAATGGAAAATAACAAGTGTTGGTGAGGATGTGGAGAAACTGGAACCCTCATACATGGCTGATGGGAATGTTACACGGTGCAGTCTCTTTGGAAAACAGTTTGATAGTTCCTCAAAAAGTTAAAAATAGAAGGGTGCCTGGGTGGCTCAGTCAGTTAAACATCCAACTTGTGATTTTGACTCAGGTCATGATCTCATGGGTCGTGAGCTTGAGCTCCGTGCTCAGCGGGGAGTCTTGCTTCAGATTCTCTTTCCCTCTGCTCCTTCTCTCTCCTTCTCTCTCTCTCAAATAAATAAATTTTAAAAATCTTTTTTAAGAAAGTTAAAAATAGAGTTACCATTTGACCCAACAATTCCACACCTAGGTGTATACCCAAGAGAATTGAAAACATATATTCATAGGGTGCCTGGACGGTGCATTCAGTTAAGCATATGACTCTTGATTTCAGCTCAGGTCTTGATCTCAGCATTGTGATATCGAGCCCCACATCGGGCTCTACACTCAGTGGGGAGTCTGCTTGAGATTCTCTCTCTCCCTCCACCCCTCCCCACCGCGCTCGTGCTTATGCGCTCTCTTTCTCAAATAAATAAATAAATCTTCTTTAAAAAAGGAAATATATGTTCATAAAAATCTTGTATGCAAATGTCATAAGCATTATTCATACTAACCACGAAATGGAAACAACCCAAATGTCCACTGCCTGATCAATGGAGAAACAAATAGTGGTCTATCCATACAATGGGATATTATTTGGCCATAAAAAGGGATGAAATACAGAAACACACTACAACATGCATGAACCTTGAAAAGATAAACTAAGTGAAAGAAACCAGACACAAAAGACCACATATTGTATGATTTCACATCTGTGAAATGTCTGGAACAGGCAAATCCACATAAGAGAAAGTACATTAGCGGTTGCCTGGTGCTAGGGATATTGAGGGGCCTGGGGGGGGACTGCTAATGAGTACAGTTTTTGGGGGGGATGATGAAAATCTTAAAATTAAACTGTGGAAGTTTGCATAACCCTGTGAATATACTAAAAAAAACAATGAATTATACCCTTTACGATGTGCATTATATCTTTATAAGAATGTCTCTTGGGGCCCCTGGGTGGCTCAGTTGGTTAAGCATCTGCCTTCGGCTCAGGTCACAATCCCAGTGTCCTGGGATTGAGCCTTGCATCGGGCTCCCTGCTCAGCGGGGAGCCTGCTTCTCCCTCTCCCTCTGCCTGCCACTCCCCCTGCTTGTGCTCTGTGTGTCAAATAGATAAAATCCTTAAAATAAAAAAACAAAACAAAAGAATGTCTCTTTGAATCTCCTGAGTGCCTATCACAAAGGATGTGCTCATTAAATAATGCAGTACCCCTGAAGCATGGAAGACAAACACAAAAAAGATGTCCTTCCTGCTCTGGTTACTATTATTTTTAACCTTTTCTGTCTAGAGAAGAATAGGAGTGATTCCCTTAAACAACCTCTAAGTTAACCGACCTGCAGAAATAACCAGGGCTCTCCATTTCCCTCAAGGGCCCTGAGAGCACTCTGAATGCTTCTGTCTAGTAATAAGTTACTCTTGAAAAAGCCTGGGTATTTTAGCTCTGAACAGTTGAGTTTTACATTTTCCAAGAGTTAACTGAACTTTCCCCCAAACCTTTATGCCCATTGTGACTGCAATTTAATTTAATGTTACATAAACTGATGAAAATGATGCAAAAAGGAGTTATTTTTAAGAAACTAAATTGTTTTGGGCGCCTGGGTGGCTCAGTTGGTTAAGCGGCTGCCTTCAGCTCAGGTCATGATCCCAGGGTCCTGGGATCAAGTCCCACATCGGGCTCCCTGCTCAGCGGAGAGCCTGCTTCTCCCTCTCCCTCTGCCTGCCTCTCTGCCTACTTGTGCTCTCTCTATCTCTGTCAAATAAATAAATAAAATCCTTGAAAAAAAAAGAAACTAAATTGTTTTGAAAGGATAAACAGTCATGTGGCTTTTAAAAATTGCTGTTGAATTAGGTGAGGGTAAGACAACTGTAAAAGATAGGGAACAAAATCCCCCCCAAATCTAGGATTCTATACTCAGTGTTTTGAAAATATCTTGAGTTTTCACTTCATTTAGAATAAATCAAAAATAGAAATCATAGATATTGCATATGTGTATGCTTAATGAAAAAAAGACAACACAGAGCTCTAGTCAGTGGTCCAATTAAACGATTGGCCAATTAATAATATACCTATTTTAAGTTTAAGCAAAATATTTAATGTATCAATCATTTTTTCAAACAAGACTTTATTGGAAACATTTTGTTTTTCAGTTAACTAACCTACTGGTCCCCACTGTAAGTGGTAAGAAGACTTCTACTGTGCTTTCTGGTGATTATAACTCTCCTACTTTGTATAATGGAGAAAACCCTACAAAGCTCTTTTATTAATTCTCCATTTTTGTACTGAATTCCTTGTGCGATATTTACAAAAGTCCTTCAATTGCCATCTTAAGGAAAGGTATAGTAGCTGCATGGAGAAGAATTGATGGGACAGATTTGTGGACAAGTCTTACCCATCTCTCTTGGAGACTGATCCAGCTCTGCACATCTCTGGGGAAGCTGAGGAAGAATGGTAGAGAGGGAGTCTGTCACCTCTGGTATCTCTGAGAGATCCCACCTGGCCTTCAGATATCACAAACCTACAGCAGCCCTAGGATTCTGACAGGATTTGGGGTGGAGAGCCCTGTAAACAGTGATCACTACATCTCTGTTGCGGGTGTTAATGATAAAGTCACTCAATGCAGAGGCTGGAGTCAAGCTGAAGTCAGTCCACCCAACAATGATGCATGCCTCAGAGGCTGGGTTGAAATTCATTCATTCTCCTGGACAACCTAGAGTTGCCTTTAGATGAACAAACTCAGGATTTTCTCTGGGCAAGGAGGATACAGAGTAAACAGGGATTTAACTTCCTTTCACTCATTCAACAAACATTTACTAAGCATCTACAGTACATCAGGAGCCATGCATCCAAGATGAATGTGATAGTCTGCACTCTCAAAGAATATGTAGAACAAGAATATATAGGTAGGCCAAGCACTTAATGATTGATTTTTTTTTAATAAATAGGATGGTACTGTTAAAATCTAATCATATCGTCTTTGCTTTCAAAAAATTAACATTTAAATTCTTCTGTACTTTTAAGACTTAATGGAATAGAAGAAGACAGATTTGAAGCAGATATTATTTTTCTTTTCATCCTGAGTCTTACCTTCCATTGTTTTTCCTTTCTCTTCTCTTTCCATGTGTGTATCTGTGTGTACATGTGTGCATGCGTGTGTGTGTGTGCATGAGAGAGAGAGAAAGAGAGAGAAAGTTTCTAGTTCATGAAAAAGTCAGAGAACTTCACAATGCCCAAACAGAGGCACCTGGCTGGCTCAGTCGGTAGAACATGCGACTCTTGATCTCGGGGTTATGAGTTCAAGCTCCACGTTGGGCATAGAGATTACTTAAAAAAAAATAAAAATATTAAAAATTTTTAAAAATGAGGGGCGCCTGGGTGGCTCAGTCGTTAAGCGTCTGCCTTCGGCTCAGGTCATGAGATCGAGCCCCGCATCGGGCTCCCTGCTCAGTGGGAAGCCTGCTTCTCCCTCTCCCACTCCCCCTGCTTGTGTTCCCTCTCTTGCTGTCTCTCTCTCTGTCAAATAAATAAATAAAATCTTTAAAAAAAATTTTTTTTTTAACGAAATGCTGTAATACCTGGGCGAGATTGAAATAAAGAGTATGTTCTCACATTGTAAGTCCTCATTGCAAGAATGGGGCAAGATTAATTTTATGCCAGTTCTTGTATATCCTTTGCTCCCTGACATGTGAGAGCTAGCTCCAACTCGCTGAGAATAAAGGACAAAAATAAGAGAGACCAGTAAGATTCCTTTTCTTCCCATAGTTTCCAGTACTGGGAAGACCAGAAGAACCCCAGGTTTCAGCAGACACAGGTATCACCTCTCACTCTGCATCTTTTTGTGTGCTAATTGAGCCATTCTGGTGAGCTGTAAGATTTCCAGGATGCCCAATAGTCAAAGCCAGCTTCGAGGACCCCAGTGGGTGGGCATGTATTGTTTAGGGAAAGAGATTAGTGTCCTCTAGAAGCCCAGATTCAATTGGAGCAGGCATGGAGCTTGTCACTACCTATCAATTTTCAGGGTGAGAACTATCAGCAGAGCAGTCCATGGTGGTGAGTATACATCTGTTGACTGGAGTAAACAGGACGTGGGACCCTTGGATCAGTCTACCGTATAGTTTCCAAAGGAGACAAAGACTGTGTTGAGTTAGCTGCAAGTTGTGCAAATACATGCCTGTTGCTATAACGTGAACGAATTACAGATGGAGGAGAGGAAAGAAGCTCTAATTGTGTTTTGGAACAAAAAGTAAAAACGTATTATCTACTTTCCCTTAATGCCTTTAAAAGATGCTCAGATAGGGCGCCTGGTTGGCTCAGATGGTTAAGCGTCTGCCTTCGGCTCAGGTCATGATCCCAGCGTACTGGGATCGAGTCCCGCATCGGGGTCCCTGCTCCTTGGGAGCCTGCTTCTCCCTCTACCTCTCTCTCTCTCTCTCATGAATAAATAAATAAAATCTTAAAAAAAAAAAGATGCTCAGATATCTAAACTTCAGAAATTTGGCGTGTTCCAAATTGTTTAATTCCTTCCAAAGAAAGACTACATATTCAACCTACATTCATATTGTTTCAATTATTTTTTTTCTTTCTTTGTTTAGGGCTTACACACTAGAAATTTTCCTCACCGAAGACAAGGAAGTGACAAATCATATTCTTTGGAGCTTACCGCTAAATTGAGGCATTGAGTTGTGTCTTTGCTGAAAAGGAATCCACCTTTGGTAGGACCACTTCAAGCAAGCTGCAAGAATCCACCTCAGCTAAAGATTTAGAAATTCAAGCGTCATTCTTCTCTAAGTAACGCAAAAGCCTCTTCTTCTGTTCTATTACCTAGAAACAGGACGGTACCTGGCAAATGTGCTCGACTTAGTATTTAAGAACTGATGGGCCTACGCGATGACTGGTGCCCTGGGAAGGTAGCTCTCCCTGCTAGAAGAGCTGACAGATCTGGTTCTAAATTCTCAGGCAAGAGTGCACTGAGCCCCCACCCCCATCCCCACCCCCAAATGCCTGGAAATCATCTTTCCTTACAAATACGAAGCCCTTATCTCCCAATGAAGACTGGTAAAGGGGAAAGAAGAAATGAGAGAGTTTTCATTTTGATCCATGAATTCTCTATAGAAAATCGGAGTTTACCCCAATGAGTGACATCTTGAAAGAACTGTCTGTCAGTCAATCAACAGATATTTATCGAACCCCTCCTGTGTTCCAGACTCTATGAGGGGCCCACCGGAGCACTCCTTCCAGGGTATCCTGGGATAGAGTGGAAGAAGCAAGGGTTTTAGAATTTGATCTTGAGCTCATAAAATTTTTATTGTGATAGTATTTTATGCTACTAATTTCCTTAATGACCCAACAGAAGAGAGGAAGGTAAATCAATAGTATAAAATGATTTTACATAGAATTTAGAAATAGCAGAAGGTTTGCCAGAAAGAACTAGGCTAACCATATTACTTCCTACCAGGGCACCTTAGGGGATCCTGTTTTAATGAATAAATAAAAATGATGTGTAATTATCATATCAATTGCTTGCATCTAACTGAGTGCTTCTGGAGTTATTTGATGGTGCTTAAAAATCTTTGGTCTCTGAAGTGCGTTTAATGTCTCCTTGACTCTTATCTATATTATTAGTTTGCAGATCAAAATTAACTTGGTGCTATGCAAATGAGGAGACTTCCAATGGATGAAATTTTACTGTAAAATATTAAATCCTTATTAATTATAACAGAACTGCAATATATTTTGAGGACATGTCAACGTACCGAAAAGACGACACTACAACTTAAAACAGTATTATCCAATAGAACTTTCTGCAGTGGTGTAATATTCTAGCTGCCCAAATAACACAGCCACTAGTTAGTTGCATGTGACTACTGAGCACTTGAAATGTGGCTAGTACCACTGAGGAACTAAAATTTAAATTTTATTTAATTTGAACGAATTAAAATTTAAATTGAAACAGCCATATGCAGTTAGTGGCTACCTTATTTGACAGTGCAGGCATAAAGAGAAAGTGGAAATGGATTCCATTAGCAATAATCGCGCCTCGGATAAACCTCATTGGCTACGAGACTGCCACTGCGCAAAGCTGAAAATGGATTCCAAGACCCTGAATTCCAGCTGTACCGTACCCTTATTAACTTGGGCATTTTACTTAAATTTTGTGCGTTTCAATTTTCTCACTTGAAAATGAGAACAAATAATATCTACCTCACAGGATTTGGAGTAAGAGGAATTGAGATGTATTCAGGCATTCTCCGATTTCCAAATAAGTGTCAATCAAGTACCAAAGTTAAATATGTGGAAAATGAATAACCAGCTCTCTCATTTAAAGGGAATTTGCATTCCTAGGGAGCTCATAAATATTATTAAATTCAGGATTATCCTCACTGTTCAGATAAAATATTTAATTACAATGTTTATAACTATTGGCTGGTAAGCAGTACCATTAGCTTGGGGGTATCAGTGTACGGTGCACAAAAGCGGTAGGAATCAGAAAGTTAAATTTATAAAGTTGAGGTCAGCTTGTGTATGTAAAGTACATTGAGAACCGAAAAGGGTGATTAAAATGTCAACGCGATCATTTCTTTGTTATTGTTACAATTAACATCTTGATTGCCCAAGGAGGTTAAATAAACCCAGCTCATTTAACAGGTACAAATTAGCAGAAGAGGTAAGTAGTTAGGAGCTTAAGCACTTTTGTTGGACGTAATCACATGAAATAAGGTACATAAAGTACTTACCACAGGGCATGTCACCTACTAAGGACTAAAAATTGCAGCCACTATTTTTTTTAAAGATTTCATTTGTAAGTAGTCTCTACACCCAACATGGAACTCGAACTCACAACCCTGAGATCAAGAGTCACATGCTCTACTGACTGAGCCAGCCACGTGACCCCAAATTGCAGCCATTATTATAGTAAGTGATGCTCTTGGGAGACCCATGAGATGAGAAGGCTTTGGTTATTTTTCAATTCGCAAAAAGTATGGGAGAACAGAGTGATTATTTGCACAGATTTAATTCTACATGACAGGACATAGAAAGATCAACTCAACTTTTAATATCCATAGCAGTCAAGAACTGAATCTAGTTGTTTTGATACCATTTCAAATCTATTTTTAGAATGAGGCATGAAAGAATGAATAAATGAATGACTAAAATGCCTCCTGATTCCCCCATTTACTCAACAAAATGAGCTGGTAAAACTCATGAGTCCTCAACATATACATTTTTCTGGGGCGCCTGGGGGGCTCAGTCGTTAAGCGTCTGCCTTCGGCTCAGGTCATGATCCCAGGGTCCTGGGATCGAGCCACGCATCAAGCTCCCTGCTCCACGGGAAGCCTGCTTCTCCCACTCCCCCTGCTTGTGTTCCCTCTCTCACTGCGTCTCTCTCTGTCAAATAAATAAATAAAATCTTTAAAATATATATATATATATATATACATTTTTCCAAATCAGAGACAATACTGAGATGAATGGGGAAGGGACCAGCTGGGGGAAATGGTCTACCAGTCACGTTGCTCAAGCTCCCGGTGGCTGTGGGCCCAGACTACTTTGTGAGGCATGTGGTGCTTTAACCAGCCATCCACAGGCACTCTAAAGGGCATGGGGAGGTTTTGAAAGAGTGCTGAAACAGGAAAGAGCAGAGCTGATGTCCTGAGACCTGGGAAACCACTCTCAGGGGTGTGGTGGGAAACCAGCTTTACTGTGAGGCAGAAACATATCATTGCCAGGAAGCTTCCCCTGGCCCTAATCTCTTCTTCCCATCATCTGAAATCTTCTTACTATTTCATCCGACCACCTAAACTTTTTCTATCTAGAACTCATTTGGTTTAACAAGGCTCCACTAAAATGCACATTCCCCTGGGCACTCCCCCACCCCCAAAATAAAAGACCATATGTGGTGGTCTCACTTCTGTCATAATTGCATTCCAAGAAATTCAGAAATGGGTGTCAGGCTTTTGTGACTTTTCTAATAGGAAAATTTCTCATTTTATAGGATAATGACTGCTTGGTTAAAACATTTCTCCAAAGCCCTCAGGCTCCCACAGCATCACTCTTTGCCTTGAACCACCTACATTTCCTCAGACTGATTTGACTTTTTTTTAAGAAAGAGAATCTGTTCCTGTCATCTAATTCTATCCAGGGAGCTTGCATACTCAGTCAGGGGATAAAGAAAGATGAGTCACAATTTTTCTTTTTTATCACCTTAAGATGGAGAGGATACTATTTCCATTTTGAGTGTGATTATATTAATTAGCACAGGTCCATTACACTCACAGATACCTATGACTTCCCTTTTTGGACCAACTTTGATATTCAGAGGCAAAAATCACTAAGAAAGCATGTACGTTACCGTTACCTTGCGCCAGAATGTGGGAGTGCCATTGTCCCGGACGTCCCCTTCCGTGGTGCTTTCCTGGTGGCCCACCATGTCTGCTCCTGATCTCCTTTCCCTGTTATCTAGAGGTCCTCTCTTCCCTCTGGAGTTCTTTTGAGTCACAGGGTGAAACTGTCCTTCTCTGGATTTACCGGAGCACTTGACCAAAGGTTAAGCTTGAAGACCCGCTCGGAGGAGCTAGTCTTGTCCCAGTGATTGAATAAGCAGAGATCCAAGGTGCTGGGTGTTCTTGCTTTGTTTACCACCGGCCTCCCCTTGTCCTCTCTGGGCTCTTGTTCACTGACAGTGGCTGTGCTCTGGACTGGCTCTCTGATGGCCTGTGATGTGGGGAACAAGCAGGTTGTGGAGGAAGCTGCCCTCGTGAAAAAGGCCATTGTTTAATCTACCCGGTCCCTCCCTGGAGCTATGGCAACAAATTCCGTTGGTGAATTAACTATGTCATTGTGTGCGGGCTCAACTGATTATGCTCCTGGAATGACAAACATGTTCTCTCTTTTTTTCAAGATAAAAAGTAGTCAAGACCTTGAAGTGTTAATATACAACTCAGCACTTTCTTTAAAGAGGAGAATACAGATAGAGAAAAATTGGATTCTAATAAACATTTTCTTTTCCAAGGAGCTATTCTAAGCCCCACTGATAAATGGACTTGTGCATTTTAACCATGTAGAATCGTCCCAGTTTCTGTTAAGGTTATTTCCCCTCGAATAACATTGTGTGTTAAAAGGACTCTTTAAATATGCATGTGCTAGGGCTTTTCCGAGAAAAGGATTCTTTTTAAATCTGGCTGCAGCAGGGAGCGGCTGTTAATGTATCGTACCTCGGTTCAGAATGAAGATTGCTGTCCGTCTAAATTCACCTTAGCCACGTAAAGATTTTCCCTATTCCCTGCTAGCGGGAAACCTCTTAGTCGCTTGCTCACATATTCCAGTCTCCAGGATGATAAAACTTGCTCTGATCGGTTAAAGGAGACTTTCAACCTTGGCATCCATCTGTCCCGCGCTTTCTCCGTCTGGGGGGCTGGCGTGGGTGCTGGAGGAGCTCTGTCAGGGAATTCGCTGCTACTTTGCCTGGCGCATAGTGCGTAGTGTGTAGTGTGCTGACTTGGCGAGCTGGAATCAGTTTCCAAGGATGCCCCTCCCTTATGGCTCTGAGTTAGAGGTGGCCAAGAGAGGAATTTGCACAAGATGGGGAAGGTGAGTGTGAAGTAACAGTCGTTACTTTCCCCAGGTTGTCCTGGCTGGGCTTGGTGACAGAAGGTCCCAGCTGATCCTCACTCCCCTTGGCTCTCTGTCCAGATCTTCTTCCCAACAGCTGACCCTTTTAACAAACAGCAGCCTGGAGCCCACCATCGGACATTTCTTCAGCCCCACGGAGGTAGGAGCAGCTTCTGGTAGTTTGGGTGGGGGGGCGTTTCCTTCTGCACTTTCCAGCTGGATGTGCTGGGCTTCTGTCTGCAAGGTGGGTAACTTCTCCTATCATCCTACTCCCCCGCCGACCTCCACTCCTCCACCCCTCCCACAAGGGGCCAGGTCTGTTTCCTAGGATAAATCCCTTTCTGCACAGCTCACAGTGGCTCTGCTTCAACTAAACTATGGCTGATACACTTATTTTTCCAAACAATATGAGGACTGTAGGAGAGAATCTTCAGCACGAGGGGATTTTAGAGGGCGACAGGGAGAAAATCCCATGGAACTTGCATCTAGAAGTGACGGAGGAACCCAAGGAAATAGGTGTTATATTTGTGTCAGACCTCTCTCCCAGGGCCCTGTAGCCCTCAACCTGCAAAAATTCTTTTCAGATCCAATCATGTTTTCAAATACTTTTCCTTCTTCATTCCTATGGTTTCCTGTCTTCCTCATTCTTCTCCCCCAGAGATCATCCCCCACCCCAAAGACGCTGAAATTGACTATCAGAGGTAAACCACACTCCAGGTAGGTTGCAGTTAGTCAACAAAAGGAGAAAAAGAAAAGTCCAAGCCCTGCGCACATTATTTCTTCCAGAATGATCCACCGGAGTCCCTGAAATGATGGCCGAACCGACACAGCACACACAGATGGATTCAAAGAGAAGATTTCTCTGAAACTAAGGTCAAGTCTGGCTCAGCTGTCAGGAAAACATCATCCACCTCTATACGCACTGGCTTGCTCTTGTCAGTAATGGAAAAATCACTCTTGTGTCATCAAGGCCCAGCGGTTCACAAGAGAGGCTTGTTTTGAAATTGCCTCTTGTTGTCATCTCTTAGAATGACAGTGCATTTGATTCTATTTCTGAGCTTCTCATCACACATCCAAAAGAAGAATCACTGCCCATCTATTTCTTCATTTAATTCCTGCTTAGAGTAGGCGATTATTTGTCATGAGCATTAGCAAGTTGAGAGGCTAGGTTATGGTTAATTTTGACTCTAAAGCAAATAGAATGGAGACAGGGCCACCAACACAACAACATACTGTATTCTTATCACAGATCTAGACAGGTCATTAAGTTAAGCCACTTACCCTTGGATCATGAAGATGTCTATTATCTGAACACTTATTGGTGGCTTTCTGGGGTCTTCTCTGCTTTTGAGAGTCTCATAAGATAAATGGTCTCAGGGAATCCCTATGAACAATCCCCTGTGGTCTATACAAGGGGCGCTCCAGAGCCCTGAGAGTTGTGTCAGTGGGTAGAACCTAGTAGCCCAGGCCCACAGAGGTGGAAATGGGTGGGCAGCAGATCCCGGCTACTGGATAAGGTACCTTGTGTGAATTAGAAAATGGTGCTTCTCTGGGCCCAGCAGCCCGACTTGGTGAACAGAGGGAGGGCTGGATTTTAGCCCCTAATTCTCTCAATCTGCAGGAAATCTTTGTAGCCCCTGAGCCTCGGGGAGAAGGGCATTATCGGGGAAGCAAACTGTGTCAGTCCCATTATAAGAGATACACTCTTGAATTTGGGGAACAAATATCCTCGTGGTTCACGGGGTGAGGTGTTCTGTGCTGGGAGGTGTGGCTGGTCAACCAGGCCTCAGCTCCAGAGCTGATGAAACCACCCTTCTTTCACACAAATTCCCCAGGAGCGTTCTGTTTGCCTTCCTGGTACCTCACTAGTGGACAGAGTGTGCCCAGGATTATGGCTTTACGTGCCTCATTTGAGAGGGCCCTGTTTTAGTTTTCTTCTGAGGAGTCCATGTGGACTGGAGACCCTCACACCCCAACCCCTAGAATACTTTTGAGTTCTCCACCCAAATGTCCCGCCCTGTTTCCAGAGCTCTTGTGGCCCCTTCTTCAAGGCCATCCTCCTGGGGGTAACCTCCCCAGAGAATTGCATATCCCTGGGTATGAGGGGTGGTGGAGCTTTCAGCAGGAAAATGTGAACAGAATCTGTATGTCTGGGCTGGCCCCACCCTGTGGTGTAGCACAGAGGAAGGCCTTTGACTCTGCTCTCCTCCCCCCCTGCCATATACACATGTACACACGGTCTGTTAGCATGATTTCAAACTTTTAAATATTTAGACAAATGATACAAAGGCCTCCATTCAGATTCTTGCCCTGACCCCACAAATGATAGCAGCAGGCCTGGCTAGAGGTATTTTAAATCACTGTATAAATTAATGGATTAATTAGCATTTGCTGGTTATTTTAATTATAGTTAATTACAGGTAGTTTGTCATCAAAAGTCTAATCATCTCTGAATGTATGAACAATACGATTTTCTGAATCTAAGTGACTCAAGGTTAGATTCTGGACTGAGATGAAATAATTTGCGCCAACTCTAGCACAGTCCTTGGTATACGGTAGTTGCTTTGAAAATGACTGTTAATGAGTAAATGAATCCCCGAAGCGTTTTGTTAGCTGCCTCTCATCTTTTGCCCTGCCTGTGCTGGATAACTGGCTTAGAAACTCTTTGACAGACGAGTTCATCCAAGGCTGTTTTGGGAGTCTTAGTCAACTGGGCTGGGAAATTCTTTGACTGATGAATTTACCCAAGGCTCTTTTGGGGGGTCTTAGTCCAGAGATGAAGCCAGAGACGAGGAGATGGCAGCCTCTTTGGTCCTGGAGGAAAGTGATTAACTGTGACTCCCTGCCTTTTTGTTTTTCCTGAGCCCCTGGAATTAGCTAGCAACAGTTCTGAGGAAGGAATACAAAGTTTGGACTTTGCACTTCCGAGTGATGGACTAAAAACATACTCCACCCCCACGATGTCAAGACATGTCCAAGTTCAAGTGTAGAATTGAAGTATTTTGCACATTCCATCAGATTTACTGAACATGGACTTCGTATCAAGCCCTCAACCAAAATCTGAAGGCCATCACAGCAGTACCAGCCTTCGCGGGATTAACAAAACTTCCTCTAAGGTGTTAGAGTGATAAGGCAAGTAACTCAGAGATGGTTTTCCTCCCCTCACTTCGTAACAGCTATTTTCATGGATTGCTGGGGTTTTGCAGACATTTTTTTCTCTAACAGAAAAACCGACTTTCTGCCTGGTGTGAGACTGACTTGAAGAAAAACTGAACATGACATATTTTATAACTGCTTCTACATCTTTCCCATGGCTTTTTGCTTTTTCACTAGCAAAATGATGCAAAATTTTTGTGCTTGGCCAAGGGAACCTGATACATTGTACATTTTTTCCTTTTCCCGCCTCCATTCTGTCACCCACCTGGGAAGAAGGGAGTCTTCACCTTCAACTGTGGATCTTTTTTTTTTTTTTCCAAAGATTTATTTATTTGAGAGAGCCGAGGGAGGTGCAGAGGAAGAGAGAGAGAATCCTCAGACTCCCTTTTGAGCATGGAGCCCAACGTAGGGCTCCATCCCAGGACCCTGAGATCATGACCTGAGCGGAAATCAAGAGTCAGACGCTTAACTGACTGAGCCACCCAGGAGCCCCTCAACTGTGGATATTTAAGAGGTTCTTTTGTGGGAGGGGCTGCAGGTTAAATGATTTCTAAGAACTTCTGCACCTCAAAGTATCAATTAGTGTATCAACTGTATCAATTGGTGATTATAAGAGAAATACACTTAGATGTCCTGTGAAAATCTATGGAGAAAGATAACATATAACATTTCCAAACTTTTTTTTGTTTTTAACATTTCCAAGCTTTTGATTCAAGAAAATGAACTCAAATATCTTGAAATAAATCTATGTAGTTAAGAAACTTTGGGCCAGAGGGCGGAAGTTACATGCACTGAAAACTAGAAAAGACTGCTAAGAAAAATTAAAGAAAACATACAAAAAGGGAGAACTGTGCCATGTTCATGGATTGGAAGACTCAAAGTTGTTAAAATATCTATTTTCTTGGGGCACCTGGGTGGCCCAGTCAGTTGGGCATCTGCCTTCGGCTCGGGTCATAATCCCGGGGTCCTGGGATGGAGCCCCACGTCAGGCTCCCTGCTCGGTAGGGAGCCTGCTTATTCCTCTCCCCCCTCTCATTCTCATGCTCTCTCTCTCTCATGAATGAATAAAATCTTCAAAAAAAAAAAAAAAGGAACAAGAGATGGTACAATGATTTAAAAAATATATATCTATTTTCTCCAAATTAATCTATATATTCAGTATAATCCCAGTCAAAATCCCTGCAAGCTTTTTGGTAGAAATTGACTCCATGATTCTAAAAATTATATGGACATTTAGAAAGACCTAAATTAGCCAGAATAACTTTGAAAAAGAAGAACAGTGTTGGAGAATTCAGAACCCCTGATTTTAAGACTTATTATAAGGGGACCCAGGGTGGCTCAGTCAGTTAAGCATCCGATTCTTGATTTTGGCTCAGGTCATGATCTCAGGATCCTGAGATGGAGCCCGGGGTTGTGCTCTGCACTCAGTGCAGAGTCTGCGTGTCCCTCTCCCTACCCCCCACTTGCTCTAGTTCTTTCTCTCTCTCTCTCAAATAAATAAATAAAATCTTTTTTTAAAAAAGACTGACTATAAAGCTACAGTAGTCAAGACAGTGTGGTATTGCCATTAGTATAGACACATGGATGGAACAAAATAGAAAATCCAGAAATAGACCCACGTATATGTGATAAATTGATTTTTTATAAAAGTGCCAAGATAATTCAATGGTTAAAAAATTGCCTTTAGGGGTGCCTGGCTGGTTCAGTTAGTAGAGCAAGCTGCTCTTGATCTCGGGGTCATGAGTTCGAACCCCACGTTGGGTGCAGAGATTAAGATTTTATTTATTTATTTTATTTTAGAGAGAAAGAGAGAGAGCAAGTGGGGGGGGTGGGGAAGAGGGGCAGGCAGGGAGGGAGAGAGAGAACACCAAGCAGACTCAGTGCTGAGCATGGAGCCTGACACAGGGCTCAATCCCACAACCTCAAGATCATGACCTGAGCCGAAACCAAGAGTTGGAGGCTTAAGTGACTGAGCCACCCAGGGGTCCCTAGTGTAGAGATTACTTTTAAAAAATCGTCTTAGGGGCGCCTGGGTGGCTCAGATGGTTAAGCCTCTGCCTTTGGCTCAGGTCATGATCTCTGGGTCCTGGGATTGAGCCCCACGTCGGGCTCCCTCCTAGGTGGGGAGTCTGCTTCTCCCTCTCCCTCTGCCTGCTCCCCTCTGCTCGTGATCTCTCGCTCTCAAATGAATAAATAAAATCTCAAAAAAATCGCTTTAAAAAATGCCATTCATAACAGCATTGTTCACAATAGCCAAAAGCTGGAAGCAATCTAAATGTCCACCACTAGATGAATGGAAAAACAAAATGTGGTATATACATATCATGGAATATTATTTAGCTTTGAAAAGGAAGGACATTTTGAAATGTGCTACAACCGGATGAACCTCAAGGACATTAGGTTAAGTGAAATAAGCCAGCCATGCACAAAAAAATTACTGTATGATACCACTTATATGAAGTACCTAGAGCAGTCAAATTCATAGAGACAGAAAGTAGAATGGTGGTTGTTAAGGGCTGGAGGAGCGAGGAATGAGGAATTATTGTTTAATGGGTACAGAGTTTCAGTTTGTGTTAATGAAAAATTCTGGAGATTGGTTGCGCAGCAATGTGAATGTACTTAGCACTACTGAATTGTACACTTAAAAATGGTTAAGATGATTACTTTTACATTATGTGTATTGTAGCACAATTAAAAATTAAAGTGATTCTAGAACAACTGGATTTCCATAAGCAACAAATGAACCTTGATCCTTATCATACATTATATATAAAAATTAACATGAAATGGATCGTAGACCTGAAAAATGTAAAATGTAAAAGCCACAAGATTTCTAGAATAAAACATAGGAGAAAAATCTTTATGACCTCAGGTTAGGCAAACATTTCTTAGGACACAAAACACATGAACCATAACGAAATAAAGGGAAAACGCTGAATTACATCAAAAATAAAAATTTTGGTTTTCAAAAGACACAGTTAAGAAAACGAAAGGGTAAGCCTCAGACTGGGAGAAGATATTTGCAAAACACATTTTGTAAAGGACTTTTATTTAGGATGTATAAAAATTCTTATAATTTAATAATTGGACAAATAAGTAAAGTTTTAAAAAATGAACAATGGAGGGCGCCTGGGTGGCTCAGTTGGTTAAGCGACTGCCTTCGGCTCAGGTCATGATCCTGGAGTCCCGGGATCGAGTCCCGCATCGGGCTCCCTGCTCGGCGGGGAGCCTGCTTCTCCCTCTGACCCTCCCCCCTCTCATGTGCTCTCTGTCTCTCTCATTCTCTCTGTCTCAAATAAATAAATAAAATCTTAAAAAA
>NC_138385.1:88383069-88426606 GCF_054177405.1 Leptonychotes weddellii | reverse complement strand
GAACAATGGAGGGGTGCCTGGCTAGCTCAGTCAGTGGAACACCTGATTCTTGATTCCAGGGTTGTGAGTTCAAACCCCATTTTGGGTGTGGAGCCTATTTAAAAAAATTCTAGGGGTGCCTGGGTGGCTCAGTCAATTAAGCATCTGCCTTCAGCTCCGGTCATGATCCCAGAGTCCTGGGATTGAGCCCTGCGTCATTGGGCTTCTTGCTGAGCAGGGAGTCTGGTTCTCTCTCTCCCTCTGTTGTTCCCTGGACTTGTGCTTTCTCTCAAATAAATAAATAAAATATTTTTTTAAAGTTCTAAAAAAATTAAAGTGGGCAAACGATTTGAAAAAATATTTCATCAAAGAATATACACAAGAGATGGCCAAGAGACTTCTGGTTTTAGCTCCCATATGTAAAGTGCTTGAAATTTGTTGCTACCATCCTTATATCAAGAAAAATATGGATAGGAGTGCCTGGGTGGCTCAGTTGGTTAAGTGTCTGCCTTCAGCTCAGGTCGTGATCCCAGGGTCCTGGAATCCAGCCCCATGTCGTTGGGCTTCCTGCTCAGCAGGGAGTCTGCTTCTCCCTCTCCCTCTGCTGCTCCCCCTGCTTGTGTGTGCTCTCTCTCTCTCTGTCAAATAAATAAATTTAAAAAAAGAAAAGAAAAGTATGGATAAACTGAAAAATCAATGACTTTTCTTAGACCCATCAGAGAACTGAGATAACAAGGAGAATTACCATCCCCAAACCTAGAGAGAGAGGCACATACAGAGATCTCATAGCTGACACCTGCTCACATGGAACAGAAGCTCCTGGAACCATAATCTGGTGGAAATACTGAAATGGTAATTTTAATAAATTGTTGGAGACTGAGTATGGACTAACATGAAGTTAAGAAATTCCTGGGGCTGCAATCACAGAAAGGACCCCATATTTTGTGGGCTTTTCCTCCAGGAGACCCACCAGATTCTCACCTTGAGGATCTGAGAAATATCCCCTGGAGACCCTGGCAGAAGAAGAGGAAGAATAACCATCAGGAAAGCCTCCCAGAATGCTCTGATCACAAAGACCTACTCTCCAGGGGCAAGACTGTCAGAGGGCAATACTGCAATATTAGTCCCAGTTAGGGAAAGGAATTTGAGCCTTCTCCAGCCTTCCTGTCTCACCTAAGGAGAAATAAAGACAACCATATTCCATATGGGACGAGACTTCGAGGAGATAAATTGGAACTGCTGCACTAAGGGAAAGAAGTAGGGGAACCATATGAAAATACCAGTAGGAGGAGAAAGAGAAAATAGAGCAGAAGAAATATTTGAATAACGGCCAAGAACCTTCCAAAGAATTGGTCATTAATACAACAGACACAAAACTACAGACCCAGTAAGCTCAGAGAACACCAAGCAAGGTAAATACTGAAACAATCAAACAAACAACAATGACAAAACCCCAAACCTAGGAATATCTTATTCAAACTGCAAAAAAAAAAGACAAGGTGAAAATCTCGAGGAAGTCAGAAGTGGAGGGTGGTGGTGGAAACTTTACTTATAAAATAAGGATAAGAATTACAGTAGGCTTCTCATCAGAAACCGTGTAATAGATGTTCTGAGGCTCAATTTCCAATGTGTGGGTTGGGGCATTTCATTACATAACATAACAAAAGACACCTTTCCCATTCTCACCACTTAGGAAATTCCAAGCGTTTCAGGAGCTCTGTGCCAGAACCAAGGATGAAGACCAAATACATATTTCTTACTATGCAAGCAAGTCAGGAGTGGAGTGAAATCACTAAAGTGTTGGGAGGGAAAAGAAAAAACACTTGCCAACCTAGAAGTCTATATCCAGTGGAATTACCCTTCAAAAGTGAAGGAAGAAGATGGGGTTGAGTATAACTTGCAGAATTTAAGAAATAGAGCAACTTCTTTGTAATTGCTTAACATAATAGCAACAAGATATTTGGAAATTCTTAAACAATTTTTAGCAATGATCAGAAATGTTTTTGACTTCATTTATTCTGATTTTGTTGATGTATACGGCCCAGAGAACAAAGAATGTTGCATGAAAAATATATAGATTGACCCTCATTTGAATTCCCATTATTGTGGATATGGAATAATTCTGTTTATGTTTTTCCAGATTAATTGCTCATGATTTGTTTTTTTTTCATTTTGTCAGCTTTTACGGAATTCTGAAATACTGATACAACAAAAATGTTATGCCAACTTTGAAACTTTTCATTTATTTCTAATGCTATTTAGGTCTTGTCCATATATTTAATATCAAAAGGTTGAAGCCTGCTTAATGAGTGCTAATTTTTTTCAGTGTTTTAGATAGTTACCAATTAAAAAAACCTTTTTTTTTTAGATTTTATTTATTCATTTGACAGAGAGAGAGAGAGCACAAGCAGGGGGAGCGGCAGGCAGAGGGAGAGGGAGAAGCAGACTTCCCACTGAGCAGGGAGCCCAACGCGGGACTCAATCCCAGGACCCTGGGATCATGACCTGAGCTGATGGCAGACGCCCAACTGACTGAACCATCCAGGCATCCCAGATAATTACCATTTTTGAGAGATTATTCTCCTGTAGGAAATGAAAGGCTATTTACTATGCATTCACATTTTTAAATTTTATTTTATTTTTTTAAAGATTTTATTTATGAGAGAGAGAGAGCAGGGGGAGGAGCAGAAAGGAGAGGGAGAGGGACAAGTAGACTCTGTGCTGAGCACAGAACCCGACATGGGGCTCGATCTCAGGACCCTGAGATCATGACGTGAGCTGAAACCAAGAGTTGGACACTCAACTGACTAAGCCACCCAGGTGCCCCGCATTCACATTTTTTTATTTTATTTTATTTTTTATTTTTATTTATTTTTTTACAAAGATTTTATTTATTTATTTGACAGAGAGAGATATAGCAAGAGAGGGAACACAAGCAGAGGGACTGGTAGAGGGAGAAGCAGGCTTCCCGCTTAGCAGGGAGCCCGATGCAGGGCTTGATCCCAGGACCCCGGGATCACGACCTGAGCCGAAGGCAGACACTTAATGACTGAGCCACCCAGGTGCCCTGCATTCACATTTTTTTAAAGTAAGCTCGACACCCAGTGTGGGGCTTGAACTCATGACCCTGAGATCAAGAGTCACAATGTTTACTGACTGAGCTGGCCAGGTGCCTCTATATTTTTCATTTTATTTTATTTTTTTGTAAAGATTTTATTTATTTATTTGACAGAGAGATAGCGAGAGCAGGAACACAAGCAGGGAGAGTGGGAGAGGGAGAAGCGGGCTTCCTGCCGAGCAGGGAGCCTGATGTGGGACTCGATCCCAGGACCCTGGGATCATGACCTGAGCTGAAGGCAGACGCTTAACGACTGAGCCACCCAGGCGCCCTATATTTTTCATTTTAAAATGCAGCTTGGAAATGACTTTTCATTATATGAATGGTCTTAAAAAAAATAAAGCTGCTGAAACACACACCAAAAAAAGCAGAGAAATTAGAGACTTTCTCAGACAAATAGACTGAGAGAATTGATTGCCAGTAGACTTGCCCTTCAAGAAATGTTAAAAGAGGTTCTTTAGGCAGAAGGAAAATAATACAGGTCAGAAACTGAGATCTACATAGAGTAAAGAAGAGCATCAGAGAAAGAATGAATGAAATTTTTACTTATTTATGTATTTACTTATTTCTGTAGGCTCCACGCCCAGTGTGGAGCCCAACACGGGGCTTGAACTCACGACCCTGAGATTAAGATCTGAGCTGAGATGAAGAGTCAGATGCTTAACTGATTGAGCCTCCCAGATACCCCTGGTAAAATAAACTTTTTAAGTTTTCTTTCTCTTAATTGATTTAAAAGATAACTAAAGCAAAGCAGTAACAAGGTATTGGGTGACTAGAGTGTATGGATAAGAAATGAATGACAGCAATGTCACAAGGGACAGGAAGGAGGAATTGGGCATACTCAATTATAAGGTACCTGCACCACATGTGAAGCAGTACAGTGTTATCTAAAGGTGGACTTAGAGTATTTTTAAATGTATATTGTAAACCCTAGGGCAGCCACTAACAAAGTTTAAAAGAAAAAGAAAGTGTAAACATTATGCAAAGGGAGGAGATCAAATGGAATCACATAAAATTCTCCATTAAAACCAGAGAAATGGAAAAAAAAAAAACAAGGAACAAAGAGAAACAAAGAACAAATGCAGTGATGAGAACACAATTACAAATGGCCAATAGGCATATAAAAAGATACTCGGCATCATCAGTCATCAGGGAAAAAAAAAATTCACAATGAGATACTAATATATAACCAGTAGAATGAAAATGAAAATTAAAACTGATAGTACTGCTGAATCTCTCCTACATTGCTGGTGGGAATGTAAAATAGCCCAGCCACTTTGGAAAACAGTTTGGCAATTTATTTTAAAGTTAAACATATACTTACCATATGACTCCGCAATCCCACTCATAAGTATTTACCCAAGAGAAATGAAACATGTCCATATAAAGACCTGTACACAAAATTATAGAAATGGACAACAGATTAGTGGTTGTCAGTTGTTAAGGAGGGGGTGGGGATAGGGGTTGAGCAGGAGGCGAGCAGGTGTAGCTATATGAGGGCAACAATAAGGGATCTTAGAAATGTCTTGTACCTTGACTGTATCAATGTCAATATCCTGGTTGTGATATGATACTATAGTTTTGCAAAATGTTACCATTGGGAGACACTGTGTAAAGGATATACATGGATTTTTTCTGTATTATTTCTCATAACTGCATGTGAATTTACAACTATCTCAAAATTTAAAGTTTAGTTTAAACTTTAAACCGCTGGCTCAGTCAGTAGGAGCGTGTGACTCTTGATCTCAGGGCTGTGAGTTCAAGCCCCACGTTGGGAGCAAAGCTTACTTTAAAAAAAAAACAAACATGTAAGGCAGACTACAACATGTAAAAACAAGTAAATATTGACGGGATTTTTTAGAAACATGCCTATTGTATTAAAGAGATATAGATGTAATGTAGTAAGTCATCAAGTGTAGCTAACCATTAAGTATTTATGCCAATGGAAGGAAATGAAAGATCAATCAAGACACGATCTTTGTTTTTGATCCAAGGATAACATATACAGGTTCAGAAAGCATCATATTTGTACACACAAACATAACTTTCCGCAGACTTACCTTGTTAATAATGTCTGATCTAAGGGAAAAGCCCCTCCCCCACTTTTGAATACCTTTCATTTCCAGGATGATCTTTTATTTTTTTTTAATTTTTAAAAAAGATTTTATTTATTTATTTATTTACTTGAGAGAGAGCGAGAGCGAGTGGTGCGGGTGGGTGCAGAGAAGCAGAGGGAGACAGACAAGCAGACTCTGTGCTGAGCGTGGAGCCCGATGTGAGGCTCAATCTCACAACCCTGAGACCATGACCTGTGCCAAAATCAAGAGTCGGACACTTAACTGACTGAGCCAGGCAGGTGCCCCCAGGATGATCTTTTAAAGCAGATGATTATAAAACAAACTATTGACTGTGCCTGAACAAACAACAACTGTTTGGGAAAGTCTGTCTTTCTGGCAGAAATTATTCAGTAAGTAGTTAAGGACAAAGGGAAATGAAATCTAAGTCGTTATTACTGTGGAAGGAACACACAGGGTGATATGATAAAGCAACAAGTGATTACTGCTTGAACTAAAATGATTCTCCATCCCCTAAGCCCATACCACGGAGATGCAGTCAGACTGATTTCTCTCAGTACAGAAGCTTAACTAGAGGGGTGGTTTCACATTATTTCTAATAAAGCTAGTGTTGGTCTTGCATGAGTCTTTTAGGTAAACCAGACCAGACATCATTCCATTGAAAGGAAGCCACCATACTAAATGCTATAAGATACTAAAGAGTGAAAGTCCTTAGAACACGCAGGAAATGAGCCCTGCTTCCTCATGGAAAGAGGTGTGCCCAACTGATTATTTATATCAACATTAACCATCCTTCTGATGACTAAAAGGTTTAGCAGTCCCCCCTTAAACCACTTGTTCTCAACTTTGGCTGGACATTGGAATCCCATCTTTAGAAATTCTGATTTAATAGGTTTGAGGAGCTACTGGGTATTGGACCTTTGAAAAACTGCTCAGATGATTATAATTACCAGCCGAAGTTGAGAACCATGCTCTCAACTTTATAGAACGCTGGCCATATGCAAATTAAGAAGCCCTCATGCTACCATCCTCCCCTAAAATTCACTATTGACAGACTGTATGATCAGTCTCCTAACTCTCAATTCTTTCTTAACTTTGCCCCAATACCTTTAATAATTCCCACATGAAATCTGGTTTTCTGTTGCCAAGTGGTAGTTCATGCTGCTGATTTAGAAGGTTCTGAAGCATTAGTACAGTTATTTGTCTTTGGGGGCAGGTTTTATTCACAATGACATTGCATATTTATGCTGTGAGCCAGGGCTCAGTTATTACAAAAGATTTGTCCATTGGTAAAAATTCATGTGGACTAACTTGAGGACATTGCTCCCTACCAGGTTGGGAAGAAGAGGATTGTGTGGTAGTAGGTTTGAAGAAAGGGTTCAGATGCAGTAACGTTGATGGCCAAAAATAATTCTACATAGAACAGCATTCAAATGTGGCTAATTCTCCTTCCAAGTTTTTAGTTTAATTAGTGCTGTCTAGTTAAGATATACATGCAAATGTCTCTGTTTGTTTTTATTGTTTGATAATTAATTATTTTTCATGACCATCTTAAGAAAATAGATTTTTCTGTCTGGAAGTGACCAGAGTGGCAGGGATTAGAGATCAAGTCATTCAAGGGCAAAGCTTCTAGACTCAGTGTTTCATACTCGATTCCTCAGTATTAAACCTCATAGGGCATAATGGCTTGGCTGGGCGGCAGGAAGTGGGGGGACATATCTACGTGGTTGGCACATATTTAAATTACTGTTGGTTTTTCTGGAATCTCACAGTATTTATTCATTAAAAAATTAAAATGCAAGGGGGGAGAGAAGAGAATTGAACATTTTTGGTCATTAATTCCTCTCAGGATTATGTCCTTCCCCCAATTTAATTGATCTAGAAAACCACCTTATAATTGTTCCACCTGAAAGGGTTTTTGTTCTTAGTGTTGTAAGTACTGACTCGATCTTCTTAGAACACTCAGAGATAGTTTCTTAGGGACAGACCTAGTTTACTTAAACTCACAAGGGACACATTCTAACTAAAATAAATACCCATTAACTGATAGTGGGGATCATCATTTTCCAAACACTGGAATGCTCTCATCTTCTGTTTAGCATTCTTCTGTCCCAGTATTTAAGTATCTGAAATAATAACTAGGAGATTGCTTGGTGACTTTGGAATGAGAATAGAGCAAAGAAATAGAATGCTGTGTCAGCTGGAGATACTAGTTATAAGCAACAGAAACAGGCTTTGGCTGATTTGAGAAAAAAGGAGGTGGAGAAGAAAGGGGAGTGGGGGATGGAGGAGGGAAAGAGAGGAGGTTGTGAGAAGATCTCAGAGATCCACAGAATCACTAGGAAGCCTGGAGGAGCAAGCTGAAGGAGGTAGGCACATAGCGGGTCCCTGAAGTTGAAGTCACTGGTAGAAATCACACCTCCGCCATTGCTGCCCAGCAGGAAGTGGGAAGCTGCTACCACTGACACAAAGAATGTCCCTGTTTTTTGTGACACTAGTTCCAAATCCAAAATCCTTTGTGGAAATGGCCAAGCATAAAACTGTTCATGTGGTAGCTGGCAGAGTTACTGGGACAAAAGCATTTTCAGCTTCTTTTTTTTAAGATTTTATTTATTTATTTGACAGAGAGACTACAAGCAGGGGGAGGGGCAGGGAGAGGGAGAGAAAGCATCCCAAGCCGACTTCCCGCTGAGTTCAGAGCCTGACAGGGGGGCTGACTCCAGGACGGCCCCCGAGATCCCACAACCCGAGCCTAAACCAAGAGTCAGACGCTCAACTGACTGAGCCACCCAGGTGTCCCCCTATGCCTTTTAATAAGCAAGTAAGTCAAGAGAGGGTCTTTGCAACTTAGGTGCCTGGGAAAATGATTTGAGCTTGGGCACCACCAGCTAGATGACCAGGGGAGTTGCATATCTACTCATACCGCCCGGAATCCTTGTGGGACGTCAAGAGCACACACAGCGCCACTCCTTTCCTTGCCTATTTTCAGCTGGCAGACAATCATCTCTCCACAGCTGCACATAAACCACATTACCTAGTTGTGTTCAAAAACTCCGCATGGCCACAAAGCTGATTTTGTTAATACACCCAAAGATAACCAGGTTCATGCTAGCAAACTCACACTGCTATTGGCCTGAGTCTTAATTTATTGATTGCGATGAGAAATATACCTGGCACTACCCCTGTCAGAATAGATTTTGGTTGGCTGGTTGTCTTCCCCTCTAGAAAAAAAAAAAAAGAGTCTAGTTTATGAAAGAAAGTTTGCTTGGAGAGTAGACAAATAGCTTGGGCTGGTATGGTGGCTTCACAGATGTTAGACCAAGGCTCTTATCATTCTGTTCCATCATCTCCATGTGTGGCTGTCATCTTCAGAGTTATCTCATAATCCAAGATGGCTGTTGGAGCTTCCACCATCACATCTGTGCTGCAGGAAGGAAGAGAGAAAAGGCAAAAGGGCAAAAAAAGAGAGTTCCCTTCCGGATGTATCCAATTTCATTAAGCAGCCTTCCTGTAACTCTCCCCACAATGGTACTGCTTAAGTCTTGTGTGCCAGAAATTAGTCATTTAGCTAAACCTTGGTGCAAAGGAGGCTGGGAAATACAGGACTTTCCTCTGTCAATGCGCCCAGCCAAAAGTCCACACTTCATTACAAGAATAAGGGGGAGAATGAATGTAGCAGTAGGCAAATAGCAATTTCTTGACATACCTACCTCGTAGAGTTATTAGTAAGATCAGAGTAATGGTAAAGCTTACTGTAAAAATACAATAAGAATAATAGCTATTTGTTGAATGCCTTTTAGGTGTTGGCATCTTAATGGCACTGTACATGTATTATTTCAATGAAATTTCACAATTGCTCCTTAGGTAAGTATAAGCACCTTTGTTTTATAGAGGAAGAAACTGAGGTTTCAGTAACCAGCTGATGGTCACTTAAAAGTAGTAGTCTAAGAATCAAACCCAAAATCTGACTCTACCTGATGTTGTAATGCCTCCTGGCATAATATTAAAGAGAACAAATTGTAAGCAAAAAGAATCTATAATGCTATCATCTGGAGAAGCTATACTCCATTTTACATAGCATTGCTATTTGATATACAGTTGTAATTAAGTGTGCATATCACTTTTCCTTCTGCTCTTTTCACTTTATAAAATATCATACACATTTCCCATGTTTTGAGTTTTCCCAATTATTTTACCTTTTTGATGTCATGTCACATTATTAAACTTCTTTTCTCTCTCTCTTTTTTTTTAAAGATCTTATTTATTTATTTGAGAGAGAGGGGGAGAGCGCATGAGGGGGGGGCGCAGAGGGAGAAGAAGGCTCCCCCTGAGCAAGGAGCCCAATGATGCGATGATGCGGGGCTTGATCCCAGGACTCAGGGATCATGACCGGAGCCAAAGGCAGCCACTTAACTGACCGAGCCACCCAGGCACCCCTAAACCTCTTCTCTGATGTAGACATTTAGGTCCTAACTTTTTGAGGATGGAAAATAGTAGCCATTGACATCTTTACATTTATTCTGTTTCTTGTGGGTTATTTTCTGTTAACTTTTACCCACAGAAATCATGGTTTGAAAGATAAAAGCATGCTATGGTACTTGCCACATCTTGCAATATTATTTTCCAGAAGGTTGTACCTATTTACACTGCCACTAGCAAAAAATAAGCAGTTCCTCAACAGCAGTTTACCAGCAATGGATAGAGTTTATATAGAGAGATATAGATAAAAAGATAGAAATGAGGGGAAATAGTATCTCACTTTAGTCTTAATTTGTTTTTAGTAATAATGATAAATTTAAAAAACTTTTCAGTTTGTAAAACCAGTGCAAAACTCATCCTGTGTTGGGCAGGAGAGAGCAAGTTTAAGACAAATTGTAATTTTTTTTTTTTGCATGACTAGATAACAGAGGTAGATTTACAATGAAGTTAATGAAACCATCTTCGAGGCCTCTTGCTTGCTTATGGGCCACTTCTGAGGCCCTGGAAGATGCTCTAGCAATGGTCTCGTGTTTTTGTGAAAATTCACAAAAGTAAGATTTTTAACTACAATCTGTTATGGCTACTTGGTGGTTTGCTGGTAAACTGTCTCTCTCTCAAAAAAAGGGGGGGCTGTTTTTTTTATTTGTAGCATTTGCCCATTGCCATGGTGTAAATACTCCCTCTATGGCTGATTTCAAGCTACCAAAAACTTAACAAGCAGATTATGAAATTCCTGAATATGTAACAATCAGCTCTTGAGAATCACCACCTGTTCCTTCGATAGACTTCCCTTCCTGCCTGGTAGTGGTGGTGGAGTGGGCACAGTCATCGTGGGATTCTCCTATGGGAAAGTTGAGTTGGTGTTGCATTGCATTTAGATTTGGTGGCATCTATGTCAGTTGAAAGCACTCTCATTATATTTAAGATACTGATAGACCTCCTGGTGTAGGAATAGCTTCCAGGAATATTCCTACCCCACTGTGCTGACTTGGAGTTTTTACCTGAATGTGCAGGGCCAGAAGTGATATCATAATATGAAAAGTGTCCTACAGGTCTTGGCTCCTGGAAGTATGTGGGTCATGAAAGAGAAACAAGATGTGAAATGCTTAGAGTTCTAAGGTGGCATGTGGAAAATGATCAGACATGTGATGCTGTAAAGGAAAGATTTGGTTCTTATTAATGCCTAGCCAAAACAGTTCTCTCCTGTTAGGAATAAACTTTATAATATCAAAGTTGCAACAATTTCTTTAAAGGGAAAGTATAGGCATAAATCTGTATTAGTGCTTTAAATAATAGTGGATCTAAGTGTGAATTACTAAATGCTATGTATCATAACATATGGATCATATCCTAACATGATTATTAAGTAATGGTATAAAACTGAAAGAAAAATTTCAAAAAAAATCAGAAGTTAAGAAACAAACATTGATCAGCCATGCTGGAGGACAGATTGAATTATCTTTATATTCTCTTTAGAGAAAATTATATTATAAAATTGTCACATGAGGAAGAGAGCAACAAGTATGTTGGCAAAAATGTAGGAAAAAATATCACAAATGTGGGGCAGGCACATGTATAAAAATGTTATACCTATTTGGAAAAATATAAAATGAGATACATATATGCATTGTACAGAATACGAGCATATAATGCCCTTTTTTTTCTTTCGTAACAGTGACATTTTGCAAGAGTCCGGGCCAGATGTTTTATAGACCGTCCTATGCTTTTAATATATCTGATTGTTTCTTCATGGTTAGATTCAGGTTAATTTTTTGCAAGAAGATTATATAGGTGATGTTGTTCCCTTTTCCAAGTGCATCACATAAGGAGGCATATGATTGCCCCTTATTGGTGATGCTTCTTTTGGTCAACAGGGTAAGATAGTGCTTTATATATATACATACATATGTATACATACACACATTTATATCTATAAATCACACAGCTACTGTGTTTACACGCTAAGAAGCAAAGTTATCAGGCAAGACTCAGAGTGCGCAGCAGGAGGCAGTCGCTTTCCCAAGGCTCTGGGGAAACCGGTCCAACCACGCCCATCCTACTGCCCGCCCGCGTCTTTTTTCTAGGAAAATCAACTCTCAGAACCAGAAAGCCACTACTCTAACGGGCCCAAATCTTTTCCCATCAGCATGGGTGCGCCTGCGCAGTGAGCTTCCTGGCGGCTCCTTTCCAGCGCCCGGCCGCTTCTTTTTCCCGCTCTCCTCGGCCTCCCAGTCACTCGAGCTTTTTCCCTAAGGGGTCATAACAGGGCGCCAAACTCGCGTCCGCGGGAAGGCCGGGGGCGGGGCGGGGCGCGGCGCGGCGCGGCGCGGCACGTCAGTGGCCTTCCGGGCGGAAGTCCGCAGCCTCCGGAGCCTCTGATTGGTTTTCAGCCTGGCGCCTGTCTCGGCCGCCGCGCCAGTTTCGGGCTGGTTGGCGCGGAATCGGGATACTTCAGGACCATGGCGCCCGTGAACGGCGAGGACTGCGACCTGGGGTCGAGCGGTGAGGGACGACCCCGCGTGCGGGGTACCGGGTGGGAGTGCAGGGACCGTGGCATGATTGCGGGTGGTGAGGGCTCTGGAGAGGTCATTTTTTAATTTTTTCTTAGGGAGGCGCGCGTCCGGGTCGCCTGACGGGTCCTTTTGGGCGCGGACCTCGGTTGTCCCCGGCTGGGACCCATTTGGTGTCGGGTGGGGCTTCCTCGCAGGGCCGTTTGCTCCTGGAAAACCAGAACGCATCCCTTGCAGGGCCTGTGTCACTGCTGGTCTCCGCACTAGTTTGCATTTTCTTGTTATTTCTTTTGGTGACTGCGTTCCACGTGCTGGGCACACCTTCATCAGAGTGGCCCCAGTGGGGCAGAATCTTGGTTCAGAGTATCTAACAACTCTGGCCCCAAGTATCTCTTTGAGGGCTAGGACAGAACGGATGCGCACCCTTTCTGTAGAAACTCACAGGGAAATTTTCATAGTAATTCAGCAGGAAAGAAGGTCTCAGGACTGTCACCAGAAGATACAAATGCGTTTTGTCTTTTTAGGTAATGGGTTTCAACCTCATGCATTAACAGTTTTTTCTTTCAAATTCTATGGAAAGTTCGTCAAGTGCTGTATAGAAATAGGGTTCACAATCTAGTCATCTTTGGTGAAGTTTCAAAAAAAAAAATTGCATCAGCATTCGGGATGCCCTGTATATGACTCCGTTTTCAGTGGTAATCTTTTATTTCCAAAAATAGAATACAAAAATGTAAATGGCTTTGTCTGATTTCTGATTTTTGAACTGTGTTCAACTAAAGTGTGACTTTAGTGAACTTCTGACTTAAAATCAGATGCTTCACTTTCTTAGCTCAAGGTACATCTCCTGTCACTCAGATACATCTCCATTAATGAGAACTTGCTTTCTAATCAGCTTCCTTTGCATTCACCTAGTTCTGAATCACAGATACCAATTTCTTCTAGTCTCTCATTTTTAAGACAATTTGTTTTGGAGAGTCGTCTAGCCTGGATTACAAATGAGATGTCGGATGTGAGTATGTGAACAGCCTTTGCAGCCCTCCATCAGTGATTTGCCCCTAGGGTGTCTTTCTTCACCCTAAAAACGGTACGTCATCTGTGAACATCAAGAAATCACTCTTTGGAGGATACTGTGTAATCTTGAGACCCCTCTTAAGTCATGGTGTTGATTAAGTAGTTGCTGGAGACTTGTGACTGGAATTTTTCCCTTAAAGAGTGGAAAGATTGTTACCTGAAAGACTGTTGGAGGCTAGTGTCTGTCTGCTTTTGGGGAGGGTGGGGGTACTTCAGATGGTAATTTTGAACCAAATATTTAAACTTTCATAATGGATTTTTTTCTTTTTCTTTTTTTTTTGTTAACTTACCTACACGAAGCATTGGACACATTCCAAGAAGGAAATTCTAGGCCTTTTTTCTCTTAGGTATTAGAAGGTGGGGTACCTGACAATGGCAGTGAAAAGTTGAAAGGTCTATAACTAGCTATTATTACATATGAAAAGGGATCAGGGAGAGTTTAATGATTTAAAAAAGCAGGTACAGTGGTTTATTCATTTGTTCATTCAGCAAATATTTATTATGTACCTACTAGGTATAGGCATTCTGCCAGGCTCTGGTGTTACACTGTTAAAGTGGTAGGTAAGCTGGACATAGTTTCTCTCTTCCTGGAGTTGAGATGGTAAAGAGCTAATTATGTGTGGTGCTATATTGAGGCTTCTCTGAGAAAACCACTTTGCTTTATTTTTGCTTTCTAAAAGCTAGACCATGGTATTGCTGGGTGTGTATGTGTGTCTCCCTTGCATCTGTACACATATACACATACATTAAATGAGATTCTGTATTGCTGAGTACAAAGTAAGCCAAGGATCTTCATTTAATCCTTAACTTAATGAAGCAGATATGATTATCCCCATTTCACAGATGAGGACCCTGAGGCTCTGCATTAGTCAGAGTCCTTAGGTGTAAGCTACAGGAGCCAACTCTAGCTGATGTAAATAGAAAAGAAGGAATTTATTTTAAGTGTTTTAGGGATTAGAAGGATATTGTGGTGTTCAAAGAAACTCCAGGTGGACTGGAGAATCATTTGGGGGGGGTGCTGCTTAGCCAGGAACGGTGATTAAAGTTGTGCCACAAAACTGGTCTAGTGAGGAGGTCGTTGCCAGCCATGACCAAGTACTTGATGTTATAGTTTGTACCTTGGGACATTGCTGGCTCTGTGACCCCAAGTAATCCTCTTGCAGCTGTTGCTACATCTAGAATCTTCCATTAGCCACTTTCCTTTTGACACTAGCTTCTGATGTAAAGTCTGAGCAGGTGTTCCTAATTGATAGAGCCTATTTTATATGTTCATGCCCTAGCTGCAAGGGTGTGTGGGAAAGAGCGTCTGCTTTTTCAACTTCTATAATGGTACTTGGGCTCTGAGTCCCATTAAGGTTTATAAGGAGAGGATTTCACAAACAGGTTCAGGTGCCAGGCAGCTTAAAAACCAACAACAAGGCATCTGGTCACTGTAGCTCAGAGATGTTAACTGGTGGTCTCATGTGTCCCAGTAAGTGGTGGAGTCAGATTGTGCTGCTTCTCCCTAATCTCCTGTTCTCCCACTCTGCACTCTATGTAAGATTTACCTTCCATACTGACTTTCTCTCAGTTTCTGAATACACCTTGCAGTTTCATCCCTTTGTAATTTGGCTCATGCTTTTTTCTGTGCTTCTGCCCCCTTTCCCCTATACTCTGATGGTAAAATTCTAATGCTCTTTCTGGGTCTGTGTTGGATACATCCCCTGTGAAGCCTTCCCTAATTTCTCAGACAAAATTAGCATTCTTTTCTGTGTTTCCTCAGTAACTTGTCCTTACCTCTTCTGTGGCATCATGTCTGTATGATGGTAGGAGCCTCAGGTCCTTTTGCTTTATTTGACTGAGTTCCCTTAAGGATAGGCAACTCTTGGGGCGCCTGGGTGGCTCAGTTGGTTAAGCGACTGCCTTCGGCTCAGGTCATGATCCTGGAGTCCCGGGATCGAGTCCCGCATCGGGCTCCCTGCTCGGCAGGGAGTCTGCTTCTCCCTCTGACCCTCCCCCCTCTCATGTACTCGCTCGCTCTCATTCTCTCTCTCTCAAATAAATAAATAAAATCTTTAAAAAAAAAAAAAAAAGGATAGGCAACTCTTCCTTCCTGTAATTGTACCCCAAACCCTGTAGAATGGCACATTGTTGCCTGTGAAGTAAGTCCATTTGAAGAACTATACATTTTGTCAAGAGAGTCTACTAAAGGGGTCGACGGCATCTTTAAGAGAATATACTGAGGCCAACTTTTCACTCTCAGTGGTCATGCCCAGTAATCTCCGAAGCCTTTTCATGTAGACCTGCTCATGATTTTTTGAAATCATTTGAGTGACGCCCAAGATTTTGTGGCTGTCATCATTAAGTACCTGCATTCCTTAATTTTTACTTAATGCCTTTCTGAAAATGGATTTAAAAGTCAAATGCGAAAGTCAAACAATAGACTGAGATGCTCAAGAGAGATTCATTTCCAGAAAGCTAGAAAAAAAATAAAATCTCTAATTATGCTTCACCTGTAAGATTTAGTTTCCAACAGTTTATTGTCAGCATTTGGTACTTGTTTCTTTAAATTGAATCTTCTATTTCAGTCAAACGTTTTGTCCATGAGTTGAATGTTGTTATGAACGTTCCAGAGGGGTTGGAGCTTTTAGGATGCATCTTATCAATACTTCTTTTCTGTGCCTCCTTCTTTTTATGAAATAATTAGCACCAAATACAGTAAAAAAAGTCAGTTTCACAGACATAGATGGCAATCGTCCTAAGCCAAAATGTAGTCAGCACTGTCTTGCTTGACTTGGTTATTCATCAGCTGGTAAATGAAAGTCTTAGTTTTGTGGATGAACTCTTCAGTATATGTGTGTGGTGGTCAGTTTATAATGACCAAAAGCATGAGTAATTCAAATGTTGAATGAATGAACACTGAGGCCTTCTGGTATTCCAGTAATTTTTGACAAAATACATTTTAATCTTTGTAATTTTGCACTATCATCCTATGTCCTAACCAAGTGACTGAGGCCTGGAAATCAGTGAAGGAATCAAGAATCTCTTCAGAGCCATGTTTTTAAATTCTCCCAACCCCCCACTTTATCCCTGCTTTGAAATTCCAAATACTTTATCTGAACCTTTGTTAGGGCATGTATTCTAAAGATTGTTTTTGAGTTAGTTGCTACTTATCTCCCATTTTAGATTATAAGTTCTGTGAGTACAGAAAACATGTCTTGCTGATCTTTTTGTCTTTCAGAGCGCCCAGTACTTTGCAAAGAGCAGATGCTCCTTTAAAGCCTTTCAAATTTTGGGGGCGCCTGGGTGGCTCAGTCAGTTGGGCGCCTGCCTTCAGCTTGGGTCATGATCTCAGGGCCTAGGATTGAGCCCCGCGTCGGGCTCCCTGCTCAGCGGGGAGTCTGCTTCTCCCTCTGGCCTTCCTTGTGCTTTCTCTCTGTGTCTGTATCAAATAAAATCTTTAAAAAGCACAAATTAAAAAATAAGCTTTAAAAAATAAAGTTTTTCAAATTTTGATTAATAGAATACAAAATGAATTGTCCTTCTTTTACAACTCTACTTATGGCCTGTTATTTCTAATGGAAAGGTTATGGACTAATGACTGATCTCTTTTCTCTACTGTCTTCATAAGATATCAGTTGAATTTGGAATTTTCCTCTTTTTGGAGGAAAAAAAATAACAGTTGCTTCAGTTGTTTTAACTGGGTCTTAAGAGAAAATTTCTGGAGTCACAGGAGCTATATGAACATGACCTTCAAGAACCATCTACAGTATGAAAAGTATCCATTTGTATATTAAAGTGTTACTGTTGACTAGAAATGTTCCTGTAACTGAGGGAAGATGGCTGACAATTTTGTTAACATCTCATGTAAACTTGGCTTTTTTTTCAGCTGTGTCAGATTCAGGGAGTTTTGTAGCTTCTAGATCCCGGCGAGAAAAGAAATCAAAGAGAGGGCGCCAGGAAGCTCTAGAAAGACTGAAAAGGGCTAAAGCTGGTGAGAAGTATAAATATGAAGTAAGTAACCATTTTTTTTGTTTTTTCTTCTGCTTCATCTAATTCATAGCCTGTAGGTATTTTATGTCCCCTTTGTCATTGATTAGAAATATGCATGTATTTTGTGCTTGTAAGAGTAATTTCTTACTATGGAACAAGCATGGGCATGAAGTAGATTTATACATTGTATCAACTATTTGGCTCTTTAAGTTCCTGTAAGGCCCTTTACAGATGCTGTTAAATTCTGAAATGAAAGTAGCTATACATTTTTTTCCTTATTAAGCCCACTGCATGGGGTGCCTGGTGGCTCGGTCGATTAAGCGGTTAAGGGTCTGCCTTTGGCTCAGGTCACAATCCCGGGGTCCTGGGATCGAGTCTTGCAGGGGAGTCTGCTTCTCCCTCTCCCTCTGCCCCTCCCCCCTCGTGTGCGCGCGCGTTCTCTCTCTCTCTCGCTCTCTCTTACTCTCTTAGATAAATAAAAATCTTTAAAAAAACCCAGCACACTGCAGCTTTGGTAAGTTTCATAGCTTTGTTGGGGGAACTTAGAAATGCTTTTACTTTACTCTTAAGGTAGTGAGCAGTCTAGCTAAGCACGCTTCTCCTTGGAGAAAACTGTTCCTAATTTCATCTGTAGTCGGTGAGGACTTGGGCTTACTTCTGCTGTGTCCTGTGTGTAAGATTGAATATGATGCCCTTTTGGCTGTTTTCCTCTAACTACTGTTGATGACTTGCAGGTAAAAAAACAAAACAAAAACCAGAGTGGTTACCATCTAACAGCATTGTCTGGCTTTACCTTCAATGTGCTCCCTGAGTATCTCAGCTGCCTCAGGGCTTGAAAGTGATTAATTCATCCGAGGAAAAAATGATAACAGCAACTGCTGCTATACTTTTTTAGTGAACACTGTTTTAAGTGCTTTTACAAATATGTTCGTTTATTTAATCTTTCCAGTAATCATGAAAAGTTAGATACTGTGATTAACAGCATTTCATAGGTGAGAATCCTGAGGTCATAGTGGCAGAGCCTTGATTTGAGCACAGGCAGTCTGGCTTCAGAATATGCATATTTAACCATGGCCTATACTGTGTTGTGCAATTAAGAAAGTAGAAGATTTTTGTCATTTGGCATCATTCACTCGAGTTAAGTGAGTCAACCAGATCACAAAGGGTTGCTAAAAGGATTATAGTAAAGCAGGAGTAAAACATTTTTAATGTAGGTACTTCTATAAAGGAGTTGTGTGGGGGCATTTCAGATGTTGACACAATGTGACTGATTTCCCTCTAATCACTCATGTTAATTGCATGGCTCTGAGAGTTCATGCCAAGCAGTAGCACGGTTTTTTTTTGACAGTCAAAATGACTTTTTACTCAAAATGTTTTTCTAAGGTAGTTTTCTGGTATCTTTTTGATAGTATAGAAGTGAGTTGCTTAAATAAGACACAAAGAATGCCTCATGGACGTCAACAAAAATCATCCTGCCGGTTCCCTTCCCCTGCCAAAAGAAAATTGGTCAGTAGAGTAATATTAATTGGACTAGTTTGTGTTTGTGTTGTCAAAAACTTAATTTGGTAGGGCAGGTAGTTTCTATTATCAGATGATGAAAGGCTAGATCAACATTTGCCTGTGATCCCTATAGAACAGATTAAACAGCAGGTGAAAACTAAGCCTGATCCTGTAATTGTTATACGTCTTGTAGCTGTGGCAGGAGTCCAGTCAGCTCTGCCCATTGGGTTCTTGAAGCTCTGTGTCCCAGTGATTTTTCCTGGACTCTTAGCTCTTCTGCTGGGGTTAGTCGTTTCCTCTACCCGCTACCCACTTGAACTCTGGAGAGAAGGGGCAATTTTTAATCGGTATCTATGAGTTCTTCTAAGCAGCCCACCAAATTCTCATCTGGGTCAGTCGATGGCAGCTGAGTCGTGTGCTTCTGTTCTGCTTGTTGCTTAAACTGTGCTGAGGTGGTCTGCTCTCTTCATGCCAAGAGATACCAGCGTTCTGGCCCTCTGGCAGTTGGGCAGCTCATGTTATTGGAGGACTTCCCCTTCACACAGCTCAGCATTCCAGTGTTTGCAGTCTCAAGACCTGAGAATGGTAGGGGATCAGTGGTAATACAGATAGGGATCACTCAAAAAATTATTTCTAGTGTACCCGTAGAATAGAGAGTATGTTTGTTTTCGCTTATTTTGCTGATGTGAGGAGGGAGATAGGTGGGGGAGAGTTTCCTTTTGAACTACATTTGGTTGAATAGTTACTAAAATTGTCAGTTTGCAGGGCAGCATCAGCTAGGGGAGAGGGAGTTGGCATGCCTTATGAGTTTGCTAAGTACAGGAGAAACCAGTCTAGAAGTTATAAGTGAATAATCCCCAAAGCAGCTAACAAAGAATTGGCTATAATTCAGTTTGTTTTTTATGAAGTAGATGAGTAATTGATGGTGTGACAAGTATATTATGCTAATGGAATCATTTAATATCTTGTGTTAACACCCACCTAAAAGGAATACTAAGTTAATTGATATCTATTTAAGGAAAACCTGGTAGTGGTGTTGAATGTCAGAATTCATGATTTGGTTGCAGCTACTCCTTCAGGCTGCCATTCCAGTTTCAATTTGACAATTTTTCATCAGAATTGTTTAACACTTTAACTCCATTGGAAGCTTAAACTTGTATGATGGCAGGTTGAGGACTTCACAAGTGTTTATGAAGAAGTTGATGAAGAACAGTATTCGAAGCTGGTTCAGGCCCGCCAGGATGATGACTGGATCGTGGATGATGGTATGTGGGAAGAAATTGCCTCCTAGGCATTGTTTTAGTTGCTTTTCATCTAGTCTTATGTGGTAGAGTTGATGCTTTGCATGAGCAGATGTAAGACACTGTTAAGATGGTACTGTTGGTTCAGATTTTTCTCAAATTATTTGAGAGAGTGGAGGGAGTACAATAGAAAGTTTATTTGGGGGTATTTTGGAGAATCCAGGCACAAACCTCAGGTAAATCCTTCATGAAATGACTTTGTAGGAATTGGGCAGAATCACGTGCCTGTGGGGTATCCTCCGGTGATGTGGGGATAAGAAAACTGTCTATTGCACAGAGTGGCTGTGAGGATTACACGAAACTATATGCGTGAAGAGTAACTTGGACAGTCGAAAGCACCAGATAGAGGCTGGTCCTGATGTTCTTACAACCTATGTCGAAAGTCACTGGTTCCTGCTTGTCCAGTGTGACTTGTTGGGCATGCGCCTGCTGACCATGGGGAGCGGTGTGGATTGCACCTGCGACCATATTTATGTTTCTATTTCTGTAGTTGGACTTAGCCATATTGCCAGTTTCCCCTCATAGACTGAGGTGCTTTTCTGGGCTTCTGTGATCTTGATTCTTGTGCTTTTTATTCTTTTGGTAGAGTAAAACTGTTAAGCATCCTGTTGTGGCAGACTTTGATGCTGTGGGCCAAATCATTTCCCTAGCTCACCTAGATGGGCATAGCATATTTCCTTTGGTTTTGACACAGCAAACCTGCTATGTAGATGCTGTGTTTCATCTCATACCTGTCTGAACAGGATTCTGCTGCACTTAAAAATGGCACAGGCCAGGAGAACATCTGAGTAGGTATAAAAGGTGTTTTTGTTGTTGTTGTGTCTAAAATATTACTGGCCACTTTTAGAAACTTGATCCCAATTTTAAATTTTGTTCCTGCAGATGGTATTGGCTATGTGGAAGATGGCCGAGAGATTTTTGATGATGACCTTGAAGACGATGCCCTTGATTCTCATGAGAAAGGTACCTATATTTTGTTTTCAAGAGAGTGCCGTTTTGAGATTGAAAGAATCAAAATTTGAGATGACTTGGTACTTTGACAGTTTCCTTTAAAGGAAAAGGACCTACCACAATTGTTTTTAGGTGTAGAATATGTTGTAATATTGAGAGAAGCATAGTTATGTCAAAAATTAAATGTAAAAGGCAAAAACAACACCACGAAATGAAGTTTCATGTCTTTATCATCCAGAGAGTTTGCTCTTTTACTTATTTTCGAATTTCAGTTCTGTGGTCATTTTAGACTTGCTGATTTTGAGAGCTGCAGCAATAAGTGATGTCTTTTAATTCCTGCTGAATTGATGTACTTAAAATTTTAGCTCTTTGATAGTAGTACAGTACAATAATAAGGTTTAGTAATCAACTTGCTTTGTCTAATCAAAATTTAAAATGATATAAATGAATGCGTCAGATTTTCTTAGCTACATAATCATTGGCAAAACATTTTTTTTTTTGAGTAAACGAGCCTGATTTAGTTTCTGTAAAATGTGAAGGGGAAATTATCTTTAGTATTTGTTTTTTTGATTTGCTTCATTATTATCACCATTGTAGATCCTGGGTCAGCAAACTATGGCCCACTCACAGCCAGTTTATTTTAAACAGCTTTATTGAGCTGTAATTCACATCCCATACAATGCAACTATTTGAAGTGTACATTTCGATGGTGTTTACTGTAGTCACAGAGTTGGGTAGCCATCACCACAATCAGTCTCACATTTTCATTACCCCAGAAGGAAATCATGCCTGTTACTGTGTAGCTCCCCAACTCAGAATGGTTTTTCATTTTTGAAAAGTGTTTTAAAAAAAGAGAAAAATGCAGAGAAGAACACGCCATAGCACCAGACAGACATACGTGGCCACAAAGCCTAAAATCTGTGCTATCTTGCCCTTTTCAGAAACTCTGGGCCCTAAATTGTGGATTTTTAACATTTTCTACATTTGTTTACTTTCTTCTTCCCCCTTCTCAACTGTATACAAATAGACTTTATTTTATTTTGGTCAACTTATTTCAAAGTAAGTTATAAACACCATGGCACTTCACCTCTACATGCTTCATCGGTGACCTCCTAGGAACAAGGATGCTTGTCTACTTAGCCACAGTACCCTTCTCATAGTATCATCTACTATGTTGGTTCATATTAAGATTTCCCTATTTAGCCCAAAATGATCTCTGTTTTTTTCAGATGCAGAGTCCACTTTAGTTTTTATGTCTCTTGAGTCTTATTTAGTGTGGAACAGTGCCATCCCTCTCCTCCTGCCCCTCTGGCTTTTTTTTTTTTTTTTTTTTTTTTGGTCTTTCATGACCTTCACATCTTTGAAGGGACTGGGCTGGTTTTGTTGAATGTCCCATGGTCTGGGATTTGCCTGATTGCTTCTTGGTGCGTAGAGTCAGGTTAAATATCCTGACAAAAATATGATATTGATGAAGTTGTGTCCTTCCCACAGATCTTATCAGGGGCACATAAGGTCACTTTGTCCCATTCTTGGTGATACTAAGTTTGACCTCTTGGTTAAAATGATGTTTGTCAGATCTCTTCCTTATAAAGCTACCTTTCCACCTTTGTATTAATGTAAATATGGGGTGATAATTTGAGACTGTGTGTCTCTTTTCCCTACCAGCTACCAGCTATCACCCAATGCTTTCAGCATCTATTGATGATTTTTTCTCTCCTTTTTAAAATGATCACTTCAAACTCGTGGACTGAAAATTACGGTTACAGTTCAGTATCCATTATCATCATTTTTGTGATGTTCAAATTATCCCACATTTGGCAGTGGGAGCCTCTTTGAGCTGCCTCCTGTGTCCTTTTGACAAGACACCATCAGTCTTTGAGCATTTCCATGCTTCCTGGGCCAACAAGATGTTCCAGGTTCTCCTTGTATTAGTCTTGTCCCAGACCTGGAATCAACCATTTCCCCTAAGAGTCATGGCTCCTTTAGTGGAGAATGGTATTCAGATCTGGAAGATGGGTGGTACTCCTTGCTACTGGGGTGTAACGGTTTGTAGGCCCTTTTGGTGAACAGAATTCAGAGATTTTATATAAATGTCATGATTTCATACTGATATATTCAATTCAGATAAAGCACCATAGGGTTCTTCTTCATCTTCCCCAATTCTATATTTGTGTCTGCCTTCAACCCCAGTGAAAACCCTTGTCCTCTAAAATAGACACAAAATAATTTTAGAAATTTTAGAGCTACTAAACTAGCATGTCTGCTGACAACCTTTCTAAATGAAGTTTATAATTTCTTTGCAGTTTTATTTGGTTTATATCTTGGTAAAGGTGTATAGTTAGAGAACTGTGTTTGGAAGGTGTATGAAGTAATTGTTTTCTGTATGCTATTTTATCAGTTTAGTCTATAGATTCATTTGTGTTTATTCATATTAGGGTTTTAAAAAATCCTTTCAATTTTATTTTTTGAATATTGTAAAACATTTTTATGATTTCAAAACCAAAACGATATTGAGATAGACTCAGGTAAATCTTATTCTTATCCCTGTGCTTTCTACTTCTTCATTTCCATAGAACCATTTTTAATAGTTTCTGATTATCCTTCATGTTTTTCCTTTTACAAAAAAATAAGGATGTGTGTATTTTTTAAATGTAGGATGTTATTCATTCATTAGTTAAGTTAGAATATGTGGACCGTCTTTCCTGTTTCTGCCAACCTGTGTAATATAGGAACTCTACACAGTGGTACCGTTTGGTCACAGTGTGGCTAATTGTGTATTCCTATTTTTTAATGTGTCCATGAAGAAGAGAACGAAAGGAGCCTGTCTGCTTTTTTATCTCCCTGAACTGAGGAGGCCTTTGTTCCAGTTCTGGTTATGTTGTTCATTGTCTGTATCATTTTGAATGAGTCCTGTCACTTACCAGGACATGACTTTTGTTGGCTGTAAGTTAGGTTGCACTGGACAGGGAGGTGATTGAGAAAAGGACCCATGTCCTAGTCATCTCAGTGCCAATCACAGTAGCAAGTGCAGAGAAAGTATGCAGCATTTGTTGAGTAATTGAGCCATCTTTGTGTTTCCATTGTCATCTTGTTATCTCTTCCCAGTAATACATCAGTGAAGAGATGACTTGGCATTCTGGAGGAGAGCTAGTCTTGGAAGTCTTTATTCCATGCTTTGCCACCATTCTCCCACAAGTCCCAACTGTTTCAGTGTCCCCCAGGAGAGCCCAATAAGATCTCAAGATCTTAGGAAGGGAAATGGAATTTTGCAATCCACTTTAAAGACTTAGAAGACATTGTAGAGTTTTGCATAGATGTAAAAGGACAACTCTTTATGGTGTGGATCCAATCCCTGACATGCTTTCAAATAGAGACAGAAAATATTAACTAAGTCCTAATGAAAAAAATTAGTAGGAAAATGAATAAACAAATAAACAGAAGCACTAAAATTGTGGAAGATTCTACATCAAATGTTGACTCCTATTTTGTATGTTTCTTTTTGTCCTTCTCTCTAGATACTACTAACCTACAATGGTGAGATTAAAGCCTGCTTATGAAACCTTCCTTGCTATTCAAACCTCTTTTGACCTTCTCTTTTGATACCCTGTATTAGGAACTGTATTTTGTATTCTAAACATTTTGACCATCAATTATATTCTGTTTCCAAACTGCCAAATGATCTCAATAAAAAATTATTTCTCTTATATTTTTCACAAATGTCCTACAAACTTTTTCATTTTTAGGCACATGAAAAAATGCCCTTTTTATTGTGGTTAAATACACGTACAATTTATCATAAGTGATGTTTAATACATTAACAGTGCTTGTAGCCATGACCATTATCTAGTTCCAGAACATTTTTATCCCCCTGAGTGAAAACCCATATCCATTAAGCAGTCACTCCCCAATCTTCCTTCCCTGATCCCCTGGCAACTACTAGTCTTTCAGTCTCTATGGATTTGCCTATTTTGAATATTTCAGGTAAATGGAATGATAAAATATATGACCATTTGTGCCTGGCTCCTTTTGTTTAGCATGATGTTTTCAAGTTTCTCTTATGTTGTAGCATGTACTAGTACTTCATTCTTTTTTATGACTGAAAAATATTCCATTGCATGGATAGACTGCATATTGTTTGTCCATTTATTAGTTGATGGAATTTGGGATGTTTCCACATTATGGTTATTGTGAATAGTGCTGCTGTAAACATTTGTGTGCAAGTTTGTGTTTGAACACCTGTTTTCAGTTCTTTGGGGTATCTACCCAGGAATGTAATTATGTATATAAATTTTTATTTACTTTTTTAAAAATTTTTATTTATTTATTTGACAGAGACACAGCGAGAGAGGGAACACAAGCAGGGGAGGGAGAAGCAGGCTTCTCGCGGAGCAGGGAGCCCAATGCGGGGCTCGATCCCAGGACCCTGGGATCATGACCTGAGCCGAAGGCAGTCGCTTAATGACTGAGCCACCCAGGCGCCCCTATTTACTTTTTTCTTACACAGAAGATATTTTTCTATAGATGCTTTTGTGCTTTGTGTTTTTTTCACTTAACAAGATATCCTGAAAATCATCCCATATTAGCACATAGAGATCTTTTTTCTTTTTTACTTGTTTCTATATTGTTGCATAGTATTTTACTGTATAAATGTATGATGATGGTGTATTCAAATGGTTTCGCTGAGTTGTCAATTAGATTTTCAGTAATTTGCTTTTACAAGTAATTCTGCATTGAATAACTTGGTGCATATGGTGCTTTCCTCAGAGAAAATTCCTAGGAGGAGGATTGCTGGCTCAGAGAGGAAAACGCACGTGAAGTTTTATGAGCTATTGCTCTAGGAGTTGTCCCATTGTACACTCCCATCTCCCAACGGTTTATACTGCTATGGCCTCGCCAACAGAGTACATTGTGAGACTCTTGGAGTTTTGCCACTCCCATACATGAGAAACGACAGTTCAGTGTGCTTTTTGTTTGTGTTTCTTTTACACATGAGGTTGAGCCTCTTTTCATAAAACGTCATAACTGTTTGTGTGTATATATATATATATATATATATTTAAAGATTTTATTTATTTGTTTGACAGAGAGAGACACAGCGAGAGGTAACACAAGCGGCAGGCAGAGGGAGAGGGAGAAGCAGGCTTCCCGCCGAGCAGGGAGCCTAATGCAGGGCTCGATCCCAGGACCCTGGGATCATGACCTGAGCCGAAGGCAGTCCCTTAACGACTGAGCCACCCAGGCGCCCCTGTTTATATATTTTTTATGTGCACATTCCTTTTGGGTTTGGGAGATTTTTAAATCCAGGGCATTTTTTTTATCAGAGAAATTGGTCCTTTATCTGCAAAACATTGTAAACATTTTCTCATGTTTTGTCTTTAAACTTGTTTCTGTTGTAATTGAATTTATCAGGTTTTTTTTTTCTTGCAGATGGATTTTGAATCAGTTAGAAAGACTTTCCCCACACCCAGGTTACAAAGGAACTTCCCCCCCCCCTTTTTTTAAGAGATGGGGAGAGAGAGAGAGTGAGGGAGAGAAAGAGAATCTTAAGCAGGTTCCATGCCCAGCACAGAGCCCGATACAGGGCTCCATCTCACAACCCTGAGATCATGACCTGAGCTGAAATCAAAAGTTGGAGGCTTAACTGACTGTGCCACCCAGGTGCCCTGGAACTTGCCTTTTTATTAAAGTCTTGCATATTATCATGTTAAAAATTTTGATCTGTGATTTATTTGGTGTTTATATTGGCTGGCTTTTTTTTTTTTTTTTAAAGATTTTATTTATTTATTTGAGAGAGAGAGCACATGAGAGGGGGGAGGGTCAGAGGGAGAAGCAGACTCCCTGCTGAGCAGGGAGCCCGATGTGGGACTCGATCCAGGGACTCCAGGATCATGACCTGAGCCGAAGGCAGTCGCTTAACCAACTGAGCCACCCAGGCGCCCACTGGCTTGCTTCTTTACAGATGGGTAGCCAGCACTACTTACTAAAAAGTCCATCTTCTCCCCAGTGATAGGAGATGCCACCTTTATTATGTGCTAAATGCCATAAGTAATTTGGTCTTTTCCGGATTCAATTTTCTATTTCATCTGGTCTGAGTATTCTTACGCCACTACCACACTATATAAGCTATTCATTCTAGGTCTTTTTGAGGTAGAGATTTCTCTGGAATGAATCAGAAAGAGAGAGTAAAACCGACAGTATTAGAAGAATTCGTAGGTGATTTACACATGGCCGTAAGAGAAAACATATGGCACAAGTTGTTCTTTACTGAGCAGATGTGTCTGTGCCATTTAATGTTGTTATAACATATTGTGTGTGTGTAGTTGCTGTTCCTCATAAGATGGAAATTAGGATGCTATACTACCATGACTGGTAATCCTATTTCTTCATAGTTTTCCTGCCAGATTCAGGATAGCATTAAAAAGATGATCTCATGAAGGCTGCTAGACTAATCCCCTGGTTCCAGATGAGCTTGATCATTTTATTTCTCTTGGGAAAAAAACAAAAAAAAAAACCCCACATTTTAATAAGATTTTTTTTTAAAGATTTTATTTATTTATTTGAGAGAGAATGAGAGAGAGAGAGAGAGAGAGCACATGAGAGGGGGGAGGGTCAGAGGGAGAAGCAGACTCCCTGCCGAGCAGGGAGCCCGATGCGGGACTCGATCCCGGGACTCCAGGATCATGACCTGAGCCGAAGGCAGTCGCTTAACCAACTGAGCCACCCAGGCGCCCCTTTAATAAGATTTTTATTCACACTAATAATAGCCATTAAACAGTCCCACTTAATAACTTACTCTGGTATTCAACTAGTATTTCATCAGTTTTTCTAAGATTTTATTTTTAATATCTTTACACACGATGTGGGGCTCAGACTTACAACCCTGAGATGAAGAGTCACATACTTTACCGACTGAGCCAGCCAGGTGCCCCATTATCAGTTTTCATAACATTTAGCCCAAGTTTTCCTGAATTAAGCTGCTTTTAACAATTCTTTCCTGTGTACCATGTATAAAATCTCATATTTTGTATTTTTAATTCTTTATGTTTTTCTTCTCATTCTCCTATACAGAGGGCAGGTGACTTGGCTTTTAGTTTCCCATGTTGATTTTTGCCAGTACATGTTCATAAATCAGTTATATTCCAACAGGAAAAGATGATAAAGCACGTACCAAAGACAAGAGGAATGTAAAGAAGGCTGCGGTGACAAAACCAAACAATATCAAGTCAATGTTCATTGCTAGTGCTGGGAAGAAGACTGCAGATGTGAGTTTTGTGGTTTTCTGATATTTTGTCTTTTCCTTTGAGAAGTAAATTTAGTATTTGTATAGACAGTAGGTGCTCAATGTATTTGAGCTCAGCTATTTCAGTTGTGTTTTCCTGATTTCAGTCACAAAGGTGGATGTAGATTTCCAGGTGAATTTAGGTACCTCATTGTTTGGAACTTGGAGATAGAAAAGTGAATGAAAAGCTTCAGGGACAGTGTGTTTGTTTCATTGATTAGCAGGAGGATCATGGAATGAGGGTGAAAACAGGATGGGAGCTCTAGGTTTAGGAGTTAATGTACACAGGTCGTTGTTAAGACCTGTGAACAGTAGATGAGTACTCAGGACTGAAGAGGCAAGGACTGACTGGTTGGGTTCTTCTTTCACAGACATGGGCGGGGTGAAAACGTGAAGTGCAGGGCTTTCTCATTCTCCCTCTCTTTATAATTTCCAGAAAGCTATAGACTTGTCCAAGGATGATCTGCTAGGTGACATTCTACAAGATCTGAACACTGAGGTAAGTCATTCTCTGGGAGTTGTCAAATATGCAGGGGACATGGCTGAAGAAACAATTCGGTAGTTTTACAAAACAGACTGTTGATAGAATTTAAAACAGAAAATTCAACAACAATACCACCACATGCACCCCCCCAAAAAAAAACCCCTACAAAAAAAAACCAACCCCCCTGCCCAAACACCTCTCCAAATTGGTTTCTTACTGCTTTAGGTGAGTAGTTTCCAGCTGTTAGAAGCTATGCAATTATGTCGACGGGGCCGCGTGGGGATGTGTTTGAGATAGTAAGAATACACACATGAGTCTGTTCTGGGAATGCGCACTGCTTGTGTTCAGTTGCTGCAGTGTATGTTCCCGAAAGAGATTGAGACCTGTCAGTCTGCACAATCAGGCATGAGATGCTCATCTTGAATTCAGAGAGTAAGTGAAGGAAGAGTCAGGGAGCTGTCGCTGAGAGAACTCAGACAGGCTCAGCTGCTCTGGGAATTTGCAGTTGGGCTATTTCACGTGAAGACTCATTTAGAGGTGTGTTTCTCAGTAACCCTTGATTAGAACAACTGACACCAACACGTGTGGTTCTAGTTTGACAGTTTTTAAATGTAATATCCTGGAAGGGTTGGGGAAAAGTATGTTAAGTTGTAAAAAGAAAAAATTGGTGAGAGGTGGATTTAATATCTATTCTGGTTTTCTTGTGAGTCTTTGGTATTGTTGCTATAGTAACTGCAGTACATGAACATAGATCTACAGGGGGAGCAGGGAAGGAAAAAAATGCTTTGCTTATTGGGCTTCAGTGGGGGAAGAAATGCACTTTTTCTGTCTTGTGGTAAGCCAAGCATGGCAGGCTATGTCTTACTCCTCCTTTTAGAAACCTCAAATAACTCCACCACCTATAATGATACCAAAGAAGAAAAGATCCATTGGAGCTTCACTGAATCCTTTCTCTGTGCACACCTCCAAGGTAAAGTGTATGGAAATACCTTCAATCTTGATTTATATTATTGCTTAAAACTTACTTTATTGATTTTCTATATGAGGGAAATGCTTTTGAATTTGTTCTTGATTTTTGTTTTAAATTAGGACTCCCATTTCATTATATAGTTTCATGTATTTCAAAAATAGCATGTGCCTGGTTTTTTCATAGTAAATTTTTAGTAACTAGTATGTGTTTATTATAGGTATTACAGCTGTGCTAAATGCAATGATTTTCTTCCTGGAAACAAGTATCTTTTTGTAAACATAGGTAACAGTAAAATAATGGAAGCCGTTACATTAATAATACATAAAATTGTTGTATAAATGGGAACTGTCATTTTCTCTGGTCAGGGTGGGACAGTTACGTATTTTTTGGTATGCAGGTCTAACTGACTGAACATTTAAAAATATTTACAGGCAGTTCCTTCAGGAAAAACTGCTTCCCCTGTCTCAAGGAAGGAGCCTCCGTTAACTTCAGTTCCTCTTAAATGTGCTGAATTTGCTGGTAAGTCTGACGTCAGGCAGACCTACAAGGGTGTTGAGCGGTTGCAAAATGCTGTCAGAAATGGAGGCGCTGTGAAGGAGGAAGTGGAGGTGATTTTGCAGGTATTGTGATGGCAGGTTCAGTCGTGAAAGATTTGAATCCACAGCAGTAAAAGTTAAAAAACATCCAGCTTGGAGATGGAAGAGAAATGCAAACACAGTGTGGGCGAAAGGGTAGGCCGCTGTCGCCATGCTGGGGAGGCCCTTGTGTTCCACAGCAGTGGTACGTGATGGTAATGTGTGATGACGCCTACAGGAGAGCCGCTGCCAGCGTTGTGTATAGATGACAAGGAGGACTCAGGAGCAATGGATTTTGAAGATGGTGACTTTGATGAGCCCATGGAGGCTGAGGAAGTGGATGTGGAGCCTGTGGCTGTCAAGACTTGGCACCAAGAGAGTGAGCCAGCAGAGGGGGTGAAACGTGAGGCAGATCCTGGGAAAGGGACCACGTCCTACTTGTAAGAGCATTTTATGACATTTCTAGCAAGTAGCACTACGAATTACTCAGTTGGATTTTGAAAGGTTTTCAAAATGTAATTTCTACAGGGGAAGTTTTCTCCCAGATGTTTCTTGTTGGGACATTGAACAGGAAGATGACAGCAGTTTCTCAGCCCAGGAAGTCCAAGTGGATTCCAGTCACCTCCCACTGGTCAAAGGGACAGACGAGGAGCAAGTGTTTCAGTTTTATTGGCTGGATGCTTATGAAGATCAGTACAACCAACCAGGTAATCATATGTATGTCTTTAATACAGAATATTGCCTTTCCCTTAAGTGGTTTAGTTATTATAATTGACAAAGGCTCTGTCCTCACGTACGTGTATAGTAAGAGAGCAGCACTCATTCATTGTAAAGTGTGTGAGCAACCCAGCTTGAGAGGAGCTGTGGTATGAATAATCAATCCTTAAAAATGTTTTTTTCTGTAAACCAGTTATATGTGATTTTGGAACGTGTACTTGTAGTTTACCTTCGATGTATCTAAAGTTGTAGTTACACACTTTATTTTAAATGGAATCAGTCATTAATTTGTTTCTTTATCCAGCACATTGAACACCTGTTGTGTGCTAGGCACTGAGATGGCATGAACAAGCTAGACAAATTCCCGATCCTAATGGAGCTTACGTTCTAGTGGGGTGGGGGCGGGGAATGGGCGGTAAATAAGGTAAGTTGATAAATGGTATGAAGGCATTTAGTTGGGGGATGGTTGAGGAAGGCCTGTCTGAGGAGACTACCATTGGGCTGAGATTTGAGGCACATGCTAAGCTGAATAAAGAGCATTTCAGCCTGAGGAACCAGTGAGCAAAGAGGCCTGGAGAGAGAAAGGAGGCCTATGTGGTTGTAGCACAGTAAATCAAGGGACAAGATTGGTAGAAAATGAAGTTGGAGACAAAGGCAAAGGGCAGATAATGAAGGACCTTGAAAGCCATATTGAGGAATTTAGATCTTACTCTAAGAGCAGAGGGGGATGCGGTGGAGGATTTTAAGTGCTGGTGGAGCGAGGGTGGTGGTCATATGGTTGGGTTTACAGTTTAACAAGAGCCTTCCGGTTTGTGTGGAGAATAGTGTGTTTGGGGGAAGAGGGGAGACTGGAATCAGGCTAGTGAGGAAGCCCTGGAGAACAGTCAGTCCAGGGCAGGCATGCTAGTTACTTGGCCTAGTGGTGGCTGTGGAGAAGGAGAGAAGTGGATGTATCTCACGTGTATTTTGACATGAACCTGTCTGTGGATTGATGTGGGGGCTGACAGAAGGAGGAATCAAGGATGATTCCCAGGTCCTCCTCCAAATGAACTGAAAATGTGAATTCTGACTCAAAGCCAGGAGGCTCTCTAGTTTCTTTTTTTTTTTTACTCCTTGAGCCCTTCTTCACCACAGGGCTGGGCATGCCAAAGTATGTCAGATTAATATAAAATACTGTACATATCCTGAAATAGAGTTGCCTTTATTCAGATCCATGTCTGGGTGTGAGGGTAGATGCAACTTTGCATTTTTCAGAGTGGTTTCCTGGAGGTTGCATCCAGTGAAAATAGAGTATCAATAAAGCAAGTGAATGAGTAGGAAGCGTAAGTATTAACCATCAGACTTGAAGGCCAGATTTACCTTAAAGATAATCAGGCATTGACTAACTGGAACGTTGTTACTGTCTCTGCAGAGGGGAGGCAGAAGCAATAATAAGCTTCGGCATATCACATGCATAGGAACACGTGCAGAGCCATTTGAGTAGCAAACTGCCACGCGTTAGTTTCTTAGGTAAAGAATAAGCCATCTTAGAAATGGTATCTACTTTAGCTGCGACAAGATAATTTGGTTAGACCCTCTCACCTCCTTGGTTACCTCTTTGCTACTCACCAGTTGAAGGTAGACTGGTAAGTGGGATTGTGTGAGGCTGAGCAGATGTTTCCCATCCATTGCTGAAACCCTGGCCTGCCCCGTTGTATGGCTTCAGGGGGACACCATTTTCACATGTGCTTCATGTGTTTTAGGCTCCCCGGAGCACAACACTGTGGCGCTTGCTGGAGTTGTGTGATGTGGTGGGCCTGCCCTTCCCAATGCTAATCCCTTTGCTATATTCGCTCGATGATGGATTTGATTCCCTGTCTTGGTTAATGGTCCCGCCAAAACCAGAAAATTGGGAATAAGCCTTGATTGCCCCATTCCTTCACTTTCCTCACCAAGTCTTGTTAATTTTCCCCTCCTGAAGTAGACAAGCTGTCTTCTCTTTCTACTTGCAGCTTCCACCTCTAATTCCTTCTTGCCTACTGAAACCATTGCACCAGCTTCCTAAGGGATCTCTCAGCTGTCATCCCCTACATTGCTGCCAGAGCGATTGCTCAGAAGGGTAGCACTGATCACATCATTCCCTTGTTTAAAAAAAAAAAAAAGAAAACTCCGTGGCTGCTCCCTACAATGTAAAGTCCAAGTTCCTTAGCAAGTCTTCTGATACCATGTACGACTTTTGTGTTCTAGAGATAGTTGCCTGTATGTACCTGTTGCTCTTTATACCGTGTTCCCTTACTCCTTGTGTTTGGCTCAGCCCAGGTGTGTCATGTCCTGGAAGTTTTCCTAATCCTCCAGACTGGCCTAAGGGCCCTTCCCCTGGTACCCCATCCTACCCTTTCCCATCATACTGTTTGTCATATTACTTTGTAAAGATCTGATTCTGCATTTTTCTTGCCCCAAAGCCTTTTATTTAACTCCTGGGTGGCTGGGACCTTTTATTTTCAGCTTCTGTACAGTACCAAGCACATAGTAGGGATTTAATAAATGTTCATTGAAATAAACTGCGCAGCGACTGACAATCCTGTAGATGCACATGAAAGGTTTCAGAGAGCCAGAGGTGCGTTCACTGCTTTTGCTGAGATTGCCTCTTAAAGCCTTATAGTGGCGTAGGGGAAGAATGGGTCACATAGAGATGAATGGTGCCCTCCTCCCTCGTTAATCCACGTATAAAGCATCAGATTGCCCAATGTCAATTGCCAAGCATTAGAACCTTAAGAAACAACAATCTTCTTTCCTATGTAAAATGAGTTTATTATTTCTACCTTTTGTTTACTGTTTTTTTTTTTTTAAAGATTTTGTTTAGTCATTTGACAGAGAGAGACACAGCGAGAGAGGGAACACAAGCAGGGAGAGTGGGAAAGGGAGAAGCAGGCTTCCCGCCGAGCAGGGAGCCCGATGCGGGGCTCGATCCCAGGACCCTGGGATCATGACCTGAGCCGAAGGCAGACGCTTAACGACTGAGCCACCCAGGTGCCCCTGTTTACTGGTTGATACTCTTTTTTTCTTAAAGTCTTTTTTTTTAAAGATTTTATTTATTTATTTGAGAGAGAGAAAGCACAAGTAGGGGGAGAGGCAGAAGGAGAAGGCGGCTTCCCGCTGAGCAGGGAGCCCGAAGTGGCGCTAGATCCCAGTACCCTGGGATCATGACCTGACGCTTAACTGAGTCACCCAGGCACCCTGGCTGATACTCTTTTAAAAACCAACAAACAGCATGGTTTTGCAGGACAGGGTCTAGAGCTACACCGTCCACTGTGGTACCAAACATGTCCACATGTAGCTCTTTAAATTTAGATTTATTTTTTTTAAAGATTTTATTTATTTGATAGAGAGATAGCGAGAGAGGGAGCACAAGCAGGGGGAGTGGCAGAGGGAGAGGGAGAAGCAGGCTTCCCACAGAGCAGGGAGCCCAATGCAGAGCTCGATCCCAGGACCCTGGGATCATGACCTGAGCCGAAGGCAGACGCTTAATGACTGAGCCACCCAAGTGCCCCTAAATTTAGATTTAGATTAAAATGAAATAAAATTTAAAATTCAGCTTCTCAGCCAGTAGCCACATTTCAAATGCTTTAATAGCCACACGTGGCTAGTAGCTACCATATCCATGGATGGCAAAGATAACAGAACAGTTGTGTCATCACAGAAATTTCTAATGGCTAGTGCTCATCTGTAGTAATAGGTGTTGGAGGTTAAGATTGAGGCATTGAAGCAACCAATTTATGATATGTATTGTTACTGAATTCCTGGTACCACCATAGTCAAGGATCGGCCTTTTCAAGCACTGTTAGGAAATATTTTGCATTTGAAAGAGGTACTAGTGTGTTATTGCCCTCTCTTCCAAATGCCATGGTAAAAGGAAATTTCTAGTGCTGGAGAAAGCCTCAGACAATCTGGTCTAGTTACAGAGGGGGAAGCTAAGGCTCCAAAAGGTAAAGTGGGCAGCCATTAGTGGCAGAGTTCTGGGCTTCTCACCCTCAGTCCACTGTGCTGTTGTGTGGTACTTCTTAAGCTGTGTCCTCTGTGATTGATGCCAATGGGTTAAAAAGGATGGCTTGGAAAAAAAAAAGTCCTTTAATCTCAGGGGGTTGAACAGTTTCATCATGATAGCAGGTAATGATCACTGAGCCTTGGTGAAATCAATGCTGCTAATAAAAACGAAGTACTCCCAAAGACCCTGTTATTGTGTCTCACTTTCTTACAGATTCTAAGTAAGTCAGTTGTTGCTGAATGCTCCATAATTATGAAAAGAATCTTACTCTTTGCATATGGGAAGATATCCTGTCTTCATTATGACTTTTTCAAGGTTGAATAATCCTGACTGCACCTGGTTTCAGCTAGTAACTTTGGGGGGAATGTAATCTTTGTTTACCATGATCTTTTTGTGGCAAATGAGGCATAAACAGTGTCAAATGTGTGCATGAAGTGTGATATTAGTTTGACTGTAAAATGAGCTATTTGAATCTGTGAATCCAATATTAGGGTCTTTATTTTTCTTTGCATGGAATTTTGTTTTTTCGTCTCTAACTGTTGTGAGGATGACTTTTAATTTTCTGAGCTCCTGTGATTTTTTTTCTTTTATAATCATTCCCCACAGTCCTCCCTTCCCTCTCCCCTTCTTCCCCCCACCCCAGCTGAAAATCACACAACTCTTTTAAGAATTTTAATCATCTGCAGAAATGAAAATTTTTAGATGGTCTTATTTCTACTAGAACGAGTAACAAAAGGAAGCACTGATGAGCTGTCTTGTGAAACTGGAGTAATTGGCCTTGTGAACAGTAGCCTTTGCATGTGCCAGAATTTTCTTAGTGTCTCAGACAAGTGGCTGTGTTGAGTGGCTGTGTTGATTACTGCTGTCTAATTATGCTCAGAGCTCAGGATTTTGCACAGTGGCCATCTCTTAGGTTGACTATCCAATCTCTGGAGTCCTTTCTTGATGTCCAGTTTTCAGGAACAGTGACTTGATGTTTATCTAGAAAGGCTTGTTTTTACTTTGTGGTATACATTACATAGGAATCTCAAAAGGGGCATGTCTGCTGATTAGAACATTTGTTACACAGAAATAGAAGAGCAAGGAACCTGACAAACACTACCTATCCAGATTTTTAAGTAGTCTATGAGGTAGAAAGGGTAAAATAGGAGATAATAGTTGAACTGTATTATGAGATATTTATCATTATATAGAATAAGGTATATGAGATCTATTATGTTTTTCCCCAAATGCAATTTTACATATAAAAAATATTGATGTACCATACATAGTTATTATTATACATGAATGTTGATTTTTATTGGTAAGTACAAGTGCTAAAAAGCAGTTTAGTATTCTTACACTTTATAAGAGGTTTAAATAGGAGATTCGTTGGAGAATAGTTTGCTTTTTTTGTTTCTTTTAATCTGGGTAGTCTTGGTTCTAGGGAAGTTTTTTTCCCTACATTGACCTAGGGTATCTCTCTAATTTCTGAGGTATGTCTACACTGACCTGGGATGTCTCTGCAATTCCCCAGGGGTTTCTGCACTAACCTGGGGTGTCTGTCTCAGTAGTTCCCCAAGTGTGTCTACTCGGACTTGGGATGTCTCCCCAGTAACTGAGGTTTGTCTCCATTTACCTGCGATGTCTCTAATTCTAGGGAAAATGTTTACACCAACTTAGAGAATCATTCTGTCCCCTGTGACCATCTCAGTGGTTACAGGTTTTACTAGTGTGATATTGTCGTGTGGCTTAAGTACTGAGTAAGCGAACTGGGCTTGCGGAGTGGGCAGCAGATACAAATTTACTGTAAAAAAAAAAAGTGCGTCATGAAGGCATAAATGTGTGGACACATTCAGTGAGCCTTTATATTGCCCCTTTAATGTGATATAATTGAAATGTTTCTTTTCTCATGGTTTTCCCTTACTTTTAGGTGTGGTATTCCTGTTTGGCAAAGTTTGGATCGAATCCGCCAAAACCCATGTGAGCTGTTGCGTCATGGTGAAAAACATCGAGCGAACACTCTACTTCCTTCCCCGAGAAACGGTAATCATTAGTGATTAGCTTCTAATTCCCAGTACATTGTATGTTTTGCCACCAGCGGTATTCTTCAACGGGGCTATGACGTCTCCACAGCCTTGATGCTGCTTTCTTGCTGCCTGCCTAGTAACCACTGGTTGTCAGCAGCTCCTTTAGAGGCTGGGAAAAATAGAGAATGGAGTAAAATGGTGTTTTTTGACTTGTTACAGTGTCAAAGTGTGAGTTTTAGTATATAATAGTATCTTCTCCCCCACTCCTCATTGCCATAGTAATCAGGGTTGGGAGTGTATGGCTCTAAAACATCACAGGGCATTTGGCCCCGTTGTCATGCTTCTGCTGTGCACGCAGCAGTACTGGTCCCTCCACAGCCGTTGAACCAGCTCAGCTCCATTTGCTCCTCCTTTTTAAATTGGGACTTACCATCCACACTCCCCTACCAAGCCCAGCCCCCCCCCCCCCGCAAAGATCTCAGGTGAACTGTGAATCTGAAGCTTCTTGGTCAGGATTTACAACTCTCTTCTTCCATTTTGTAGAATCAGTCCTTTTTATCTGATGTGCTTTTATGATGCTACTGGGAAGATTTGGGCATTGGGTTTAGTATATTTTTGGGGTCTGCTGCTATCTTTGAACTCCTCTATCTATAAGACTGTTCTTTTAAATGTTTAAATGGCTGAAGGTGAAAATTGAATTAGATTTGGGTTTCTCGTTAAAAAGATCTCATGTTCAGATACTTTTTTTCCCTCCCCTCTCCTCTCCATGGGAGAGCAGAAAATTGATCTAAATACAGGAAAAGAAACAGAAACTCTAGTTACAATGAAGGATGTTTATGATGAATTTGATGAGAAAATAGCAGCAAAATATAAAATCATGAAGTTCAAGTCCAAGGTTTGTATTTGGTGATAATTTTCCCCCCCACGTTTATTAGTTGTTTGTTCATTTCCCGACTTAAAAAATAGTTCTTGTATGTCTTCTTTGTGCAAAATGTCTTTTTTGTGGCTATAATTCATTGAATGGAAATTTCATAGATATCAATATAAAATTAGTATGTAAGATTTGTAAAAATATTTTCTTTCTCTTTAAACTGCTTAGAAAATAATTTTCGTGAATTTGAATAGAAAGATAACATAGCAAAGTAATCATTTCCAATCCTTGTAGCATATCTTGGTTTCTTTTTCTGAAATGGAGAAGAAACTCTTCTGATCTTGTTTTTATTAGTTATTGGCAGGTTGTTTTGGTCAGAAGGTTAAGGTTTTATATTTAAATATTGGGACTATGATGCTGTTTCTGATAGGACAAAAATCTATTGTTTGTGTGTTACATATTGATCGGTCTTGATTTTAGTGTGATTATAAATGACACCTTTGGCCATCATCATAGAGGCTTGTAACTCAGCATACTTTTAACAGTGATTGCAGGAGAGGAGGATTGAGTTGCTGAAGATAAGGTTAATCATCTTAACTATTTGAGCTTTGAATTATGGCTGATGGATCAGTTCTCTAAAATTCTAGAAATAGTGTGGTATAATAGTGAAGAGCATAGGTGCTGGGACCAGACTGCTTGTGCTTTAAGTCCTAGCCATACGACTTTGTAGTGTGTGACCTTGGACAAGGGCTGAGTGAATTCTCTGGGCCTGTTTGTTCACCTGAGAAATGGGACCCTATTTCAAGAGTTGTTGGAAGAGTTAAGCCACTGAATTCTTATTAGGTGATTAGAACAGTCCTTGGTACTTCGTAAGCACTCAGTAAATATGAGCTATAATTTTATTTTATTTTTTTAAGATTTTATTTATTTATTTGAGAGAGAGAATGAGAGACAGAGAGCACGAGAGGGAAGAGGGTCAGAGGGAGAAGCAGACCCCCCGCTGAGCAGGGAGCCCGATGCGGGACTCGATCCCGGGACTCCAGGATCATGACCTGAGCCGAAGGCAGTCGCTTAACCAACTGAGCCACCCAGGCGCCCTGAGCTATAATTTTAATGCTAATATTAATTCTTCTAGCAAGATGGAGTTGGTTAATATCAAAGAGTAGCAAATGATTTAATACATTAACATTATAAAAATCTTTAATCTTTTATTTCCCTTCTTGAATGCAAATATTTCTAAGTTCTCTAGTGTCCAGGAGAAGTCTTGTCATTGGGTGTTTTAGTCCTAGTGGAAAGGGGGAAAGGGTGCTGTTTTGGCTTTATTTACCTTTGTGTTCCGTAAGGATACTAGATTCCTCAGTGTTGAATACAGGGACATGTGTTGTGCATGTAATGCTTGTCATTTTAATTTGTGAAAAGTTTTTGTCTTAATGATTTTTAAATATCTACTTACCCAGCCAGTGGAAAAGAACTATGCTTTTGAGATACCTGATGTTCCAGAAAAATCTGAGTACTTGGAAGTTAGATACTCGGTAAGTCAAAGAAAATTACTGGGTTTTGGTTGAGCATGACATTTCTCTATTTTTGAAATTTTAACTGGCTTTCAATTAGGAGTATCAGCAGGGCTCCTCAAGCCCACAGTTCATTGAGGTGGACTTACAGTAATGAATAATTAAAATGGATAAAATTAATTTGAATATATAGAATACCAGTTGTACTGCCTTTCTTGGCTTTCAAGTATGCATCTTTAAATAAATAAGTTGAAACTGCACAACTGCTTGTCAAGTGGAATAAATGCCACGTGATGGAGTTGAACATCATTAGTCTGTTGAAGTGTCCCTTCTGAGTAGCAGAAAGGTGAGAGGACCATCAGTAGCGTCGCTGTAGTGCTGCTCTTGCTCCCCTGATAGGCAAGGTCATTGCTACGCGATGTTAATTAACTGGGCCTTAACCTCTTTTTACCTTTGTTAGAGAGTTTTGATCTCACAATGTTGGAAAAGGAAAACTGTTAAGAAATGTTTCTGACAGTGGTGATGAAAAGTACCATAGAAGCATTTTAAATGAGTTCCACTCTTGCTTTTATTCTTCTAATGGAGTGGTAGTTATTTGGCTATTCTTTATCAGTAAGGCATGTACAGCTCTGGACAGAAATCCTCTTTTGGGGGAGCTTCTTGGCCTATTTTTCTTCTAATGGATGCCATCAAGATGCATTATTTTGTCATTGTGAATTATTTTTGTGTCCTACTGTGAATTGTTTTGGATTTCATTTGTTGCAAATTACATTTCATATGTATCAAAGGGGTTTCTTCCGGTGGTTTGTAGAGAGGCTTTTGTTTATTTCAAATACAGACTTTGGAAAATGTGAAGTAATAGTTTTAAACAAAAAAGGGTTTTCGTTTTTTTTTTTTCCTCTTTGCCTTTTTCAGGCTGAAATGCCACAGCTTCCTCAGGATTTGAAAGGAGAAACTTTTTCTCATGTATTTGGGACCAACACATCCAGCCTGGAAATGTTCTTGATGAACAGAAAGATCAGAGGACCTTGTTGGCTCGAAGTGAAAAATCCACGTAAGGAAACATTTATGTTTGGAAAGCCAGATTGCTGATAGAGGAGGTTTTTAGAAGTTAAGGAATTGGTCTCTGTATTTCAGTGTGTCTACTTCCTTTTTTATGTTGTTTTCCTCAAGGTGTTCTTGAGTGAGTATAGGGAATATGTTTGGAGCCACTTGATCCCTGTGGTGCCTGGCAGTTTAGTGGGAGGGAGGCCTTCGTGAGCCCAGGTGGTCGTTGGCATGCATCCCTCTTTGTGCTGCTGTTGGCATGTATTTCTGAGCCGGCCGATGACGCCCACCTGCTGTACATAGTGGACTGGTGGCCTCTGAAGGAGGGCAAGCATCAGTGCCAGAGGTGGCGAGTGCTTGTTTGGTTTCTTACCTGATGTTTTCCAGTGTTTGCATCTGTGATGTTTGGCTTCATGAATCTCTTAAAAATGCTTTGTGATTCCTCCAGGGTGTTTTTTTTTTTTTTTTAAAACCTATTTGGGGTCCTGGATTCTTCAGAAAATCCGATGAAAGCTGTGGACCTTTTTCCCAAGAAGATGAACGTGTGTATACACACACACACACACACACGGCTTTGCATACAATCCAGTAATTGGGCTTATTTTTAGTTAGATGTTGTAATAAGACATTCTTATGAGAATATGGCTTTGCAGACTATCTCAGTTAATCACAGATATCTTAATTATAGTAGTTTTCCTTTTTCAGCAATGGCTATTGATGTGTTGTATCTATTCTCTTTCAGAGCTCTTGAATCAGCCATTCAGTTGGTGTAAAGTTGAGGCAATGGCCTTGAAACCAGACCTGGTGAATGTGATTAAAGATGTTGGTCCTCCTCCACTCGTGGTCATGTCTTTCAGCATGAAGACAATGCAGAATGCAAAGACACATCAAAATGAGGTAAAGAAAAAGGGCAGATTTGTGTACCTATGCTTTAGATGCAATGCCTGCTGAACTGTACAACTGTTCTACAAGGGGAAATTGTTCTTTCTGGAGGAGAAAGAATAGTAATGCACTACCAGACTCCATTTTGGAGAATGAATTGAATTTGTTGGATGTTGGAGTTTTTCTTTAAAGACTTAAACTGCTGGACTTATTTTTATTTTTTGTTTTTTGAATTTTTTTATCTTGGCAAACTTTAAGTGGACTTGGAATAATATAATGAACTCCCATATTCCTTTTACTCATATTCAGTAGTTAGTAAGATTTTGGCACACTTGTTTGCCCCCCTCTTTTTTTTTCCTGTTGAAGTATTTTAAAAGCTGAGGTCAGATATTGTATAATTTACCATTGTATACTTTGGTACGCATCTCTCAAAACATGCACACTTTCTTGCACTTAGTAACTGTACTGGTGATACCTTGATACCATCTAAAATACTCAGTCCACATTCACGTGATTCTGTTTATCAAAAATGTCTTTTTATTGAATTATATTTGACATCTCTTAGTTTCATGTGTACCACATAGTGATTTGATGTTCTTATGCATTACAAAATGATCACTGCGATAGGTCTGGCAATCATCTGTCACCATATAAAGTTATTACAATATTACTGACTCAGAAATGTTTTCTACCAGTTGGTTTACTCAAATCAGGGTCCATATAAGATTCACAGATGGTGTTTCATTTTTATGTCTCTTGAATCTCTTTTAAATGGGAGCAGCTCCCTCCCACCGTCTTTTTCCATTGTCATTGATTTATTTAAGAATCATTTTCATTGTCTCATAGAATGTCCCATTTTCTGTGTTTGGTTCCTTGTGTCATTGGACTTCTTCCTCTATACCAGGGGTTGGCACAGTATGGCCTATGGGCAAATCCAGCCATACCATCTGTTTTTATAAATAAAGTTTAATTGAAAGACATCATGTCTATTCGTTTACATATTATCTGCAGTTGCTGTAGAGTTAGTAGTCATGGCAGGGGCCATGTGACCTGAAAGCCTAAAATACGTAGTATCTGGCTCTTTACAGGACAAGTGTGCTGGCCCCTGCTAGTTAGCACTAAAGAATTGATTAGATTCAGTTTTGACTTTTTGGGTCAGTATACTTTATAGGTGGTGGTATGATGTATTTCATACTGCATTATATATCAGCTGGCGTATAATGTCTGGTTAAACCACTATTAGTGGGGCTATGATTGATTAGTGGCTTCAAGTTTTCAACTAAAGGAGGGTTTTTTAACGATGGCACTACTAATGTTTTGGGCTGAATTATTCAGTGTTGTGAGGGCTGTTCTGGGCATTGCGGGATGTTTAGCAGTAACGCTGGCCACTGCCTGATGCCAGGTAGCACCCCTCCCCCCTACCTGTGACAACCAAAAATGCCTCCACACATTTCCAGGTGTCCTCTTGAGGTGGGGAACAAAATTGTTCCCATTTGAGAACCACTGGTCTAATGACCCCCCCCCTTATTTTTTACCTGAATTATTACATTAGGACTTTTAAAACAGTTTTTTAATTCTGTCATCCTTTCCATGTTTGTTAGTTAAACATGTTAAATATTAGAACATTTATTGAATTTTTCTATAAAATTAACTTTTCCTCATTCACCACCACTATTGGTTATGCTGCAGTAGTTCATACAGGAAAGATGAGGTCAGTGTGTACTTCTTTCTCTTTCATTGCCAATTTTCTGAGTAGGAAGTTGGGGGCCTGCATTACGTGCAGTGTTGACCAGTGATTTGTTTATTTTTGTTGTTACTTTTATTTTGCTTCCTCTTTTATGGAATATTATGAACTCACAGGTTTTATATTTACTCATTATGTTTCAGTTCACTGCTGTCATTATTGCTGTTACTTTTGATGCTTAAATTTGTCTTTGGTCAGTGGGAGCGTCTTTATTGTTCGCTTCTAAATCCTTTTGACATTGAAGGGGATGTTTTTTGTTTTTGTTTTTGTTTTTTTTTTTAAAGATTTTATTTATTTATTTGACAGAGAGAGACATAGCGAGAGCAGGAACACAAGCAGGGGGAGTGGGAGAGGGAGAAGCAGGCTTCCCGCAGAGCAGGGAGCCCGATGTGGGACTCGATCCCAGGACCCTGGGATCATGACCTGAGCCGAAGGCAGACGCTTAACGACTGAGCCACCCAGGCGCCC
>NC_138385.1:88327738-88382569 GCF_054177405.1 Leptonychotes weddellii | reverse complement strand
TTTTTTTTTTAAAGATTTTATTTATTTATTTGACAGAGAGAGACATAGCGAGAGCAGGAACACAAGCAGGGGGAGTGGGAGAGGGAGAAGCAGGCTTCCCGCAGAGCAGGGAGCCCGATGTGGGACTCGATCCCAGGACCCTGGGATCATGACCTGAGCCGAAGGCAGACGCTTAACGACTGAGCCACCCAGGCGCCCCTGAAGGGGATGTTTTTTAACAACAGCCTTTTGGCATTGTTTTTACTCTGAATTTTTTTTTACTATGTGATTTGATCTTTTAATAATAATTTAGTAGATGGCTGTAGTTAACAGTTAAGTGTTTGGGAAAGGTTTAATTAGTTAAAAAAAAAAATACCCATCCTCTAGCCCCCAGGGTGAGGTTTCTCAATACCATTTCACAATAAAGGAAGTAAGGCTTCATGGAGAAATGGCCGATTTAGGGCAGAAAATGTCCAAGATAAGCCTGAAATACCTAGTTATACTAGAAAACAAGGACGATATTAAAATCTACTGAAGATGTGTCAGAAGGGCCTAGGAGTCAACTTGGAGTTTCCTAATGGCCAAAGATGGGACAATTTGAGTACGGATAAGGATAGCTGCAGCAGATTGCAACACATGAGTTCACACTAATCGTGTAAGCACTAACAACCCTGCATTGGTCATCTGTGAAGGCAGCTAGGGAACCAACTCACTGGTTTGAAAACTGGTAAATAAACGGATTGAATCTAGCATTTCTCTTGATCTTTTTATGAACTCATATTGTACCTCAGGTAACCGAATAATCAATGAAGGGAAGTTTCACTTTATAGAAGGTTTCCATCCAAGAAGTGATGAAGGAAAAATTGAATATTACCACTTTGCAATCCCTAATGATATAGTGGATCGAGCAACCAGTGGTTGCTAATAGCACCAAAAGAGAGCTAACCAGACATGATGTGCCTGTGCCGTCTGATAGAAGTAATCACTAGCACCTCTGGCATACTCATGCCAAAAAACTGAATGTGATTTTGATCAGGCCTTTAGATCTAAATGTGAATTCACCGACAGTACAGAAACAGAGGAACGTGTTATATGGTATTATTGGAATACAAGCAGCAAAACCGATACTGTGGGGATGCTCTATAGGATGAATGACCCAGTTTCTTCAACAAATGAATTGCAGGGAAATAATAGGTGGTGAGATATTGTGCCTATAGTTTTACATATCAACCAATTGCAAAGTATGGACTTACTTGGTAAATAAAATTGAGATTGTTGGGAAAACATGAAAATTTGAATGCTGCCTGGATATTTAGTGATCTTAAGGAATTACTGTTAATTGTATTAGCTATGATTGTGTTACATTTTAAAAACTTACTATCTTTTATTTTTTTTTTTTTCTGAGCCTTCTATTTATTTATTTATTTTTTATTATGTTAATCCCCAAAAAACTTACTATCTTTTAAAGTAGTGGTTCTCAACGAGGTGAGATTTTGCCCTTTAGGAGACATTTGGCCATGTCTGGAGACATTTTTGGTTGTCACAACTCGGGGGTGGAGGGCAGTGCTATTAGCAGCCAGGGATACTGCTAAACCTCCCACAGTGAACAGAACAGCCCCCATAACAAAGAATTATTTGGTCAGAAGTGTCCGTAGTGCTGAGGTTGAGAAACCTTGTTTTAGAGATACATGCTGAAATATTAGTGGATAAAGTGATAGGTCTGAATTCTGCTTCAAATAATCTGGGTGGAGGCAGGAAATGGATAGGAATATTGATGGGTTGATAATTGAAGGTGAATGATGGGTATATGAGAGTTGACTTTGCTGTTTTTTCTCTTAGTAAATGTTGAGTGAGTGAGTGTGAGTGAATGAATGAATAGGAGAGACATTTTGTAGTCCTAAGTAAATGAGATGGCTTCCTAAGGGTTTAGATTACTTGGTTAATAAAGTTGTTGACTCAGCAAATGTTTCTAAACCATGTGCTAGTGTGATGGAATACTTGTGACTCAAAATACAGAGGAGGAGACAGATATTAGCCCGATAGCAGAAATAGATGTAAAACTTAGAAAAGATACATGTGCTCTGGATAGCATCAAATAAAGGAAGCTGCCCAGGCCTAGGAGGCCAGGAAGGTGTCACTGGTTAGGGAAACTTCTTGGGATGGTCTGAGATCAGCCCCTGTGGAAGAGTGAAGGCAGCAAGCCTGGCAGTGGGAGAAAACTGCATTGCAGTTACAGCAAAGGTCTCAGCCAATCCCAGGGAGCTCAGGCATAGCGATGACCCTTCATAATTTCTCCAGCTTTCTTAGTAGTTGGGAGAATGAGGGCCGTTGTCCTGAAGAGGACTTCTGGGTGACACACCACAGTATCCATCCCAGAAGTCTTTTCTGAAGAAGTAGGGATGGACCTTGCATACTGGTGGGTGAGTAGGAGTTAACTAGGCACAGAGAAAGGATTTTTTTTCCCCCTAGGTGCAGCAAGCTTTCTCCAACACGGTGCCATGGGAAGCCATTGTTGGTGTCAGCACAGAAACAGGGAGACCACTTAGGAGGCTAGTAGATGAATAGGTTGATATAAAACATTGAAATCTGGATATGAACATACAAAGGTTTAGGGAGAAAAGTCTCCTAATAACCCCAACCCTCAGAGACAACTACTATTAACGTTTTTGTGTATTTTTTTTCTGTCTTCTCTGCATATTTTATTAAAAAGCTAGGATTTTATTATAGATGTGATTTGATTTTCTGCTTTTTTCTACAGTTTTTCCTGTGCCTCTACTGTTTCTGATCACAACAGCAGTACTTGGTGTTTACACAACATTTAGGAAGTACCAGTTTTTTTTTTTTTTAAAAAGTAGTCTCTACACCCAAGTCACAACCCTGAGATCTTGATTCGCATGCTCTACTGACTGAGGCAGCCAGGCGCCCCAGAAAGTACAAATTTTAAAAAGAAAATGAAGAATACCCACAATCCCTCTTCCCCAGCTTTGTCCATGGTTGGCATCCTCCAGATTATTGGTCATGCATATCTATAGCTTGTTTTTTAAAGATTGAGTCTTTAAACATCACTTACCTGTTTCTTTTGAGATCCCTGGCTGGGAGTCAGGAGTCCTGGGTTCCAGTTCCAGGTCAGAACTTCTGTTTTCCCCTTCTGTTTTCTCTATTTTTGTTTGTTTAAATACTTTCATAATAAAAAGTTAAAATATCCATATGGACTAAAATATTTATCTTTTAATATTCTGCGTAGTTCTGGTGAGAATGCAGAATGCATGCTAGGTGTCTGATAAGTGATCTTTTTCCCTCCTTTATTTGCAGATTATTGCTGTGGCAGCTTTGGTCCATCACAGCTTTGCATTAGATAAAGCACCCCCACAGCCTCCCTTCCAGTCACACTTCTGTGGTATGTATATTTTTTTAGCTGGTCTTCTAATGGCTTGATTTTAATTTTTCTTATTTTTTCTCCGGCTGTTGGATCAGTAACTTTTTTTTTTTTTTTGATGTTTTCAAGAGTAGTTAGTACATATTGTTAAAGAAGTTTTTTTTTTTAATTTTTTGTCAGCTGTGGACACTGTTTTATTGGATTGGTGGCTCCTATTCATTTGGTTTATTTTGTTCAAGGAGCAGAAGTTGGGAGGCAGTTTGACTTTTTTTTTTTCTGTTCCAGTGGTTATTTTATTGGGGTACTCTCCTTTTTTTTTCCTAGGTCAAAATTACACTTTCACTGTTTACTTTTCATGATGTCTTTCTAAAGCTCATCATAGAAGCCTGACCAAAGTTTTCTGTGTGGTGAGGCAATATGCTAGGGCATAAATGAATGTCTGTCTATTTAGGAGGAGTTACAGTATATCAAATTAGAGTTGGGTTTGCTCTGCGTAAAATTCAGTTGGTGAAAAATGTTAAACAGAAATCTGCATGCCATAAATCAGTCTCCAAAGAGGATTCTGACCTATTCCATGGTGAGACCTTGGCCAGTTAAATAACCATTTTTTTTCTAAACAAGAAAAGGGCAGAATACTATTTATCTGTTAATGTTTCCTGAAATCTTTTCCAGCCTAGAACCAGCAGTTAGATGGGGAAGCATCTCCTGTCTGATTTTGTGGGTATTGGGAAAGTGGGACTAGGAAAACAAGCAGAGAAGGGAATACCATGTATTATTATTGTGAAGTTTCACTCTTTAAGTGGGGTGGAATATATATAACAAAAAAAATGGTGAGAATATCCTGGAAAATATGTGGAAGAGCGCAGTCATGAGCTCATCTCAACATGTATTTATTCACCTGCTCTGTGTATGTCACAGTGTGAACAGCTGTTTTGAGTGGCATGGAACTTAGGGAAGCTTTGGTCATCTTTATTTTTCTAACTTTGAGAAGGTTGGTGTTCCTTCATTGTGTACTAGTTAAGGCTTTGGTGGTGGGGGGATTCCCTTTGGGCAAGACTGTTAAACATCTTCCATTCTGACGTAGATGGATAGAAGATGTTTCATGAAAGTAGTTTTAAACAATTACAGGGACTTAGGGTTCTGTGCATGGCTATTCTTTTTTTTTTAATTTAATCTTTTAAACTTTAAAAATTGAGGTATAATTGACATGTAACATTATTTTAGTTTCAGGTGTGCAACATGACAATTTGATAATTATATGTATCGTGAAATGATCGCCACAATAAGTCTAATTAACATCTGTCATCATAGAAAATGATTTTTCTTGTGATGAGAACTTTTAAGGTTTACTCTCTTGGCAACTTTCAAACATGCAACAGTATTATTAACTATAGTCACCATGCTGTACATTACATCTCTATGACTTATTTTATAGCTGAAGTTTGCACTGTTTGACCCTCTTCACCCAGGCCCTCCTCTACCCCCACATCCCATCCCACCTCTGGCAACCATCAGTCTGTTACCTGTATCTGTGACCTCATTTTGTCTTTGTTTTTTTAGATTGCACATATCAGTGAGATCATACAGTATTTATCTTTCTATGTCTGACTTTCTTCGCTTAGCATAATGCCCTTCATGGTCTGTCCATGTTGTCACAAATGGCAAGATTTTTTCCTTATTTTTTACGGCCGAATAATAATCCATTGTATAAATATACCACTTTTTTTAATCTGTTCATCCATTGATGGGCACTTAGGTTGCTTCCATTTCCTGGCTCTTGTAGATAATTTTGCAGTGAACATGCGGGTGCAGATATCTTTTCAAGTTAGTGATTTCATTTTCTTCAAATACCCAGAAGTAGAATACCTAGATCATAGGGTATATTTATTTTTAATTTTTTGAGGAACCTCCATACTGTTTTCCACAGCGGCTGTACCAGTTTACATTCCCACTAATAGTATACAAGGGTTCACTTTACTCCACATCCTAGGCAACACTTATTATTTCTTTTTTTTCTTTTTTAAGTAGGCTCCATGCCTACTTAGTGGGACTTGGACTTACGACCCCGAGATCAAGTGTCACATGCTCTACTGACTGCGCCAGCCAGGTGCCCCTCTTGTCTTTTTGATAATAGCAATTCTGACAGGTGTGAGGTGATATCCCCATGTGGTTTTGATTTGCATTTCTTTGATAATTGCTATGTTGACCACTTTATTTTTTTATTTTTTTTAAATATTTTATTTATTTGACAGAGAGAGACACAGCGAGAGAGGGAACATAAGCAGGGGGAGTGGGAGAGGGAGAAGCAGGCTTCCCGCGGAGCGGGGAGCCCGATGCGGGGCTCGATCCCGGGACCCTGGGATCATGACCTGAGCCGAAGGCAGACGCTTAACGATTGAGCCACATAGGCGCCCCTTACATTGACCACTTTTTCATGTACCTATTGGCTATCTGTAAGTCTTCTTTGGAAAAATGTCTATTCAGAGCCTTTGCCCATTTTTTTTAAAGTAGGCTCCATGCCCACTGTGGGGCTTGAACTCACCACCCTGAAATCAAGAGTCACTTGTTCTACTGACTGAGCCAGCCAGGTGGCCCCAGCCTTTGCCCTATTTTAAATTGGATTGTTTGTTTTATTGCTATCAAGTTACAGGAGTTCTTTGTATATATTAACCTTTTATCACATATATGATTTGCAAATATTTTCTCCCATTTGTTAGGTTGCCTTTTCATTTAGTTGACGGTTTCCTTTGCTCTGCAAGAGCTTTTTATTGTGATGTAGTCCTACTTGATTATTTTTGATGCCTTTCCTTTGGTGTTAAATCCAAAAAGTCATCACCAAGACCAATGTCAGGGAGCTTACTTCCCATTTTTTTCTAAGAGTTTTATGGTTTCAAGTCCTTATATTCAAGTCTTCAGTGAATTTTCACTTAGTTTTTGTGTATGGTGTAAGATTGTGGTCCAGTTTCATTCTTTTATATGTGGCTGTCCAGTTTTCATATCACCATTTAGTAAAGAGACTGTCCTTTTCCCATTGTATAGTCATACCTCCTTTGTCATAAATTAATTGATCATATATGCATGCATTAATTTCTGGGCTCTCTGTTTTGTTCCATTGATTTAGATGTCTATTTTTATCCAAGTACCATACTGTTTTGATTACTGCAGCTTTGGAGTATAGTTTTAAATCAGGGAGCATGATACCTCCTGCTTTGTTCTTCTTTCCCAAGATTGCTTGGGCTACTTGGGGTCTTTGTGGTTCCATAATGAATTTTAGGATTGTTTGTTCTGGCTTTTCTTTGGAGGTCCAACAACATGACCAATGGAAATACTTGAACTCTTAACTTTTTAGAGATTAGAGGGTATTTATATTTATGACAGTTTACATTTGGAAACGTGTGGCATATGTGTACTTGAAATTGGACTAAGACGGTGATGGGATCTTTATTTTTTTTTCCTTCTTACAGTTGTATCTAAACCAAAGGACTGTATTTTTCCATATACTTTCAAAGAAGACATTAAGGAAAAGGTAAAGAACTCATCATTTATTCCTTTTAAATATGAAGCATCTATTTAGAAAAAGAAAAGGAGGGGTGTGGATTAGTAGAATAGGCTATTTTATATGTTAATTTATTAGATCTATTCTTGCTAGATTGGACTGTGGCATTAATCCATTCAAAATGTGTTAGAAAGATGAAAGTAGAAACATCATTTAACAATGATTTGCCACCTGAAAATAATGTGATTTTATATCTTATTAGTAGGTGGATAGGCTCAAATCCTCCTTCAGATAGCTTTCCAAAATGCATGATCATGTGATTACTGTTTTGATGCAGTGTTAGGTAGAGCCCCTTCCCCCATCCTCCAGCTTGAAGAAAGCCAAGTGAAGTTGGGAATACTGGATAATAAAGGGGACACATATTGGAAAGGTCGATATGGGCTGGCCAGAATTGATCAGCGATCTCTCAACTGCCAGTATACTCCATGGAGAAGTTTTCATGGGTCCTTAATAAAATAGGGGGTGGAAAAAAATAGTGTAATGTAGTGAGTTTGTCACAAGGTAAATGTATTCAATGTAAGGAATTTGTTTTTTGGAGAGTATGTTTCTTTTGTGAAATGTTTTTGCTCATAAATTTGTGGGTTGGTTTTGTTTTTTTAATATCCTCAGTTGACAAAATTTTAGCAAACTTGTCAGGTTCCACTTATTTTAAGTTGGCTTGAGAAGTCCAGCAGTCTGGGGGTACTGTTGGATCATGCTGTTATTTGTGAAGTGCTCTGAATTACCTGTCCAAGTAAAATGATCTCAGAAAATTCTTTTAGAGTCAAACTGATATTTGTAGCCAAGTTAGTTGTAGAAAACACATAGCTATCAACTTCCATTTTAAGAGAGTCTTAATAAGAGTGGATCTTTTGAATACCTTATTTATGTTCAGTAATCCAAGTAGAAGCCTTTTGAATGAAGATAGGTTTTATTTATACTTAAGACACCTATAATTCTTAAATGTATGTTTGTTTTCAGTCTAGTTTCTTATTTATGGGTTCTTACACCATTCTTGGAGATTAGTCTGTGTAATCCTTGGGATTTCTTTATGTGGTAAATACATAAACAACAAAGTCTACCAGGGATTATACAGGAAAGTAAGTAATGTTTTTGACAGGTACTCGGATTCATATGCTTGTTCATATGTGTCCAGATGTCCAAGTGTGTCCCTGTGGAGGGACATACCTGCACTTCATGGTGCTCAGCATTTAAAGTTTTGCTTTATTGGGGCGCCTGGGTGGCTCAGTTGTTAAGCGTCTGCCTTCAGCTCAGGTCATGGTCCCAGGGTCCTGGGATCGAGCCCCACATCGGGCTCCCTGCTCTGCGGGAAGCCTGCTTCTCCCTCTTCCACTCCCCCTGCTTGTGTTCCCTCTCTCGCTGTGTCTCTCTGTCAAATAAATAAATGAATAAATCTTTAAAAAAATAAAGTTTTGCTTTATTTACACACTTACTACTAGAATGAGCTCCTCAGAGACTTTGGGCAATTATTACTCTGAAACCTAGAATCAGCAATTTCATTGCTTCATTTAGTTTTGAAATGGATGGATTCTTTGTGGTTTTTTAAAATTTTATTTATTTATTCTGAGAGAGAGAGAGAGAGAGTGTACACATGACCGAGGGGGAGAAGGAGAGGGAGAAGCAGGGAGAGGGAGAGGCTACAAATATCAGCCCCAATGCCCAATGCGGGACTCGATCCCAGGACCGGAAGGCAGACGCTTAACCGACTAAGCCACCCAGGCGCCCCTGGATGGATTCTTTTAATTCTAAGAAATCGAACCCTGCTTGAACAAGGAGCCAAGTATAGTACTTAAAAGTAAAGAGTAAGTGACTGGTATGTTTTTATCTAACAGAATGTGAAGGTTGAGATTGCTGCAACAGAAAGAACATTGCTAGGTTTTTTCCTCGCCAAAGTTCACAAAATTGATCCTGATATCATTGTGGTGAGTAGATGTCTCATCATGCCATGGGGGAAGCTCTTCATTCCTTATTAGTTCTTTTCAGTACTTATGAGAATCTTGCAGAGAATCTTTTTTTTAATCTAGGTAAAATTGGTATATAATATGATGTTAAGTTTCAGGTGTATAGTATTATAATTTGACATCTGTATACACTACAAAGTAATGGCCACCAAGAGTCTCGTTACCATCAATCACCACCATACTCTTCACTTTTTTGCCCACCCCCCCAAGCCCCTTTCACTCTGGTAATTAGCAGTCTGTTCTCTATCAGTGAGTTTGTTTTTGTGTAGTTTTGTTTGTTCATTTGTTTTTTTACATTCCACATTTGAGTGAAATCATATGGTATTTGTGTTTCTCCGTCTGACTTACTTCACTTAACCCTCAAGGTCCATTCATATTGTTGCAAAAAGCATGATTTCATTCTTCTTTATGGCTGAGTATATTCCATTGTGTGTGCGTGTACCACATCCTCTTTATCCATTCATCCATTGATGGATAGTTTAGGTTGTTTTGATATCTTGGCTATTATAAATGAACATAGGGCTACATATCTCTTTTCAAATTAGTGTTTTCACATTCATATAAATACCCAAAGGGGAATAGCTGAATCATATTGTAGATTTATTCCTAATTTTTTGAGGAAAAAAATTTTGGGGGGGGAATCTCCAAACTGATTTCTGTAATGGCTACACCAGTTTACATTTCCACCAACAGTAGGAGAGTTCCTTTTTCTCCACATCCTCTCCACTTGTTATTTCTTGTCCTTTTGATAATAGCCATTCTAATAGGTGTTGAGGTGATTTTGATTTGCATTTCCCTCATACTTAGTGACGTTGAACATCTTTTCATGTGCCCATTGGCCATCTGTATGTCTTCTTTGGGAAAATGTCTGTTCAGGTCCTCTGCCCATTTTTTAACTGGGTTGGTTTTTTTTTTTATTGTTCAGTTTATGAGTTCTTTATATATTTTTTGAATCTTCAGAGAAGAAATGACCTTATGGACTGGTGGGAATTGCTATAGTTTCTGCTAACAGAAAGGGGGAAAAAAGAGCCAGCCCACTATAAAGTAGTTATTTTCCTCTAAGAGAAAAGCAACTCATGTTATTGTTGAAGTTTAGGATATTCCAGTTATTTCCACTTTAGAGACCAGTTAACTTGTGTTAACTGTTGGTTTCTCTAAAATTTTGGATTAGTGGTCCAGCTGTATAGTGGTCATAGGAGCTAATTCCCTTGATTTGGTGTCAGTCTCCAAAGTGTAAGTATTTTAATTTTATGAGCTGAGTGGTTCTTTTTTTAAAAAGTAATCTCTACAGCCCAGTGTGGGGCTTGAACTTCCAATCCCAAGATCAAGAGTTGCATGTTCTACCGACTGAGCCAGGCAGGTGCCCCGAGCTCAATGGATGACCTATGCTTTGAGAGGTCAGGGCTAGGAATTTTTTTCCTCTTCATAACCAAGTATATTTCCACTAGATAGGAAGAGTAATAATTCATTGAATTATGTTTGCCCTGGTTTTTAAGAGTTATAAAGCAACATTTTGCTTTATGTTTCCTCTGGCTGTGATTTATAGGCTCTTTGATATGATTTCTTCCTTTTTTTTCAGTTAATGGATCAAATTATGTTGTGCTTTTGATTGTTTTGGAGGAAAGTAGGGTATAAATTCATGTATAGCAAAAATGTGTGCTATATATTTCTCCACATTCACTTTTTGCTCTTGGACACCTTTCTTGACCAGGGTATGGCCAGAGTGCCTAGAGCCTGTAGGTTGTTATCAAGTATCTCTGCACCCGTTTCTCTTCCAGTATTCTAGGTATTATATATTTTGTTGTACATCTTGAAAGCACCAGGAAGATTTTGTCCACATGCTCTGCTTTGGTGCTCTGGCTCAGAACTAGGTCCTCACCCAGTTTTCCCTAGTAGTCTCTCTCGGGCCCCAAGGAGATGTCATGGTGCCTAGGATAGCTGGCCTGCCTTAGGGTGTTACAGCCAAGTCTGTGTGTGAGAAATCCAAACTGATCTGATGTAAGAGAGAATCCTGACACTGGTGTGAGTCCCTAATCCCAGGAATGATAATTTGGAAATGAGACTTCCTTGTGTCCTTGGGTTTCTTAATTTAATAGACAGAACTGCCATAAATATATAGTGGTACACGTTTTTAATTAAAATTAGTAGGAAATAAATCTATTTATTGATCTGATTTATTTTAAGCTTCATCTAGTTTTTTAATAAACATAGACAGTGAACCATATTATTCACATGATGGAAATTACCATTATAGACATGGAAAATTTGGTTGAGTTTTTATTTTATTTTTAAGTAGGCTCCATGCCCAGCATGGAGCCCAATGTGGTGCTTGAACTCACGACCCTGAGATCAAGATCTGAGCCGAAATCAAGAGTCAGATGCTTAACCGACTAAGCCACCAGGCGCCCGTAGTTGCATTTTTGAGATAATTTCTACTTGGTATAGTTTTGTTTCCTAATTTGAACTATCGCCTGGTATTGTGTAGTTTGTTATACATTAAGAGTCTAAATCAGTAGTGTTTGAACTCAGTTCTTTAAGAAGAAAGTAGATGCAGTTCCTGAGTTTTCTAAGAAGTCTGTATAAACTGTTACAGAACACAGGCAGATTCTCAGTTTTTAAGGAATTAAAATGGAATTACTTGAACACAGCTTTTACTGATCATGAAAAAGTATGGGACATAAAAATTTGCATTTGCCTCCGAGACTGTGAGGCATGAGCTGAAAATTAAAAGACATCATATGAACCTTGCATCAATTAGGATGAAATAAAGTTTATTCCAGCAATCTGCTTAGCAGCTTTGTTAATGTCAAGGCTAATGAATGCTGCTGATGAATACATTCCTGAAGAAGAAAGGACCCCAATCGGAGGTAAGCTCATGATGCCTTCAATTAGAGACCAGAAAAAGAAAGGGCAAAGAAATTCTGTGCATATGAAGATAAATCCTCTAATTTGTGTTTGTTATAATGTTATTGGCTGCCTTCTTTTTCTGACTAGGGTCATAATATTTATGGATTTGAACTGGAAGTGCTCCTGCAGAGAATTAATGTGTGCAAAGTTCCTCACTGGTCCAAGATAGGTCGACTGAAGCGATCCAACATGCCAAAGCTTGGGGTAAAAATAGTTTTTAAAATCTTACTTCTTGACTTCGCTTCTTTATATGGAGAGTAGCTACCTGGGAACACGCTGTGCTTCTTTGACTAAGAATTGGTTGTCTTGTAATAGGACATTTTAACTTTGGCACTAAACATCTTTTCCTTTGAATGCAACATTTTATTGGTTGAAGCCTCTGGTAGTTATTTAAAATCAGCTCTTAGAATCTAGAGATGGCACGTACATGTTACCTCCACTTCGGTGTTACCGATGCTGTAGCCCTTAGAGCAGAGTTGCAGGGCTCAGAGATCAGTAAAGTGTTATCATTCAGGACTCAGAGGGGAAGGAAGAGTGGGAGGGAGCTGACGTTGAATGTGTAAGGCAGCCACGGGCTAAGTGCCTGCACAGTAGTTGCCTGTCACAGCAACTCCAGTTTCGCTATGCTTCTCACAGGGGTGACAACTTAGTCAAGGTTGTAGGGCTAGTCTGGGGAAGAACTGAGGTTTTGAACCTGGCCTGTCTTGACTCTTTTAAAGCCTATGTATTTTTCATTCTACCTGCTTGTTTTCACTTAGGTTTCGGTGGTTTTTGTATGAAGCCACCTTCATTTCCTAAGCATGAGAGTGCTCATTGCTTGAAATCTTATTTTACTTAAAGCTTACAACTAGAATGGGCATGTTGCCTCATCAGAAAACTTAGGAATCTGGACCTTTTATGATACTCTTCAGTAGATTCTGCTGTTGCCGATTGGAGTTGGAGCCAGTGCTCTTGCTTCTTTTCCTGTTCTTACCTTTAAGGTGATAGAGCTGTTATTAACCTTCATGCCAGTGCTTGATTTACTAACTCCTTACCCCTTCTTGGTTTTCTTTATATGGCATCTTCTGAGTGAGGTCTACCATGACTACCCTGTTTAAGGTGCAGCCCCCCTAAATTCCCGTTTTCCTCACCTGTTCTACTTTTTCTCTTTTCCGTATGTTTATCGTCTCCTGAAACTATATAGTTTCTTGCTTTTGATGTCCGTTTTTTGTTGTATATTTCAGATGAGATCAGGAATCTTTTCTGTTTTGCTCACTGCTATATCCCCAGTGCTAGAGCAGTGTCAGCTACATAGTGAACATTCAGAAATATTTTTTTAAAGATTTTATTTATTTACTTGACAGAGAGAGAGAGGAGGGGGGAAAGTAAGGGGAGTAGCAGAGGAAGAGGGAGAAGCAGGCTCTCCATCTGAGCAGAGAGCCTGATGCGGGGCTCGATCTCAGGACCTGGGGACCATGACCTGAGCCGAAGGCAGACGCTTAACGGACGGAGCCACTCAGGCACCCCATACATTCAGAAATATTTGAGTGATGGCTGACTGAGTGGTGAATGGGAGATTGAGTTTCCTCATTGTAATTCTGGGCTAGCTTCAAAGCGAATTAGAACAGAATGTTCCCAGTGTCTGCTCGTCCATGGGATTTGCTTTTTGTCCTCCCCCTGTAGGGCAGGAGTGGATTTGGTGAAAGAAATGCTACCTGTGGCCGAATGATCTGTGATGTGGAAATTTCAGCAAAGGAATTGATTCGTTGTAAAAGCTACCATTTGTCTGAACTTGTTCAACAAATCCTGAGAACTGAAAGGGTTGTAATCCCGATGGAAAATGTACGAAATATGTACAGGTATGATCCTGGGTGCTTTGGAGTTTGTCTGTCTTGAAATGAGCAACAGCAGGAGGCCAGCATCGCCTTCAGGCTGGAGGGACCAGGAGTGTGTGGGATTCTGGAGGGGAACTGCCTTCATGTCAGCACCAGCATCTCTGTTACTTTAATAAATTATTTTGCCTCTTGAATTATTTTAATTTTATCAGTGTGTCTCCATCTCCCTTACTCATCCTAACCTCATCTAGATGTTTCCTAAGAGCAGTTTAGAAATTGATGTGATAGTGAGGTTTCCTTCAGGAGATAGTGTAAATCTTTTGGAAATAGAAAAACTGAGAAATCACTATGTAGAGAGATTGCTTGATTATTTCTTTTTTCCATCTTTCTTGGAGTAAAATTGACAAATAGAAATTGTATATATTTAAGGTATACAAACTGATGTTTGATAAATGTATACATTGTAAAATAATCAACATAAGCTGATTAACATATCCATCACCTCACATGGTTACTATTTCTTTTTGTCGTTACAGTACTTTAGATTTACCCTCTCAGCAAATTTCAAGTATGTGGTACAGTATTGTTAACTGTAGTTACATTGCTATATATTAGACCTCCAGAACTTAACTCATTTTGTACAACTGAACCTTTGTGCTTGATTATTTCCCAAACAGAGTTTCTTCTACTCCTCTTGCCACTTATTCTTTTCTGCCCATTCCTCCCAAGGCCTTGGACTGCTTCTCTTTCTGACTGTGCTCTTTCTAGGTGATCTCATCGAGTCTCAGGAATTTCAATACCATGTGGTGCTGATGCCTCCTGCTTGGGTATCTTTAGCTTAGATCTCTTCTTTGAATTCCAGACTCCTGTATCCACCTGCCTGTTTTACTTGATGTCTAATATGAACCTCCAACCTAACTTGTTCAGAAGCTCAGCTCCTGATCTTTTCCCCTAGGCTCCTCTTATAGTTTCTCCTTAAGAGTGACACTCTTATTTTTCCAGTACTCCTAGAAATCTCCAAAGTCATGTTTGGCCCAAAACCTTTGAGGCTTCCATGATTCCTCTTTCTGATAGATAGCTCATGTTTGAGCCATCACAGAATCCTGTCAGCTTTATCTTCAAAATATGTCTAGATTTGACCACTTCTTTTCTCCTCCATTGAACCCATCCTGGTCCATACTACCCTGCTCTTTCCCCTGGAGTAATGAGTCATATGTCAGCCTCTTTGTTGGTCTCTCTGCTTTTGCCCTTGACTCCTTGCTGTCTGTTTTCAACCTAGGAACCAGGGTTATCTTGCTAAAGTTAAGTCAGATACTGCACTCTGGTCAAAATCTTCCAGTGACTGTTTCATTTAGAGTAAAAACCAGAGTTCTTACTCTGACTTACAAGGTCCTAGACAGTGTGTATCTCTGCCTTTAACTCTGTCCTTCTGCACTCTCCATCATTCTCTCTGTTCCAGCCACAGTCTCCTTTCTGGTCCTGGAAATGCCAGATTTGTGCTCAGCTCAGAGCCTTTGAATGTGCTGTTCTCTTTGCCTGGATGCTCTTCCCTCAGATATCCATTCACAAGGATTGCCTCCTCACCTCTTCCAGTTCTTTTTTTTTTTTTTTTTAAGATTTTATTTAGTTATTTGAGAGAGAGAAAAAGAGACAGACACACACAGCACAAGCAGAGGGAGCGGCAGGCAGAAGGAGAGGGGGAAGCAGACTCCCCGCTGAGCAAGGAGCCCGATGTGGGGTTCGACGCGGGGCTCGATCCCAGGACTGTGAGATCATGACCTGAGCCAAAGGCGGATGCTCAGTCGAATGAGCCACCCAGGCGCCCCTCGGTTCTTTATTCTCTGTGAACTCTTCCCTGGTTCCCTAACTAAAATTTCAGTCTCTGCTCCTGATACTTAATATTTCCTTTGCTTCTTAATTTTTTTCTTTAACACTGAACATTATATAACCTACCATATATATGTATTTTAATTTATACTCTGTCTCCCCCCTGAGGACATAAGCCCCATGAGGACAGGTATTTTGTCTTTTGGTTACAGCCAGCATCTAGAACTATGCTTGGCACATACCCAGCATGTAACACATACTTATTAGATGGAATGAATAAAAGGATTTAGGTAGTTTTCAGGTCATAGTTAACGCATAATTTTACTTTGTATTTATGGGATTTTTTTGTGTGCGTGTTTTGGAGAAGTGCATTGGGATCAATGACATGAATGAATTCATGGTTTCATACCAGCCTTATTTTAAATTGTTTCCAAAGCCAAGGTGCCATTGCTCTGAAGTTACTCATACCAAAATTTTTTTGTAATATTTTATGAAGTTCTGATTATAGTCATTGTTTCTTTTAATTACTTGATTCTGTTTCATTCTTACTTTTCTGTACAGTGAATCTTCTCATCTGTTGTACCTGTTGGAACACACCTGGAAAGATGCCAGGTTCATTTTGCAGATCATGTGTGAGCTAAATGTTCTTCCATTAGCATTGCAGATCACTAACATCGCTGGGAACATTATGGTAAATTTAACTTAGAAAGGGGGAAAAAGCATTTCCTGTTGGATTCAGTGTTTGCTTGGGGTAGTTGTTATATGATAATGAGTCTAAATGCATGCTTATGAAATGAGTAACTTGTATTCTGGAAGCTGGTTTTCTTTTGTGAAATGAACTGGCTGCGAGAAGGGGAGGAAAGCCAGGTGCAGTATGTTGAAATTTTGGGTGAACATAAGGATCATCTCTAACATCTGGATGTGTCTGATGTGTGGAATGGTCTATTTGGGAGTAAAGAAATAGCCCAAGTAGTGTCAGTATTTTAAGCTTTCTTTGTCTCTTTTTAAGTATAATGCTGAAAGAAAACGTTAGAATGAATTTTGTACCTTCTTATTTTTAAAGCAGCCCTTATTAGGAAGAATGATTATGGAGGAGGTGCTTTGATTAAATTTACCACCTTAAAGTTGCTTTTGTTACAGATTTGAGCTCAAATTAAAAAAAATTCTATTTAATAGTCTAGGACGCTGATGGGTGGACGATCCGAGCGTAATGAGTTCTTGTTGCTTCATGCGTTTTATGAAAACAACTATATTGTGCCTGACAAGCAGATTTTCAGAAAGCCTCAGCAAAAACTGGTGGGTTCAAAACTGCATAGTGTTTTGCCTTTTTTTTTTTTTAACCTCCCCTCCTTTTATTACCTAGATAGCTCTTTGTGCTGTGATAACTTCTGCTTCCAAAATAATTAATCTCCTGTATACTGTAGAAACCATGTCAGATTCATTCTGTTTTGTTTGTGTGGTGATTTCCTTCTTCACTTTTTTCTGTGTAGGTAAAAATTATTTGTGAAATATGAATTTCTTGAAGGGTGGTATTAAGTCTCTGATGGGCGACCATACTAGGAAAGTGTTTTGCCATCTTAGCTGTATCCAAAGTTAGATACCAGTTAAACCTTTTATTTCCTTAAATGCATGAGCCTTTATTTTTTGTTGCTTTGTTGCATTTTTATATGCTAGTAGGATCAGGTCACCACAATCAGTTTTCTGAAATGGCCTCCATGACATTGGAACTAAAACTTAGCTACCGTTTTTGTCATCATTGATAGCAGTTGACTCAAAGGGGGGAATTTAATGTTAAGACGGTTCAAATTCTTGTATTTGTTTTATGTACATTATCAAAATTGACTTCTGAGGTATTGACTATTGGTTATTAATAAACTACTTGGTGAATTTTCAGTACATGGACACTTATTTTAAGGTGTCCACGATAATGGGAATAATGATCATATCTGTAAAATATTTAATATTTCTACATCATGATTGTTAAAGTAATGAATTTAAGAGGGCTCTTTTACTGTCTTAGATTTTACATAATATGAAGCATTGTATTTTTAGTATCCATTGATTTAAAAAATAAAAGATTCTGTGAATTCAGAAATATTTTAAAGTAGAATTTGCATATTTATTAACTCAGGGATAGAGTGTTTTGGTAACTCCCATGCTTGGCATTTGGGTTTGTGAACATATTACAGTAACTGTCGTTCCCCATAGGTAGGACCACTAGCTGAAACTAAAGAATGTTTGTTAGAATTGTGTACTGCAGTTGGAAAAGGGGGAATCATAAAACTTCTCATTTAGTTAAGAAGTTTTATGCTGGCTGGTGAAGTTAACCTTTCCATTTAATATTAGGGAGATGAAGATGAAGACATAGATGGAGAGGCCAATAAATACAAGAAAGGACGTAAGAAAGCAGCTTATGCTGGAGGCTTGGTATTGGACCCTAAAGCTGGTAAGGCTGCGCAGCAGGTGGATTTGCCCCTGGTGTTAAGGAATTTTTTAATGCAGACCTAGGGTTGAGAAATTGCAAGATCTGAATTGTATTTTGTAGGTTAGCAAATAGGTCTTGTTATGACCTTATTTTTGCCTTCTGTTCATGTGAAAATCTTGTTGGCCAGTCACCTGACATGAATTAATATGAATCTTTTTTATTTTTTTGCTGTGTTCCAAGAAAGCTTTGTTTATGGATATTGAAATTTAAATTTTGTATAATTTTCATGTATCATGAGATACTCTGTTTTTAAAAATTTTTTCAACCATTTAAAGATGTAAACACTATTCTTGGCTCATGTGTGGTACAAAAAGAGGAGGGGGTAGGCTGAATTCGTTCTGCGCATAGTTTGCCAACACCTAGTCCAGTACATAGCTATTTGTCTGGTGGTAGGAGCACCTCTCTCTCCTCCTATCTATTGTAGAGGGTGGGCTGTGCCTCTGCCTGAGCTGCCAGGACTAGTTCATTTGCACAGCAGAGTTCAAGAAAGTAGACAGTAACCACCAAATTGAACTTTAACAGCAGAGTACTCCCCCTTGTCATTAATGGCAAAGAAGATGTTTTGTGGTACACAAAGCTAGAAAGGATCTTTTTTTTTTAACCCTCTTCCCTATTTTTAAGGGTACAATTAAGTAGTGTTTAGTATATTTACATTGTTGTACAGGAATAATGTGAATTTTATCAAGTAACTTGAGCTCTGAGTAGGAGACGTTTTTGACAAAAGTGATTTATTATTAGTTGTATTGAAACAGATCAATAGTCCTTTGGTGTTGGATAGATCTGGGCTTAAATTCTGCCTTCCTCTTGAACCTTTGTAAGCTTCACTTTCCTCTTCTGTAAAATGGAAATAGGAATAATATCTACTCTTGAAATTAATATAGCACTGTATGTTAACTACACTAGAATTTTAAAAAAAGAGTATCTACCACACAGGGACTTAAGGAACAAAGTGATTGTTTAGTATAGTGCCTGACACAGAGTATGCTATCAATATTTGTTTGTTGTTTTTATTTTCTTAATAGTGGACATTTATTTTTACTCAGTTTCTTCTTAAGGTGAAGATAACTCTTTATAAATGTCCTAGAGAAATATAGTAGCTTTCTGTTCACCCTTTGCAAGTAAAAAGGGTGGATCGTTCCACTACTGACATTTATATACATACATCTCTTGTCTGATTTTAACACCATTTGTGTACAGGTGAGTGGGCTTCCCATTTTATTCTTAGAAAGTATGATGGTAAAAAAAATATATATAACTACTCACTGGTGTGGATCACTAAACATTTTGGGGGTCGAGGTGGCAGGGTAGGTGGGAGGGAACACTTGCCTGAAGGAGAATTTTACAACATTTTTTTGAAATGGATATGACACCTATCTGAAGTAATTGATAGGAGAAGGTGTTTGCCCATCATAATGGTGTACTTGGGGCCTGCTGTGGAAAGGATCGTTCGTTGTAGTTGGTTTCAACATAAGACACGTTCTCTTCTTTCCTCTTCTTTTGTGACTTGAGTTTTTACTCAAATACAAGGCATTTTTATGGAGTGATAGTGGACGACTTTTTTTTCTTTGGTATAACTCGCCGCTTTGGATAGTGTATCCTTTCTCATATACTTCATTCTACAGTACTTCTAATGTTATGTTTTGACAAATCTCCTTTTTTTTTTTTTTTTACCCTTTTCCCATCTGCTTTTTTTAAAAAGACTTTTTGTAATATGGCTTTTTTGTTGCAGGTTTTTATGATAAGTTTATTTTGCTCCTGGACTTCAATAGTTTGTATCCTTCCATCATTCAGGAATTCAACATTTGTTTTACAACAGTGCAAAGAGTTGCTTCAGAGACACACAAAATTACAGAGGTTTGTATTCAACTGGGGGCTCTTTAAATTGAAATTAGAAGCAGTGCTTAAAGAAGGAAGAGAGCCAGAGGGGTTAGCATTCTTGTTTTTCCTTTTAACGATATAATTTGTCCTTTTTTAGTGGTCTAAAGGGTAAAAAGTGATCAAAAAAGGGAGAGGGTTGAGTAGATGGAAACTCACAGTGGTTCTATATGTTTTTATTTCACAGTTTTATTGAGATGTAATTCACATACATTTCATGCGTTTAAGGTATACAATTTAATGGCTTTTAGTGCAGTCACTGAATTTTCAACCTTCACCACAGTCAGTTTGAGGGCATTTTCATTACTCTTCAAAGAAACCCTACCTTTTAGCTGTACCCTCCCTCTGTCCCTCCATTCCTTCCAGACCTCAGCAACCACTAATTTTTCTGCCTTTATAGATTTGTATATTTTGGACATTTCTTGTAAATGGAATCATATGTGACCTTTTGTGTCTGGCTTATTTCACTTAGCATATTGTTTTGGCTTTTTTTTTTTTTTTCAAATTTTTATTTAAGTTCTCGTTAACATATGGTGTAATGTTGGTTTCAGGAATAGAATTTAGTGATTCGTCACTTACATATAACACCCAGTGCTCAGCACAAGTTAATACCCATCACCCATTTAGCCCAGCCACTGCCCACCTCCCCTCCAGCAACCCTCAGTTTGTTCTCTATAGTTAAGAGTCTGTTTTCTGGTTTGCCCCTCTTTTCCCCCCATGTTCATCTGTTTTGTTTCTTAAATTCTACATATGAGTGAAATCATACGGTATTTGTCTTTCTCTAATTTTACTTAACATAATACACTCTAGCTCCATCCATGTTGTTGCAACTGGCAAGATTTCATTCTTTTGATGGTTGAATAATATTCTGTTGCGTATATATACCACATCCTCTTTATCCATCCATCAGTCGATGGGCATTTGGGCTCTTTCCATAGTTTGGCTATTGTTGACAATGCTGCTATAAACATCAGGGTATATGTGCCCCTTTGAATGAGTATTTGTGTATCCTTTGGGTAAGTACTTAGTAAGTGCAATTGCTGGGTTATAGGGTAGTTCTATTTTTAACTTTTTGAGGAACCACCATACTGTTTTCCAGAGTAGCTGTACCTGTTTAGCATACTGTTTTCAAGATTTGTCTGTGTTGTGCATGTATTAGTACTTCATTCCTACTTGTTGCTAAATAATTCACTGTACAAGTCTTTTATTAAATTTACTCCTAAATATTTCATTCTTTTTGATGCTATTTTAAGTGGAACTTTTATTTTTGGATTATTCATTGCTAGTGTATTGAAATATAACTGATTTTTGTATATTGATCTTATATGCTGCAACCTTGCTGAAGTCGTTTGTCACTTCTAGTATTTTTGTGGATTCCTTAGCATTTTCTACATATAGTATCCTGTTATCTGAAAATAGAGGTAGTTTTAATTCTTCCTTTATAATCTGGATGCCTTATATTTTTTCTTTTTTTGTGGTGGGAGGGGGGTACTCTAACTGCCGTGCCTGGAACCTTCAGTACAATACTGAATAGAATTGACAAGAGCAGACACCCTTGACTTGTTCCTGGTCTTAGGGGGAAAGCATCCAGTCTTTATTTCACCATTAAGTATGATGTTAACTGGGGGTTTTCCATAGATGGTGTTTATCAGATTGAGGACGTTCCCTTCTGTTCCCAGTTTGTTGCATGTTTTTTATCATGAAAGGGTGTTGGATTCTGTCAACCACTTTTTCTTTATATATTGAGATGATCATGTACTTTTTAATCCTTTATTCTTTTTTTTTTTTTAAAGAATTGAACTTTATTTTTTATTTTTTTAGATTTTATTATTTATTTGAGACAGAGAGAATGAGAGACAGAGAGCATGAGAGGGAGGAGGGTCAGAGGGAGAAGCAGACTCCCTGCCGAGCAGGGAGCCCGATGCGGGACTCGATCCTGGGACTCCAGGATCATGACCTGAGCCGAAGGCAGTCGCTTAACCAACTGAGCCACCCAGGCGCCCCCCTTTATTCTTTTAATATGGTAAATTATATTGATTTTCGTGTGTTGAACCAACCTGCGTTCCTGGGTTAAGTTCCACTTGTTCTTGGTGTATAATCCTTTTTGTATGTTTCTGGTTTTAGTTTGCTAGTATTTTGTTGAAGAGTTTTTTGCTTGTATTCATAAGGGCTTTTGGTGTATAGTTTTCTTGTTATGTCTTTGCCTGGTTTTGGTATTTTGGCCTCACAGAATGAGTTGGGAAGTGTTCCCTCCTCTTCTGTTTTTTTGGAAAATTTGTGAAGGATTCATGTTAATTCTGCTTTAAATATTTGGTAGAACTCATTAGTGAAATTACCTGGTCTTAAAGCTTGTCCTTTTTTTGATTTCCATTTCAATCTTTGTTATATGTCTATTCAGATTTTTTTATTTCTCCTTGAGTCCATTTTGGTAGTTTGTGTCTTTCTAGGAATTTTTCCGTTTCATGTAAGATTATCTAATTTATTGGCATAAAATTGTTCATAGTATTCCCTTATAACTGTTTCTTTAAGGTCATTAGTAATATCCCTCTTTTATTCTTGATTTTAGTAATTTGAGTCATTTTTTTGTCAGTGCAGCTAAAAGTTTGTCAGTTTTGCTGATCTTTGCAAAGAAGGAACTTTGGTTTTGTTGATTTTTCTCTATCTCCTATATTTCCATTCTTATCTTTATTACTTCTTTCTTTCTGCTTTCTTTGTTTTAGTTGACCTTTAATTTTCTACTTTCTTAAGGTGGAAAGTTAGGTTATTGATTTGAGATCTTTTCTGTTAATATAGATATTTATAGCTATATATTTCCCTGCAAGTATTGTGTTAGTTTCATCCTGTTAGTTTTGGTATGTCACTCAGACCTTTATTATCAGGCCCCTCTCCCATCAATCAACCATTGATCTGACTTCTATCACCATCACTTAGTTTTGCTTATTCTAGAACTTCATATAAGTGGAGCAATACAGTATGTACTCTTGTGTCTGGCTTTTTGGTTCAACACAATGTTTTTGAGATTCATCCATGTTGTTGCATTATCAGTAGTTCTTTCCTTTGTATTGCTGAGAAGTATTTCACACTTTATCTGATTTCCCGAGATGAGCATTTGGATTTTCAGTGTTTAGTTAATATTTTTTTAAAGATTTATTTATTTATTTTAGAGAGAGCAAGAGAGAGCAAGCGAGTGGGGGGAAGAGTAGAGGGAGAGAATCTTCAAGCAGACTTCCTGCTGAGTTCAGAGCCCGACATGGGGCTTGATTCCCACGACCCATGAAAGATCATGACCTGAGCTGAAATCAAGTGTCAGACTCTTAACTGACTGAGCCGCCCAAGTGTCCCATTGAGTTTAACTTTTATTAATAAAGCTGTAAGCATTCTTGTTCATATCTTTTTGTGGACATGGGCTTTCATTTTGGGGGATAAATACCTAGGGAGTGAATTTGCTAGTTTGTATGGGAAGTGTATATTTAACCTGAAAAGAAACTGCCAAATTATTTTCCTAAGTAGTTATAACCGTGCTACGTGCTCCCAACTAGGCATGAATTTGAGTCATTCCACATCATCTCCAACACTTGCTATTTTTATTCTTTTAAATTCTATATTTTAAATTCTTCTAAATTTTGGCCATGCAAACCTTTGTTATTGATTGGACTCACTAAACAGCTTTTTTTAAAAAGAATCTTTTTGAATTATTTCACATGGATTTAATCTAACCAGTGATTAGTCAACAGTTTCATGTAGGACTTAATAACTTAATGTGTGGTTCTTCATGTATAAAGCTTATATAATTGACTGCCGGTAGGGAGTTTGATTAGATGTGGTTGTCCATTAGTAAAAGATGTAAAGTATATGTTATCTCTGTATATTTTTCTCTGGTTCTTTGTACATGTGGCAGAAGATGTCTGTTTGCCCTCTTGCTCCTGATTTTACATGTCTTTTAATTCTCACTACATGCTTTGGGAGCTGTTTTCCAGCCCTAGTTCTGTCTTCCTAGAAGAGAGAATCTTAAAGGCTTGCTTAGGCCAGTGACCACACCTGGTTCCATCAACTGTGACCACAGGAGTGGGTTTACAGAGTACAAATACAGCTGCTAAGGATGGGCCTTTCTGTGGGACTAGAGGATAATTTAAAAGAGAAGGTATTGGGTAGACATCCCCAAAAGGTTGTGACTACATTGGATAAATGATATTCAGTGGGCTCTGTCCTGCTACTGTGTCAGCCTTGAGATAATTGTCATGATCCAGCCTCCTCCATCCCCCCCCACTGTTTTGTTTATTTGAGCTTTCCAGTTTGGATTCTGGGTATATAATAGAATCATTTGAGATGACCTTAAAGGTCATCTAAGAAATACTATACATGTAGCCAGTTTATAGGTTCTGTATCATTTTTCTGTGTAGTACCTCATTTGGTCTTCAAAGTAGCTAGTGCTGCATAGCTAGTGGTGGGAGAGGTGGGCATGGATTGTAAATTTCCTGACTTCAGAGCCTTTCAGTTAACTTTTTGTCTGATCTGTCTAGTTGTTATAAATAAATTGGAATGTGTACCAAGATCTCTTTAATAGGTTTGCTATCATCATCTGCTATATTGGAAAACAATAGGTCCCTGTTACTATTGTAAGATTGTTCATTTGAAAATATTGATCTTTATAAAATCAGATACTTTGTAAAGGCTGGGTTATCAAATGGCATTGAGTTGACATGCTTGAAGGCAAGAGGTTTATTTTTAATTCTGAATCTTTGAAGGGGCAAACATGCCTGGTTTTTTTCTTTGTGGCCTGTTAATAGAATTAATGGAGGCTTCAGAAAAATGGTCTAATGCTTTCCCTGCTTTTTCCTTCTGTAAATTTTAATATAAGAAGACTGCTGGTTACTTTTCTAAAATGTTGCTATTCTTTTACCAATTGCAAGGCAATTTACAGATAAAAGGTACTACATAGATGCTAAGGAATTGGTATATAAATTTTTGGAAATTTCATAGACTTTTTAAATGTGAAATCCAAATTCCTAAAAGAAATTTGCTGATTTAGTATTTAGGGTTTTAGTTTTTAGTCTAAAACATTCACAATAATTGCCATAATTCTCCATAGTTGTAAAAGTTTTATGGCATTTTGTTTGAGAGTACATTTGACTAAAACTATAGTTGGGGTGCATTTTTTTTTTAAATCCCAGAGGTCTCAGTGTTTTGTTTTGTTTTATTTTTTTTAAAGATTTTATTTCTTTATTTGACAGACAGCGAGAGAGGGAACACAAGCAGGGGGAGTGGGAGAGGGAGAAGCAGGCTTCCTGTGGAGCAGGGAGCCCGATGTGGGGCTCGATCCCAGGACCCTGGGATCATGACCTGAGCCGAAGGCAGACGCTTAACAACTGAGCCACCCAGGCACCCTTCAGTGTTTTTATTTTAAAAACAATTTCTCTAAACATGTTGCTCCCCAATCTTGTTGAAGAGAGGAGTATATATAAAAATTGATCCCTTTAAATGATATCTACATTAATCAATAACGAGAGGGGTGGAGATACTGGGAATGAGGCTGATCGAAGTGGGCGAAGAGGCCAGTGTTGACTTGTTCTCAGCTTTTTCTTCTCCCACCCATGTGTTGTTGACCTATACTTAAGCAGGAAAGTAGCTTTTCAAGATTTAATCATAATGTAAAGTTCCACAAAGTATTATTTTAGAAATTTGTTTTATGAAAGTTTGATTTGTCTGAAATTTCTGTTGTGTGTTCATCAGGATGGAGAACAAGAACAGATCCCTGAGCTGCCAGACCCAAACTTAGAAATGGGCATTTTGCCCAGAGAGATCCGGAAGCTGGTAGAGAGAAGAAAACAAGTCAAACAGCTAATGAAACAGCAGGATTTAAATCCAGACCTTGTTCTTCAGGTATATCTTTTCAATAAGAGACATCTCAGTGACAGTCTTAGCTTTCAGACTTTGATTATCTAGGAGGATTTAAACATGATGCTATGGGCAATTACATGGGCTTATTTTAAGTTTGTGGGCAGCAAACCATTCAAAAACAGTAGAATGCCTCAGAATGGAAGATACCTCTGTCTGCAAAGCTGTATCTGAACAAAATCTTTCTGACTTCTGGGAGCTTTGGAGTCTGTGTTTACTTGCTTCTAGAAGGTCAGGGAATCATGGATCTGGGAGGATGGGTTGAGTGTGTTGACAGTTTTTTTTTTTTTCCGGGGATATTGAGGGTTTCTCCTCATTGGTGATATAAAAAGACATCTAATTTAATGATTAAATGTCTAAAATATTATTGTCTTTTGTCTTTGTGTGGCCTGCAGTATGACATTCGACAGAAGGCTTTGAAGCTCACAGCAAACAGTATGTATGGCTGCCTGGGATTTTCCTACAGCAGATTTTACGCCAAACCACTGGCTGCTTTGGTGACATACAAAGGAAGGGAGGTAAATGGTATAACATCTCTAAAAATGAGATTTTTTTTTAACTCTGACATGTTATAATGTGGGAGAGTCAAGTTTGTTACCTAGTTATATAGCTTCAAATGCCCCTTCTTAGGACAAATTCGAGACAGATAGTTTTTTTTAAGTAAGGATTTGTTCATTCCTCCATTGAGAGAGTATTGAGCATCTACTCTGTACCAGGCATTGTTATGGGGGTAGAGTGTTGAGCAAGACCTATAAGATGCCCCTGCATCATGAGGGTCACATTCTATGTAGAGCAGGGGGGGTAGAGTGGCATGTGGTGGGGACTTGGGATGGGGAGAGGGTAGTTTGGGAAAATAGACTGTAAATAAGTGAATAAACAAATATAAAAATTAAGAGAACATGATAGAAGTAAATGTTATTCAGATAATTAAAACAGGGTGGTGGGCTAGTTTAATGTTAAGATGGCTAGTTTAGATTGGTCAGGGAAGGGCTCTTTAGGAGGTAATAGGAATGAGAGCAAAGTGACATAAGGGAGCTATTTTGGTTGCTGATTTTGTTAGGTTGGAGAATGAGGGAAAGGAAAAAATCAAGGAGTATGCCTCCATTTTAGTCCTACAGCTGGTTAGCTTATGGAGCCATATACTAAAATGGAGAAATCTGGGAGAGAGGGATTAGGAGTTGTTTTTTTTTTTTTTTTTTAAAGATTTTATTTTTATTTATTTGACAGAGAGAGACACAGCGAGAGAGGGAACACAAGCAGGGGGAGTGGGAGAGGGAGAAGCAGGCTTCCTGCCGAGCAGGGAGCCCGATGCGGGGCTCGATCCCAGGACTCTGGGATCGTGACCTGAGCCGAAGGCAGACGCTTAACGACTGAGCCACCCAGGTGCCCCGGGATTAGGAGTTCTGTTTTGGCTTTGAGATTTGTAATAGATCTCTAGGCATATTAAGTAGGCAGTTGGATGTAGAAGTCCACAATTCCAGGAATAGATGAGTAGTGGAGTTATGGATTGAGAGTTATTGGCTTTAGAAAGATGAGCCGGATACCAATCAGATTTGAGATACTGTCACTTTGGAAACACTATAAGCTTTACCTGTTTTAGCCCCACATGCGTGGGTTTTTCTTAATTTGTAAAAGAATAGTTATGTTAAATACTAAATTCCATTTCACTCCAGTAAAGTATTGATTGCTGTCAGTAGATTTGAGACTACTCAGTCTTAAGGAGATAATTCATGGTTATGGGCAGAATGCTCATTTTGAGGGTGTGAACTCAGAATCCTATCACGTAGGGGTTGGCAAAACTATGGCCCATGGGCCAAATCCAGACAGCCATCTATTTTTGTAAATAAAGTTTTATTGGAACACCCCCATACTTATTATGTTTTGTCAGTGGCTGCTTTAGCATTACAATAGCAGAATTGGGTAGTCAGGGTTGAGACTTGCATGGCCTGCAAAGCCTAAAATATTAGCCATCTGGCCCTTTTCAGAAAACATGTTTCCTGACCCCTCCTTTAGAGTCTAGACCAGCACTCTGGTGGACCTTGAGGTGGTGAAAATGTTCTCTATGTAATACAGTAGGCCCAGGTGGCTAGTGAGCATTTGCTATCTGGCTAGTGTTGACTTGCGGAGGAACTGGATTTTGAGTTTTATTTAATTATAATTAAAATAAACTATTATTATCCACATGTGGCTAGTGGCTCCTGTATTGGTCAGTGGCGAGCTGGCTGGCATGAAACAAACAGGAGGTACAGAGCCACTCTTCCTTTTTTTTAAGATTTTTTTTTAATTTATTTATCTGACAGAGAGGAGAGAGGGAACACAAGTAGGGGGAGTGGGAGAGGGAGAAGTAGGCTTCCCGCTGAGCGGGGAGCCTGATGCAGGGCTCGATCCCAGGACCTTGGGATCATGACCTGAGCCGAAGGCAGCCGCTTAACCGACTGAGCCACCCAGGCACCCCGAGCCACTCTTCCTTTGATAGCCCTGTCTCAGACTTGGCTTAGGGCACAGTGAGGAAGGGCAAAACATGTATTAAACACCAGCAATATATGAGAAGCTTCCAGATGAATTACGTCATTAAAACCCCATAAGAATTCATTGATATGGTTCATAACATTCCCATTTTGCAGATGTGGAAGCTAAGACTCAAAGAAGTGAAGTATAATAAGTGACTGTTTTGAATTGGAATCCATATTTTCCTGATTGTAAGGCTTCCCCCATGGTAGGGTTGTCTGTCCCATCTCACCATGTCTTTCATGTCTGTGCTTCTGCTTTATATTCTACCTCTTAGTCCTTGAAGGACATCTTTTTCAATACTCATCTCAAGACACAAGCCCTTTTTACATGGGAAGATACAGGTAATTTAGGGGCTTGTTGAAGTGAGGGAAGGACGTTTTCAGTTTCTTAGGCTAAGTTTACTTTAAAATTATTTAAATTTTATTTCTGTGTATGTATCCAGTGGCTTCTGATAGAATACCATCTTATTTTTGTATTAGGAAATGCACTCACTATGCCCCAACTGGGTGATAATACATGGGTTGACTATTGAGATTGGATCAAGGTTACTCTTAAGTTTCTCATGAGAGGCAATAGTTGACAATTTACTCCCTTGGAGAGTGCCTCTTGCTGGTGGGAAATCCCTGTTGTTACATTTTCTGCATTGGCTCAGAAATCCACAAGCTTAAAAGGGCACTGTTGATAATGATAAGCCCCAAATTTGTCCAGCGATCTCCCCCACTCCCCTAATCCATTGTATTTTAAGGGCAATATTTTTGTTTAGTTTGATCTTTAATAGGGTCTTTAAACTCAATTTTAATTTTTCTTTTGTATAAAATATAGCAGTAACAAATCTTAATAAACTATAAAAAAACCGCTCTGCTCTCTCCACTAAAAAACAAAGAGTTTCAAACAAATCTAGAAATAATCATATGTGATTTAAATTCTTGGTTTCTCCTTTCCCTCTTGTCTCATTCCCCTTTGCTCCTTCTCACAAATAAAAAAATATAACAACTGCGGAAAGTTGGCCTTGAAAGTAATGTGAGGTTAATGAGAAATAATAATTACATAGTTGCTCCCTGGAAATCTTATTCTAGAAGAAGATTCAAAGCCACCTACAGAAATTATTTCCTAAAATAAAACTGATTGTTAAAGTATTGGTGATAATTATTAGCACTGGTGGATAGAAATATTCTCTGTGGTAATTGGTCTTTGGGTTTACTAGCATTTTCCATATATACTATTAGGCCTTTGTGATTTCAAACGTTTCTTGATTATTAAAGAGGTAGGAGGGGTGAAGTGTAAAATGAGAGCCAGTTGGCTGAGATTTGGAATACCTTTGTAACTTATCACACTTTTTTTTTTTTAAAGATTTTATTTATTTATTTGACAGAGAGAGAGAGCGAGCGAGAGCAGGAACACAAACAGGGGGAGCGGGAAAGGGAGGTGCAGGCTTCCCACCGAGCAGGGAGCCCGATGTGGGGCTCGATCCCAGGACTCTGGGATCATGACCTGAGCTGAAGGCAGCCGCTTAACCGACTGAGCCACCCAGGCGCCCCTCACACTCGTCTTTTTTGTAAGAAGATGGAATGGACAAAATAATACAGTAACCTGAAGATCTTCGAAGTTGTTTGCTTTTCAAGTCCTTGTAGGATAAATTAGATTAAGGTTCAAGTGGAAATGAATGAGGAAACCTGGTAGCATGTCATCTGAAAAGATTATAAAATTTTACATTTGAATATGGATTAACACCCAGTCTGGGGAGGCTGTAAGCCCCCTTCCTTTCTTGTTTTTAAGTCTGTTTTGTGTATGCTCAGTTTTGTTGGAATCATGCAGGTTTGGCTCTGGTGACCTAATAATTTCTGTAATCAAATGTATTATGGCTGCTAGAGTACTCAGGATAATTACTAATTGTACTTTCATAAACAGGTTTATAATAAAAATGCTAATAGATGTGTCAAATGGACATCAACATTGTCTTTTCCCAGGTGTGATCTTTCACACTTTAAACTCTTCTATGATTTTTAATTGCTCGGTAGTAGAGGAATTAGTTAATGGTTAAATTGTTTGAGGGACCTCATAGTGTGCAAGTTATTTAAAAATAATGAAGTCAGTGTTTACAGAGAAGTAATGGAAACTTTATAGACACTCGAAAGTGAATCGGTATAAATATCACCTGTATTTGTGTTTGTTCTCTATGTATAGAGAGACATAAGAAAAGATACTGGGCAAGTTGATAGCACTAAGTGGACTTAGATTTTAAACCCACGAGACTCGGTTGTCAAGTGACTGGTGTGGTAATTGAAGTGATTGTTCACTAGATGGCGATAGACACCCTGAGATCATTAATCAATTAAGGGTTTTATTCTGTGAACAATAGTGAAGGCCATTTAGTGACACAAATCTGTCCAAATTTTTGACTTTGATTAATTTTGAAACAGTTAAAGGCTAACACTGGACCAAAGGATTGTAATAGTCTAATCTATTTGGTGTTTAAAATGATGATTTTTTTTTTGAACTGTAAGTTTTTATTGATACGAACAATCACTGAATGTGTCATAGCAAGCAAATTCTTCTATCACATAGCTAAATTCATACATCTGGCCATGAGGCTATAATACATAACTCAGTCACAGTATCAGGCTAATCTAAAGAGAATTGAAATGATTTTGGTATATAATTTCACCCCTTTGGGTTTTTTTAAAAGGGATTTTAAACTTACTCTTAACTTACAAGTGTACTCATTGCATAATCCTTAGTGTAATGGTAATATTTGTCTTTATGGAATAATTAGTACTGCACTCTGTTATTTCTCTGCTCTTGATAAAATGATTTTTGGTCTGGATTTCTGGTTGCATTTTAAAGTGAATATATGCTCTCTTAGTTGGATGTAGAGCCCATGTGTTGTTAGTTTCTCACCCGGTAGGCTGACATGAGTCTTTGCCAACCAGTTGTAGATTGCCTAGCTTTCAGTGGTGTTCAGAGCTGAAATTTGTGCACTTAGAAAATGTATCCAAATCATTGCATGAAAACATTGCAGTCTGGGCGAGCCTTCCTAGGACTCTTTTGGCATTGTGGCTAGCACCTGTCAGAAGCCCTTCGGAATGGCCCCCGGGAACAGAGGGCTTTAGCCTTGTTGGTGTCCATGGTGAAAGAGAATGAGTGCATATGGAGAATCTTATAATTAAGTGCTAAGGGAGACTTTCATCTGTATCTGGAAATAAGAGAAAATTTCACTTTTCCAATCTTTTTTCTTAAAAAGTGTAGTTTTTTTAAAGATAATTAAAAGCAGTAAAATATAGAGACATCTAAAGACTGATTCCTCCCATCCTTTCTCATTTCTTTCTCTTCTTCAAAGGTAACTGCTCTCTCGGGGTTCGTATTGTGCTTTTTCCCCGCGGTTTTTTGCTTTTACAACAAACGTTTATCTATACCTGTGGTGCATTAAAAATTTTTACCATTTATGTGTCATGCTATACATATTTTTTTTGCTGTTTCCTGAAAAAAAAAGTAGAGCAGGGGAAAAGTAGGGGAAAAACCCTACTACATATTCTACTTTTTAAGTATATCCATGTTGATGCATTTTTAGATTTGATTTACTCATGTTACCTCTTGTATGATATTTCACTGGATCAGTAGAGCACAGTGGATTTTTTTGTTCTCCCATTGTCCATGTTTTTAGGTTTCCAACTATTCCCTGTAGTTTTTTCCCTTGATAAACAGTGCTACAGTACAGTGTCACAGGTGCAAGACTTTCTGTCCTATATTACCAAGAGTGAAATCTGCACATCCACAAGCACTCTGTGACACTTTATTGGTAATAGCAATCATTTAATTTATCACAGCAGCTAAATTCATATCTGTGTCCATAGGACCACCGAACTTGATTCCCTCAGTCACAGTATCTGAGGTTATTCTGAAGAGAATCGGAAATGATTTTGACATGCAGTTTTGCCTCTTCGAATTTGTTTCTTTTTCTATTGAGGGATTTTAAATTCACTATAAACTTGTAAACATACTCCTTGCATTATCCTTAGTGTTCCATATCCTTGCCAGCACTTGTTTTTCTCAGAATTTTTAGTTTTCTCCAGATGAGTGTGAAATGGTATCTCATAGTGCTTTTAATTTGCATTTCTGGATTATTAGATAAGTTGAGCATCTTTTCATTTGTTTGAACTGTTTGGTTTGCCTGACTTGCCTATATGTGTATATATGGCCCCTTTCTTTGGCTCTTCTGTCTCTTGCTATTTCTTCTTAGGTTTTCAAAGGCTAATCCTTGTTTGGTCATTTGTGTTGCAAATATTTTTTAGTCTCTGGCTTTTCCTTTAACTTGATTTGTGGTCTTCGAAAGTGTAGAGGTTTATTTTAATGCCAAATAATTTGATTTATTTTCTTAAGAAATCTTTTCCCTCCTCCATTGACACAGACTGCCTAGCTTTCAGGTTCTGTTCTTATTTAGATCTTTAATCCTTCTGGAAATTATTTTTTAGGGATGCTGTAAGTTAGGAACCTAATTGTATTTATCTCTTTGCTTCCTTATGGAGTTGTTGAACTTGTTCCTCTATTCTAGGGATCAGCAAACTGTGATCCATGGGCTAACTCTGATCCACTGCCTGTTTTTTGTAAATAAAATTTTATTGGTCCTGCGTTGGTGTTAAGCACAGCAGAGTTGAGTAGTTGCCACAGAAATTAAATGACCTGCAAAGCTTAAAATACATACTTTCTGGTCTTTTACAGAAAAAATTTGTGGACCTCTGGTCTAAAAGAGAGTCATGAATAATAGTCACTCTCCTTTCTAACACTGTCAGTCATAGTTGGTGAAAATAGAGGCGATTATAGTAAAGGTAGTAAGAAGGAAGGAAAATGATCTTTTCGACATATAGAGGGTTTGAAGTTCTTCTTGGCTTAGATTTTCCTAGGAGAACTTCTGTCAACCCAAATGGAATGCAGAGGAGGTCTGTGAATCCTCTGAGGTTGTATGCAACATTTTGTGTGTCTGTGCACATGTGTACATTTTTGGGGGAGAGGGTGTGTAGCATTTAAGAGTTTTCAAAGGGGACCCTGATGCAAAAAGGATGAAGAACTGCTGGTTCTCAATGTTTCCTTCCTACCTTCTTCTGTAGGTTGAAGGGAAACTTTTGCCTTAAAAATGTATGTTTTTGTCACCTAAAACACGGCAGTGTAAAGAATTTTTTGCCAGATCAGATCCATGGAAATGGGGGGGGGGGGGGCTGGGGTTGATCATAGGAGGAAAGAGTTCTACTTCTTTCTCCAGTATTCTCATAGCCACCGTTAAGACTACTTTTAACTTCAGCTGACCTAATAACATTTTGATTTCTTTTAAGGCTGAGATGAAGGTTTAATACATTTTGGCAGAATATATTTTATGTTAAAAAGAAGCAATATCCTTTTTCAGTGATTACAGACTACTTATCCCTTTTGAAGTTGTTTACATTATAAAATTCTAAGTCAGAGGCACTTTTCCCTTTTTATTGTATTTCAGGGGTGCTTGGGTTCTAAATTCTTCGCAGTTCTTCAAAACTGGTAATACTATTCAGCATTATTAATTCATGCATACTAATTCAGAATCTGTGGCGATTCAAATGAAATGAGTTGAAATTCTTCATAGTATAAGTTAATAGTTATTTTGGAGCCTCAGTTCTTTTCATATACACTTAAATTCTGTAGAAACACCTATTTCTGGTCAAGTAAGTGGCATTTTAACTGCAGATCTTTTATATTAATGAACTTTGACTAACATCAACATTTGCTTGTTCATTTCTCTGTATCCTTTCTGAAAGTCGATGAAAGTAGTGTTGGTAAATATAAGAATAAGAAGACTAATTTGGAAATTCCCCATGGAAGGCTGGTCTGAATTATGATAACGTAGACATTCAGTAATTTGAGAGAAATGTGATGACAAGAGATTTCAAGTATATAGAATAATTCATACTTTATGATAAACAGTGTTGCGCTTATACAAATAAACAAGTGGGTTATATTTATGCCTGGTTTGAATTTACATACTTGAAAACACTGGCATAATATTTCTTTCAAAATAGCCAAGACTTTGGACTTTTTGTTTTATTTATTTATTTATTTATTTTTAAAGATTTTATTTATTTATTTGACAGAGACAGAGATAGCGAGAGCAGGAACACAAGCAGCGGGAGTGGGAGAGGGAGAGCAGGCTTCCTGCCGAGGAGGGAACCCGATGTGGGACTCGATCCCAGGACCCTGGGATCATGACCTGAGCCGAAGGCAGACGCTTAACGACTGAGCCACCCAGGCGCCCTGGACTTTTTGTTTTAATCTGAATATAGCTGACACACAATGTTACATTAGTTTCTGGTGTACAACATAGTGATTTAACAGTTTATATTTTATGCTCTGCTCACCACAAATGTAGCTACCATGTGTCACCATACAGTAAGACATGGGAATACAGTCAGTGCTATTGTAATAGCGTTGTAAGATGACAAATGGTAGCAAAACTTTAGGCTTTTAAAAATGAATTCAGAATACCCATATCCTTCTTTCTTAATAGTTGGAAACTGGCACCTCCAAGAGGCCTGGACATCCACCTGTGTGTACTCTTATGGTGCTGAACATTGGAAGGTATGTGTAGGTTCAGGAGGACAGAAGGCGGTTGATGTTAGAGGTAGCTGGGAAGAGGGAGATGAATGAGGTCAAGACCTGCCTGTGCCACGGGTTGGGGTCTGTGAGCATAAGGGGACAAAGCTTCAACAAGGAGATACTGATGGACTTCATTCCTTATCCCATTTACGTTGCCTGAAGTTTTGGGATGGTCGCCTCATCTTTGTCTTAGGCAAGCTTTGGAGAATCCAAGGAAGGCCCTGTTCATGCTGATCCTACAAGTGTTTGTCAAGAAGGAGCACCCTGCCTCCCTCCTCCACACACATTATATACCCCCCGGGTGCCGGCAGCAATAACAGGGGGTCCTGGGGCTGTGTGGGCTGGCCTCTCCCATCTTTCAGAATCTTCTCAGTACTAACCCGAAAAGTGCCAGGGTTTGTTTTGGTTTTGTTTGTTTTGTTTTTTGTTTGTTTGTTTTGTTTTTAAGGAAGGTTGAATTTCCTTAGTCTCAATGTGAATTAGCGCCTTTTTATAACTCAAACATTGGGTGTTTTACTACTAGATTTCAGAGTGGGTCTGCATAAATTAGTATGAATACTTAAAAGTTTTCTTTTTGTTAACAAACAAAACAAAAGCGTACAACTTCACATGATTTCTGTATTCTGCAGTCTACACTTCCCTTCAGTTTGTGAGGGATTGCTCTCTGTATGTTTTGATGTTTCACCTAGCACCTAACTAACCCTCTGCCCCACAGAGTGGATGTTGGTTTGCTGTAATTCTGGGATCACACTGGCCTAGTAGCTTCTGCGATGATGGATGGGTGGATGTGGAAGAGATGCATTTTTAAAAATAAGATCTTGATATTTAAGCCTATTTTGAGTTTACAAGAATGGCTTGGATACTCAAAACAGGAAAAAGGATACTAGGTACTTTTTTTTACTAGGCACTCTTATTTGAGAAGGCAGGGATGGTATTTTCACCTATTAAATTTTACCTGTTTAATTACTGAAACCACCAGGGATGTGGCTAAAGATGAAGAGATAAATGCTACGAGATTGATGTTGTGTCAGCTTGAGACAGAGAGAGTTTCATAACTCTAGCTCGACTCACATAAGTGAGTCCTGGACATCTCCTCCTTTGTTCTCCAACCCTCACCAGAAACAGTGACTTTCTTTTAACCCAAATGCAGTCCTGTTTCTATATATGTGAACATTTTATATAAACCTGTTTTGGTATATGTTTCTTTTTCACAAGTTGTGTGTTATTTGACGGGTGTTCTAAAGCTCCTTGCTTTGGCACAGAACCAAGATGACAGAGCAGTAATGATTTTGAAAGTGCCATTCCCTCCTTGTTAAGAGACAGAAAGAAAAGTGTGAAGTTATTAACCACTATTCACCAGTGGTGTAGAAATTGGCGTAAGGCTTAATTGTCTCCTTCTACAGGCAGTCTGCATAGGTAATTTCCTGGATAATACTACTCTTAAGGAAAGGGGAAAATACCATATAGCTTTATTTTTTTTCTCCCACATCCTTTTTCCCCCTCTTTTCACAAATTGCAGATATAGGTGGATTGAAGAGAAAGGATCACTGCTAACCGAAATATTGATCTTTTCTCCAGTTTGCCCTTGCCTCATCTGCCCAGGTAATAGATTTATGGGTGACAAGGTCGCGCTTGGCAGCCTTACAGGTTTCCCATCCCCCAGATGGTTCAGCTGCCCCAGTGTTTGAACCTGATGGTGTACAAGATGTCACCGCACTGTCTTCTTGCCTGAGCCATGCTGGGTACATTTATTGCTAATTGGAAGAACCTGCTTTCAGCAGCCTGCACCGTCTGGTGGCTTGAGCGTACTTTTCACAGCAGTACAGTCAGACCCTTTAGAGACACGTCCATCTGAAATTTAAAAACAAAGCAAGCTGGTTGGGTTTTTTTTATGGCTCAGGCTTGGTTAACTGAGGGAAGACTAATAGAATTAGTGCCTTCTGTTGGTCTTTCATCCTTTGAGAAGTCAGTGTGAGCCTGTGTCAATTTGCCATATTGTAAATACTGTGTTAAATTACAGTGAGCTGAGTTTGGTAAGTTGTGGGAGTTTTGGAAGGCGGGGAGAAGAATGGCTTTATGTATGTGTTTGTGCTGAGAAGCTGTTTGATTTTAAGCCAGGGATTCCTGAGCCCTGTGGTCATCGTTTTAGAGATCTCGTACGTACTTTGAAATTTAGTGCCAGTGTCGGGTTGTATGCCTGTCCTTGCCTCATTTTTGTTACTAATTTTTTGATTGATTTGGCTTATGTCCCTTTTAAACTTGAATGTACTAGTCTCTCAGAAAAATTTAAAATTTTTCTTTGAAAATTTCCTCACTCTTAAAAAGCAAAATGAAATATAAAGCAACTGAAGTCTCTACTTGCATTTTGAAAAGAAGAGCAAAGCATGAATGATTTCCAGAAATGGTGTGGTGTTTGGAATTACTAATTCTTCTTTACACATTTGGGGCTAGTTTTCTACTACCTCTTTTTATTGGCTTTACTCTTTCACATTGGACAAAAAATTGTGGCTGAATTTTGAGGCTAAGGATGAGAATCTTCCCTTAGGGCTAGGAGTCGAGTGGGATGGGAATGGAACAGAGATACTCGGTTTCGGTCATAATTTGGAGTGTCAGGCATTTGGCTATATTTGTTTCAGGGGCTTTTCGCCCCTGCTGACTTAACCACAGACTATATTTTCAGCCCTGTGCAGGAGGGTGGTGTGCCTTCTGCAGGCAGGGAGGAGGAGGGTTGGGGAGGGGGTACTTGGGGAAAGGGATAAGCTCATGGGCTATTAATAATGTGCATTGTTCTTAAGGCCACATGTAATATTTCTGTGCACTGGCCAACAGGGTAAGGGTGTATGTTCTATTTAAGTTGGACTGCCTGGCATGGTGCGATAGACAGCTGATAATTGTATTACAGGGAAAACTCGTGTATTTCTTTTTTTTTAAGATTTTATTTATTCATTTGAGATACAGAGAGAGAGAGCACGAGCAGGGGGAGAGGCAGAGGGAGAGGGAGAAGCAGGCTTCCCGCTGAGCCAGGAGCCTGGTGTGGGGCTCAATCCCAGGACCCTGGGATTATGACCTGAGCCGAAGACGCTTAACCATCTGAGCCACCCAGGCGTCCTCGTGTATTTCTTTCTTAATGATGTCCTGATGGGGCAGGAAAAATAACTTGTTTGTGGAAGATTGGCTTAGAGTGGGTGAATATATTTAATTCAGTTACTGATTCTTGCCTCATAGCCAGAAATTCTTCAAGTAATATTTGCTGAGTGTGTACCATGGAGGGAAATGGAGACAAATGACATTGCTTGTGACCTGCGGGCTTGAGACGAAAGCCTTAGGTAATGATTCCAGTAAAACTAGAGCTAGAGCTTAGGAGGCCAAACTCGTGATTCCTTACTAGTAAACAAGAGAAAAGATCGTCTGTGGGAGCAAAAACCACACAGAAAAGCTGGAGTATGCGCTGGAGAAAGCCTGGACTGGAAGCCAAGGGTGCCACACTCACCCACTTGCTTGTTTGCTTTATATGGCTTTGAGCAAGTCAGTCATTGTGAGCCTCTATGTTTTCACTTGTCAGAGGGTGCCAGATGATAATGATTCCTACCACATGCTCCAGTTACAAAGCACCTTAACAGTATACTATTGTTTCTCATAACAGCCAAGAGGAAGGTGCCAAGCCCCTGCCGGTGTTGGGCATGGTGCCCATGTGCTGGGGATTTAGTGGTCAGTTTAAGTGTTCAAGGACCTGGTCTTCATGGAGTTTTCAGTCTGGTGGGTGAGAGCCATTAAGCAAATAGTCAAATGAATAGTCATGCTATTCTAAAGGAAAATAGCACTAACAAAAGGAATGCAAATTTCTGATTGCTGGTTAACACAGGTCCTCTGAAGAATCACGTGTTTCCTGAGCCTCTGGTATTTGAGCTGAGATCTGAAAAGTGTGTGCTGGTGCTAACTCGTGAAAAGGATTGTAGGGATAAGCATTCCAGGGTGAGGAACTGAGGGAAGACTGCAATAGCTGGAGTGTAGCAAGGGAGGGAAGAGTGATGGGAGGTGAGATTGGAGATGTGGCAGGAGTCCTACTTTGCAGGCCATGTTGAGCAAGGCGGCAGGCATTCAGCAGGTTCTATGTGGGGATGGAGGGATTGGCTCCCATTTGCATTTTGAGAAGATCACCCTGGCTGAGTGAGTTGGAGTGTTTGGAGTAGATAAGGGAAATGAATTAGGAGGCTCCTATTAAAGTATTCCAAGCAAGTGATGGTGGTTGCTTGGCTTGGCTGACAGGGGATGGGGAAGATACAGATATGACAGACATGTAAAAGAAAAGAAGTTGGCAAAACCTGGTGGTAGATTGGATGTAGGGCCTAGGATGGGGAAAGCATCAAGGACAACTCCGGAACAGCTCCTACTCCTGCGTGGCTGACTTGTGCAGGCAGATGGATGGGTTGTCTTTCACTGAGGTGAAGAGCACTGGAAGATGACCCGGTTTGGGGCCGGGAGAGGGAAAGATGAGCAGTTTGATTTGGGACATATTAATTTAGCAGATTGGAAATGCGGGAGTCATTTGGTGTGTTGAAGTAAATTGAGCCATGGACATGGATGAGATTACTTTGGAAGGGGAGAGAACAGAACAAGAAATGGGTGTAGGGCCCAGTTTTCCAGGATTCCTAGTGTGGAGTGGCTTGGGGGAGGAGGATGGACTTACAAACTTTGCTATAGAAGAGCCACCAGAGAAGGAGAAAAGGGAGGAAGACGTGGTATCATGGAAGCCAGTGAAGAGCTTCTTAGGGAGGTGGTGGATGACTGTCAGAAAGAGCCTGACAATAAAGAGTTGTGAAAATTTTCCATTGAATTTTGGAATGCAGAGGTGATCATGGACTCGGCTGGTGCTTTTTGAATACGGTGATGGTGGTGAGCGGAATTGCTGTAGGTAGAGATTGTAATTCTCCCCAGTTTGTGGTTGGGGGATTTGAGGCACAGAGAAGTAACTTGTAAAACAGTTCAACTAAGTGGCAGATCTGGAATCCAGGCCTAGGCCTGGGGGCCTTGCACTCCCTGCTCTTACGCCTCTACCTGCCATCTCCCGCCCACTAGCTTTCCAGGTGAGGCCCCGGTGAGTGCAACCCAGTGCTGCTTCTCCCCGAGCTAGGGACCCACTGAGTGCTTGCTTAACATCCCTGAGCCTCGGCTTCCTCATTTTTAGCAATGGTAACTATCCAGTGAAGTTGTTGGGTGGATTAAATGAGATGATGTTTGTCCATGCCTTGATATAGTGTTTGCTACATAATAAGTATTCAGCAAATGTTGGCTAAAAACTAAACACTTTATGTTGGCATGTCTGCTCTCTCTTCAGAGCCTCTCTTACCCCCTTCTACATTTTCTGTCACTGAAATGCTCACTGGTCTACTGTAATAAGGCCAAATTGTATGGTGTTGGTCAAATTGTTTTCTAATCTGTGTTTTAACTTTGTTGTTTCTTCTGTTTTTCGGGCCTTTGTCCACCTACATCACTAATTTCTGTGATGTCTTTTCCAGTCTTCCTCAAAACTCATTCTCCCTGACCTGTTTAACTTGACCTTCCTCACTGTTTAACTTAATGTTGTTAGTTTATATTTACATTTATTTAGTCTTACAAGTTTGATGTTCATGAGTTTGATAAGTTTATTCAGTTTTATGAAATAGATGCGGGGCCCAGAGTGGGTTTTTTTTTTCCATGTCCTTTAACGGTAATATTTCCAAAGTAGTTGTCTTCTTACCCCAGTCCTGAGATCCAATCATTAGTAAATCCTACTGCCAACTTTACATTCAAAATTTTCAGCTCAGACCGCTATCATCTCTGGCCAGGATCACCGCAGCAGCCCCCCTTCGGGGTCTCCCTTGTACTCTTGCCCCCTCTAATCCATTCTGCACACAGCAGCTTATCTCTATTTTTAAAGTGATTGCAGCATGTCGTTTCCAGCGGCTTCCCATCTTGGTTCACCTTGGCCTCCAAGGTCCTGTGTGGTTTGCCTCACTTTTCCAGTTGTCTTTTGTGCTACCCACCTGCTGCCCTCCCCTCCCCCACTTTTGCTCACCCCCACTGACCACCACTTTCTTTCAGTTCCACACACACATTTCAGTTCTGTCCCTCCATAGGGCCCTTATGCATCTGGGCCCCTCTGCCCAGAATGTTCCTCCCCAGGTTTGGTGCAGCATTGCATGTTTCTCTCTGTCATTAGATCTCAGCTTGTATTGCACCTTACTGGTAAGGCCTTCCCTGACTCCTCTGCCTAAATACGTTCATCCACCCCACTTCCAGCTTTCGTTTGTAAATTAAATTTTTTTTTCTTTTTTCCCATTATTTTTTATAGAGTAAAATAACATATTCATGTGGCCATCTCCCAGAGCATTTAAGATTTTGTCATAATTGCTTCATATTTTCTTTGAATAAAAGAAAGCCTTACAGATAATTTGTGTCCTCTGTGTTCCCTTCCCCAGGCTCCTTCCCTCTCCATAGGCAACTACTATTGTAAAGTTGATATGTCTGTTTCCTTTTTGTATGCTTTTGTTACTCTTGAATGTGCCCATTTAATTGATGTAAATGATACATCATTTTTGAGTTTGCAGCTTGCTTTTTTTCTCTTATAGTTGTCTTTATGAACTCTGTGTTGATACATATAGATCTGATCATTCATTTGAACTGCTCTCTACTGTCCCATCCTAGGAACATTCTGTAGTTTATTTTTCCATTTCTCTAGTAGATGGTCTTTTAGGTTGTTGGTATTTCACTATTATGAAAAGTAGACCTTCCTGTGCTTGTCTCTTTATATGTGTGAGAGTTCCCTCTGTCCTATTCTTTTCTTGCTCAGCACCATTTTGTTCCCATTTTGGCTGTCATCGTTTTGCATTCCCTGACTTGTTTTCATGTTTTTATTTCATTGTCTGTATTAAGGTCATGAGCTCTATTAGGGTAGGGAGTTTGTTTTACTCAGCCATACGCATACAGCCCCTAGCTCGGACATTGGCACATAGTAGGTACTTGGTTGATACTTGTTGCATGCATTCAGCTACCTGCTTTCCATCTTTCTTGTATACTTCATCCCTTTGGTTTTTGAACTTGGGTTTTCAGATTATTGAAGAAAAGTGAACACTGATGAAATGAGTTGCCAAATCCTATGAGCAGTGAGTACAGGTGATTAGGTCATTCTGACATGCAGAGAACCTGAAAAGAAACAAAGTTGAAAAGCAAGTTTAAAATTTAAAGCAAGTTTGGATTAAATACTTTTTTCATCTCGAAATTTGGAGATGAGAGGACTTGGAGCCACGTACGTAGGAGACTAGTTTTGGTGAAAAAAGCTCTGTTGATCACTTGTGGGTCCTTTGCACATCTTTAGCATTATTTATTATTACAGAATTGTGGGAGGCTCAGGGGATTTTGTTATTTTGTAAAATCATTTTACTTCAAAATTAGAAAATGAACAGCTATAGGTTACTTGTTTTTGGAGTGGGACTTGAGGTAGGCACAGGAGACACGGCCATAGATAAAGGGACTTGAGAGGAAATCTGTTGATCTTTGAAGCACAATTATTTAAATCACTTTTTTAAAATGCCCATTTTTGGGGCACCTGGCTGGCTCGCTCAGAAGAGCATACGACTCTTGATCTCAGGGTTGTGGGTTTGAGCCCCACGTTGAGTGTAGAGATTACTAAAAAAATAAACTTTTTTTTAAGATTTTATTTATTTATTTGACAGAGAGAGAGACAGAGAGAGAGGGAACACAAGCAGGGGGAGTGGGAGAGGGAGAAGCAGACTCCCCGCTGAGCAGGGAGCCCAATGTGGGGCTCGATCCCAGGACCCTGGGATCATGACCTGAGCCGAAGGCGGGCGCTTAACGACTGAGCCACCCAGATGCCCAAAAATAAATAAACTTTTAAAAAGTACTCCTTTTTATTAGGGTCCACTGAATCAGTGCATGTGTTCTGTGCTTTGGTTTTTGAAACTGTTAAAAGTTTCTGTATTACGGACTTCACATTTAACTCTTTGATGCTCACACACTAAATTCACTTGCAGAGAGAGGGAAGACCAAATCATAGGAGCCAACAGATTTACCTGCACCCCTCTGCTATTCTTAAAATGGAGATTGCTGCTCTAGTCACACCTGGGGCCTCATTTCCAGTATAGGGCATCTTATTCTGTCCTCTAGGAGCCTGTACAAACCATAACATTGAATCACTGTCAATTATATTGGGAGGTATTTATTAGAGAGAAACAGTACAGTTGTAGTTAGGTCCTCTGCTAATGAGTCCTGATTTATTCTTTTTCAGTTTAGGGTATATTGGGTCCCCCTCCCCCACTCAGTACATCGTGGCACATGTGACTGGCTCTTAGGTTGGGTGACAGTTATTGTGAACTTCCAAAGAGGATGAGGATCTGCTCTCACTTTCCCCTCTGTATGTAAATAGTACATAATTAGACACACAGCTCAATTAGGGATAATAGTAATAATAGTTAAGATACGTTAAACATTTAATGCTCGCCCAATGCCGTTCTAAGCACTTTATCCTAAGAGCAGAAACCTACCACAACATATAAGCAAAAAAAAAAAAAAAAAAACCAAACCTGTTCCATTTGTGTAAAATGTCAGAGTCATGTTACTGTGGGGTTTATGAAAAAGTCTTTTTCAATTTCTTTTCTGGTTGCTGTGTGTGTGTGTGGCAGGTGGCATGGAGGAGAAAATGTTTTCCTTTATTAGATGTATAGAAATGTACTGAACTGAGAAAATCTAAATGGTCATGAGCTAGTTATTTCCTAACACCCTGCCTGCTCCTCAGCCACCCCCTCAATAAAAGCTTCAGCCTGTTCCTGTACATGGGGACTGGGTGGAGGCTGGGGCCAATCCGCAGTCTTGAGTTAGATCTGAATTTGCCTGACTGTGAGGCAAGTTAGCACGGGCTTTTATGCTTCTGATCTCCATTTTATAGATGAGAGAACTGAAGTGGGACGATGTCAGTAGCTCGCCCAGGGTTGCCGGGCTAGTGAATGACAGAGCCATAATTCAAATCCAGGCAGTCTGAGCGTTCTTAACTGCCCCCAGTGTATGTTGCCTGTGTTTTTTTTTTTGCGAGTTTGTGTATGCAACAGGCATCCTGAGAGGGGAGAAAATAGTGTTACATCTTCACAGTGCTTGGAGCCATTTTGGTTTGAGAGGTTGTATGCTAATTAACAGATAGCACTCTGGGTTGGTTAGTATTTGCTACCACTGTAGATTTTCCGTGCATGTGGACACTCCTTTTACTCCCACAGTCCTGTGACGCCAAACGTGAGGGAATTTGAATGGTCATGATCACTGTGGCCCTAGGAATGAAATTCTTAAGGATGAGGACCAGGTGGGGAATCCTGCATGGAAAGACAGGGATGAGGGGGAATACTTCCTTCTGTCGTTATGTGTTTCGTGGCATCAATGGTGGTGGTGCCATCCACCACAGCTAAAACTGGGATGGTTCTGGAGCATGTCTTTGTGTAGCTTGTCTGTGGGGCTGGCTGCCTGTTACAATGGCGAAGGTCGTAGAGTGTTTGCCGTAAGCAGAATAAACAAATAGGTCCAGAAAAATGTCTTCAGTAATCTTTGCTTGATGAGCAGTACCTAGAGGTTGTTGAAAACAAATGAAGGGGATAAAAACTCCCCTAACTTTTATTTACCAGTCAGATTGCATAGGAAAAAAATAGCCTATTTTTAGACCGAGGCTCCAATTATGCTAAGCCTTGAGGATAATGAAACAGTCTGACACAAAAGAGTGTGGTGACGCAAGTTTGTGTGGTGAAATTCCAAGACATTCACTGACTTTTTAGGATTCTGCACAGTGAATATTAAGCTCCTGAAGTGTTTGTTGCCCAGAAACAGTGCTTTATTCTTTTACATGCAGCGGAATGAAGTGAACCTGTGTTGTAATTTGTTTCTTGCATGGAAAAAGGGAGAGTGAGCACACATCATCTATCCCTGCACCCTATCTCTGGCCTCTTGTGTGTCCCTTTTATTTGCTGAAGACACTCAGTCATGCTGTTGTTAATGCTGCATATTGCCTCCTGTTTTGAGTCACTCTAATTTTTCTGCATGTTCTATGACGATGAGGGTCTCCAATTTTTCAATTAATTTTATGTTGCAGATGTAGCAGAATTGGGAGGCTTTTTCCTGCTGCTCTTTCTTCATTCTGCATCTGAATTACCCTTAGCTTTTTGCTCCTGTTCTTTCTTAATCATGTCAGGTGACATCTTTCCTTGGAACTTACTAGTTTGGGGGATTTAAGTGAAATGCATGCTGGCACAGGGCTTCATTGGCTGCGTTGATGGAATTTAGCCATTGGTACTTTCCAGTCTCACATTGCCTTTCTATTTACAGGTTTGGTAATGGGCTTTTGGGTTTTTATTCTGCTGCCTGTGATTGTCTTCCAGAAAATGAAGCTGAGGTGCTCAGTGCTCATGTGATGCAAAGTGTAGAGCTTCCTTCCAAGGCACCTTGTTTCCTTACTCCCTGAATTGAATCCTGCTATAGCTTGGGTCCTAAGGAATCTCCTGGAGTCAAGAGCTCTGCCATCTTCCACTTAGCCTCAGAGTTTTCTTTTTGAAAGCGGTCACCGGAAGAACAAGTGCAGGAAGGCAGAAGGAAAGAACTGTCAAACCCAAGAAGCCAAAGTTGTGAGCTCCTGGCACTGGTGGTTGACGGAAGGCTTTGATGAAGTGGGGGAGGGAATGGCCTGTGGAGGAGATGAGAGAGCTTCTTATTAGATTCAGACTGAAGTGCCTTGGTGTGACCTGTGCAATACCAGAAAACATAACATAGCCATCAGATGATTGATAAGGATGGTGTGGTTAGATGAAGGGGGAGCTAGGAAATGGCTCTGGCTGGGTGCCTGCTATCCACATACAGTACTTACTCAGTTTCATTTAATCTCCCGCAACCCTGTGGGTAGGGAATATTATCTTTTTACAAATGAGAAAAAAGTCTCAAAGGGATTGAGAAAATTGCCAAGGTCTCTTTACTTATAAGTGGCTCAAATGAATATGGCAGTTTATAGCTGTCCCGCTCTTCTGAAATACAGACACCAACAGTATTTATCTTCTTACGTTTGGTAAGTAAAATACCTGGTGGTCCATCCACTACAAAGGTTGCGATAGCTTTTTTGTTACTAAACCTCAGTAGAGATCTCTTAAAACTGTAGATGGTCCAAATTCAGTTTGGTTTTGTGGCCTACTATGTGCCGGGTGCAATATTGAGTCCTGAGGATCCAAGAGTGAGTAAGACTATGGTTTCTGATCAGAGTCTGAGTCAAGAGTGTGGTGGAGGAAAAGGAAAGACGATGACCTGTAAAGAAATATGTTACCATATGATTAAGATATATTTTTTTAAAAGGAGGTAATTACCTGGAGGTTAGAGAATGATGTCCACGTCCATAGAATAGTTCCTACTATGAGTTCATGGATTCTTTGGTCATTGATTGCCAGGACTTGCCCAGAGAGGTATGGGATGCTGTTTTTGTTAGGGGTAAAGCTGAAGAGAAACCGTGCATTGTTGTCACAACCTTGGGAGTCTTTCTTTTCTAGCCAGCAATCTGAATTCATTTGGGTAACAAAGTTTTTTGGTTTTGGTAAATGAACAATTTTGCATTTCTATAGCTATTAAGCTTTTTTTTCCTTTACTTTTTAAAAGTTCCTTTATTTAAGTAATCTCTACACCCAGTGTGGGGTTCAAACTCAAGACCCTGAGATCGAAAGTCACATGCTCTTCTGACTGAACCAGCCAGGCGCCCCAGCTTTTTCTTTTCTTAATTTTGAACTCTTCTCACCCCCTTCTGTAACTGGAGGGCAGAGGGGTTTCTAATTCCAACTTAGCACATAACTGTCATTCAACAAAAATGTTTTGCCATGGGGCAACAGAACTTGAAATCTTCCTGTGATTAATTTGTATTGATTTTTTGGGAAAGAGATAGAAGGGGATTCATTTTTATTGGATAAAAAGCTGCCTCCTCACCTCAACAACAGCAAAAATTACAGATAAATCATTAAGTGTAAATCACAGCCCAAAATAAGTGAAAAAAATTTCATAACTTAGGTTTCTTTTATAAATTTCATCTTCCAGCCAGATGCATTCCATCTCAGCCCAGAATGCTGGCGGTATTTGCAATTCTTAAACTGTGTTTCACCCTTGCTATGTACTACGTGCTCCACAAAGAATAATGCAATTATGAAATGACTTGGTAGTCTCTGAGGAATCCTGGATAATAGGTGTTCCAGAGTCTGCCAGACTTGGAGACCACTGCCCCTTCCTGGGGCAAACTGATTTCAGGTCTTTCTCATCATGGGAAGATGGCAATGGTAGGGAGGGTGTCAAGAATCAAAGATGAGTCAGGATGTTTTACATGCTCTCATTCTCTAATAAACACAGTATAAAGCAGCACTTGAACATAGCCCTTGGCCTGATAGTGGGATTCTGTAGCGCCTCAGACATTGAAAGGTGGTGAATCTTTCAGTGCTTTTTTCAGGGCAGAAATAGCAAAGTCATCAAAGCATAACTCTTGTATTTGGGATGCAAATTACATATAACCATGTCAGGATTTTCTTGAGAGTTTCAGTCTAGAAGACCAAAGACAGTGTTGATTCTGTTTCCTAAAAGGTAACTCAAGGAAATTATAGACTAGTAAGCTATACAATGCAATTCTAGAAAAAATTGCTCAGCAGTTGTTTTTCAGCATTTTATAGTGAGGGCTAAGAATTAGTATTGGTTCACCAAGAACAGGTAGTGTAGTTAATTTTGTTTTTTCCTTTTAGGCTTAATATTGGGTGGAACCACATGAAAGTGGTAATCTCGAAAATTGAAACCACATGAAAGTGCTAATCTTGAAAATTGAAAGTAGTTGGATATCAACAATTTCATAGCTTCATTCTAAGAATTTTTATTGCATTTTTTTCCTGATAGTACAATTAGTGTATGTTCATTAGAGCATTCTTAGAAAATAAAGGAAAATAAAATTTACTCATAACCTAACAATCTATATTTAGGCATTTCTTTCTGCCTTTCCCTATGTGATGATGTTCACAAGAATATTATTTAAAAAAAACATAATTTAGATTATAGTTCATTTTGGTAGAGTATCTATTTATATTAAACCTATAGTAAGCCTATCCCTGTAATATTTATAGAAACAGAATTTTTACTGTTATGATTTCAGCAAGTAGATGTCACATCATTTATCTATAGCCCTATTTTAAGACATGTTGCTTCTAATGTTTTACTATTATAAATAATGCTGTGATAAACATCTACATGAATCTTGGTCCACATCTCTGATAATTTCCTTAGGATAAATTTTCAAAAGTGGAATTTCTGGGTGAAAGGGTATGAACTCTTAAAACTTATTTCCAAGTTGCTTGCCGTAGATGTACTCTTTTATGCTTCCATCAGCAGTGTGTGGGAGAACCTGTCTTACTAAAATCTCACCATATTAGCTATTACTTCTAAAACCAACAGAAGAAACCAGATAGGCCAATTTTAGATTTCCATTTTTGATAGGTTTTACTAAATATATAATTTGATTTTGATTTTATCAAAGGACTTGAAAATGTTTCTCATAATATCATTAGGGTCCAGTCAAGCCAGTGTGAACTGAATGTGGGTAGAATTGGGGGAATCTCTAGTTTCCAAACAGCTGGATGCTAGAGAGGTTTTTTTAGTGGAGTTTCAACTGGTAGGGACACTTCCGTTATCACGTGGTGAGGCTCAGGGACACTGTCCTGGTGAGTATTACTTGTAGAGACTTAGATGAAAACAGAAAATGCAGTTAGCAGATTTGCAGCTATGTCACAAAGTTGAGAGGGCTGGCTGTTAGTTCTGTCCAGCCAGACTGGGGGCTCTTTAAACAAAGGAGCTAGAGTACTGAGAGCATTTCTTCTGGAGTCAGCCGTGTGGCTTTGGGTAGTTACCTAACCTCTCTGTGCCTCAGTTCCTTCATCTCTAAAATAGAAATCAGCAGAATACTTACTTCACATGTTTGTTTGGAAGATTAAATGAGTTATTAAGTATAAAGCACTGAGAATAATTCTTGGCCATTAGTAAAGGATCTATAAAAGTTAGCTGCTTTTGGGGTGCCTGGGTGGCTCAGTCATTAGGCATCTGCCTTTGGCTCGGGTCATGATCCCAGGGTCTTGGGATCGAGTCCCATATCAGGCTCCCTGCTTGGCGGAGAGCCTGCTTCTCCCTCTCCCACTCCCCCTGCTTGTGTTCCTGCTCTCGCTGTCTCTCTCTCTGTCAAATAAATAAATAAAATCTTTAAAAAAAAAAAAAGCTGCTTTTTACTGTTGTTCATCGTTTCCTCTCTTAAATGGTAGATAACACATACTTCTTCACTTCATGAATGAATGACAGAATCAACATCTTAGAGACTTTGTAGGCAGGTAGAATGGGCCCATACTGCAAATGAAATGTAATAGACAAGTCTTACATTTATGTTTTATAATATTGGACTGTTGTGTAAAGAAAGGGTTGAGATTTATCCTGGGTAGCTCCCTAAAGTAGAGAGGAGTTAACTGACAGAAATTTTCTTTCTTTTTCTTTCTTTCTTTCTTTTCTTTTCTTTCTTTCTTTTTCTTTCTTTCCTTTCCTTTCCTTTCCTTTCCTTTCCTTCTTTTCCTTTCCTTTCCTTTCTTTTCTTTCTTTTCTTTTCTTTCTTTCTTTCTTTCTTTCTACTAATTAGCTCTACTAAGCAGTGGAGTTGCCCTTTCAGGTAGTGGGAAAAAATCAAACAGAAACTTCCAGACCATTGCAAGTATATGATAGAAAAGAGAAGCCTTCTTTGAACCAGAGGTTAGGCTAGATGACCTCTGAAGTCTCTTCCAGCTGTAGGCCGGTTCTGTGATTCTGAGTGGAATATGTAGGATTATCACAAAGCATGTAGTAAGGCCCTATAAGTGTATCATTGGAAAGGTTGATGCTGTTAATCCGGGCCCAGCTCAGTCCGGCCCTCCCTGCTTCACTTTCTTTCACCTGTTGTATGTCAGCCTGGCAGTGGCCCATTGCCCCCACTTTATGCCATCTTAAAGCCTAGCCTCATGTCCTAGGCTGCCCCCTCCTCCACAGCAGTGCCAATGGGACGAGTATTTGGAACAGGGGCACATTTTTACATTTTTGGGTAAACAAAATCAGAAGAAAAACTGTTGCTTGCAAAGTGTATCTCAGAAGTGTTTAAAAAACCAAGCAGAAGATTTGGTGCATGCTGGATATGCTTTTGTTGTAGCCTTCAAAGGGGTCGAGGGTTGATTTCACCTTTTGCTCAAGAGTTCTGGGCTCCGGGCTTCTTACTTGCCTGGTGTCTCCCCCTAAGTGTAGCATCAGTATTTAATCCCGTGGGAGGTTGTCACTGAGCCCCTACTGTCACACATTCTCTTTGGGCTTATATACCTTGGGCTGAAATGGTTTTTCTCATTATGAACTCTGATCCTTTGCCCTTAAGCTATTTAAAGGTGGCTTCCAAATCAAGTTAGAAAGCTGGCTTGGGAGCCCAACGGTTGCTTGCTTTCTTACGGCTCTATGCCGAATGATTTCTGACATGTCTTGTCATTGTTTTGTGCTGCTCTCCCCATTTATAATATTTGGAGCATTGGCTTTTTGCCACACTTGTCAAGGATTTATGGGAGTTAATGACATGTAGTGTATAAAGTGCTTTGGGATTCTTTCATGCAACTTGGTATTATCTTGAAAGCAAGAGGTTTAACTGTTCATTTGTTAGATAACTAGTGGGATTTTAAACAGATGTAATCACACCATGTCTATTATTTAATGTATTAGGGGATAAGCACCAACTTTTACTGCTCAAATTTTAAACAAAGTGGCATTCTTTTTTTTTTTTTTTTCCCTGTTTATAAAACCTGTTATTAGGAAATGCCTCGGGAAAAATTGGGAGTCAGGGTCCTGAAGAAATTCTTCAATTCGTGTTTTTTAATGTTCTGGTTTGTCCTTAGTTTTGTTGCCTGGCGCTCAGTAGTTGGAGTGAAGAACTCATGGCGCCACCATTGTGCTGTGGCTACCAGGGGGCGTCTGTAGCTTTGTCACAGAGATGTTAACTGAGGTCCGTGCCGGGCAGTGTGCAGCCCAAAGGGTTGCTGCCCTGTGTGCCAGGTGGGTTAATATGTTTTAGAGAAAGCATCTGTGGAATTTTACAGTGGATATTCTTTTGCAGCCATATTAATTTTACCCCTTTTGAGTCGTATCGGTTTACCAGCCAGAATCTAGAGCATGCAAATGCATTATCAGAGTGATTTGAAACAGTTATGACACATAGGGAGTGAACTTTATGGGGATGATTCTGATGCTTTCAAGGCCTAGGGTCTCATTGCATATATTTTGAGTTAGAGCGGTAAGCCTGGTGCCTTAAGAGGGCTTTGCTTCTCCTTTTAATCTTTGGAATTTATGAAACCAGCGGCTTTGTGGCCTTCAGTAGGAGCATTCACGTAGAGCCTGAAGGCCCTTGGAATAGTGAAGCCAGAGAGAGGAATAGATCTGTTTACTCTTGTCCTTGTGTTGAGTTAATGTGTACAGTGTAGAGCTCTGCAAGGTAAAAGTGAGGATCGTAGAGCTGGAATACATGGACGATTTTTTAAAAGATTACTAAGTTTTAGATTTCTGGACTCATTTAGGCTGAAGGGAACCTTAGTCCAACCCCCTTGTTTTATAAATGAAAAAGTGGAAGTCCATAGGGTCCCACTGAACCAGAATCAGGACTGATCTAAAACCCAGGGGTCTGCCTTCCCACACCAGAGCTTGGATCTTATCATTCTGATAACTGCCATAGAACACCACTGCAGCGTTTAGAAAATACTGAATCATCATATAAGAAAATGACTCTACCACTAAAATAATGCAGTTGTTGAGTCTGTAGTCCAAGCAGGTTTTATCATTTGTATTAAGTAACCTCAGCTGTTCCATAGTCTGTCTTTGGAAAGTCTGAGCTATTTATTTTGTCCACCTTTTACCGAATGCTTACTCTCTTATTGCCACTTAAAAGTCATCTGGAAGACTCATGCTGACAATGTAATGCACGGTGAAGGAAGGGGGTCAAGTAGGAAAACATAATTATTGCATGCACGGTCTCTTTAAAGGCTGTTTTCCCTCCTCTGTCTTTTCCCCGGCCTAGTTGGGTGGATCTGATTTATATAGCTTTGTTTTCCCCTTTCTTTTCCTAAATTGGGTAAGAGCTGGAAAACTATTCAGGAGAAGCTGCAAACTGTAGCAAAGCATGTGAGAAAGACAGTAGTTTGTGCCTGTCTCAGCCTTGTTATAGATCTGTGGGTAGTCTGGAGCTTACAAAACTGTACTTAAATATTTTCTGTAATATAGGTTGAGGACAGATTTCTATTTGCTGTTGATGACTGTCAAAACAACTTCCCTAGAACGATTGTCACAGATTGCGAGGCCTCATTTTCTGATGGAGAAACTGCTTTGGTTTATCCTCACTGTATTTTTACATGATTATTTCTTATTTTCTCAAGTGCTTATGACATTTAATAAATTTGCAGTTGAGAATTGTGGCAGCCAGTAATGTGAGATAGGGAAATTGGGCACCTGGAAACTATTTAAATACAAACAAATGACAATACAACTTAACCAGCAAGAATATGATTTTGAAATTGTGAATGAAAGTGATCTAGGCTCGAGACAAGCTGAAACTGTATTTCCTCCTTCATTCCTTTCTTACCCAAAGTTGCTTTTCCTTCAAACATAGGCAAGTCTTTTGTGTAATCCTTGGGAATTGATACTTCATAGGAGTTCTTTACTTCAGTTATCGATGGGTGGTATTCTTAAGATTCAGTGCTGAAGATGTGGCTTTTTTCAGCTGTGTTTTGCTGAATCCCAAGCTTCTTCAAGGCATACTGTAAAACCAGCCCTATTAATAGGCAGATGTTTGTACAGTACAGTTTATGTCTGCTTTGTTTTTTACATTTGGTTTCAGCCAAGGTGGGCTACTACTCTGAAGGATGAAATGCAATCCAAAAAGGTTTGGCCAAAATAACTTTGTAAGCCTCCTCACTATATGAATATTTAGGAAATAGTCTGCTTGCAGGAAAAAATGTCTTGTTAGGTTTTAGTTACACCAAAAACATTTTGAGCAACTAGCCTCGATATGTAGGGCCAAATTACTTGAATGCTGAAATCGTATTGTTTTGGAAAGGACTATAATATTCAGCTTTCTCGTTGTGTCATATGTTCTTGTTAAGGTGCAATGCAAAGGAAGTACTAGGTAAATATATTTTTCCAAGGCCTACACTTTTTTAGTCTTTATTTTTTTTATTTTTAAAGCCTTTGTGGGGCGCCTGGATGGCTCAGTCGTTGAGTGTCTGCCTTTGGCTCGGGTCGTGATCCTGGGGTCCTGCGATTGGGCCCGGCATCAGGCTCCCTGCTCTGCGGGAGGCCTGCTTCTCCCTCTCCCACTCCCTCTGCTTGTGTTCCCTCTCTCACTGTGTCTCTCTCTGTCAAATAAATAAATAAAATCTTTAAAAAAAAATAAAACCTTCTTTGTGTTAGGTTTTATTGTGGTAAAAAATGCATAAAATTTACCATATTAACTATTTCTAAGCTTACAGCTCAGTAGTGTTAAGTATATTCATATTGTTGTGAGATAGATCTCCAGAAGTTTTTCATTTTGCATGACTGAAACTCTATACCTATTGAATAGCAGCTCTCCCTTTCCCTTCTCCCTGGCTCCTGCTAATCACTGTTCTGCTTTCTGTTTATGTGAATTTGACTACTTTAGATATCTCCTATAAGTGGAATCATCTAGTATTTGTCTTTTTGTGACTGGTTTATTTCTCTGGGCATAATAGCCTCAAGGCTCATCTGTGTTAGAGCACGTGACAGGATTTCCATCCTTTTATAGGCTGAATCTTATGTATGTATGTACCACATTTTGTTTATTTGTTCATCCTTTGAAAGACATTCGGGTTTCTGCCACCTCTCTTGACTATTGTGTTTAATCTTAAAATTTTATGTTTCTTGGATAATACGTTTTTGCCGGGTTAAAATCAAACATGAACGTTGGTAGATATGTATGTGTGATTGAGTGTAACAGTGGACAGAGGTGTGTAAAATACTGTGGCTTTGATGATTAGAATATATATCTCTCTTAAAATTCTGTAGTATTGATAGTAATTTAAATATACTTAGGTATTTTATAAGTATTCTATTTTGGTTTTTTATGTATGCTTAAAATGTTTTTAAAGTTGATTGTCAACCAAATGGCCCTGGTAACTGCAGGTAAAGTCATTGAGGTTGTGCAGTATTAATAGATGAGGTTTTCCCAGGTGTGTACAGCCTTAAATTTTCTTGAAACTGAAATTGCCTCTGAGCTCTTTTAAAATGCTCATTTACAGTTTTACGCCTGAGACCTACTGTCGTTTATAAAAGCATCTCTTTGAAGTTCGGTGAAGCATCATGTAAGCAGCCAGACGATACACGCACGGTATGCAGTTCACCACCAATTGGAGTACAGTAGGAAGTGGGTATTTGCCTTTTGGAATCTTGGGAAGAGTACTGTTTCCTTTGACTAACCCTCATGGAATCATTAAATATGGAGAGAATATTGAGCTTGCTTCTCCATAAGAAATTCACTTGAGCTTCTTGTTACCATTCATTGCCTCTATGGGCCAAAGGAAATGAAAGCGTGGGCAGGCAGTCAGTTGGCTACTGATATAAAACGGAAGTGAAACATAGGACTGTCTTTAATAGGTGGTGAAAGTATACATAATTAACAGTAATTTCATAAGGTCTTGTAAATAGTTTTTCATATACCTGATGTGAATAAGAATTAGTAATGCCAGGTGATAAGGAAAGCATTATTTTAATGTTTGTATATGTCTTGGAGATGGAAGATAGGATTATTATTATTTTTTTATTGTTATGTTAATCCCCATACATTACATCATTCGTTTTAGATGTAGTGTTCCATGATTCATTGTTTGTGCATAACACCCAGTGCTCCATGCAGAACGTGCCCTCCTCAATACCCATCACCAGGCTAACCCATCCGG
>NC_138385.1:88280202-88327238 GCF_054177405.1 Leptonychotes weddellii | reverse complement strand
TTCATGAGTATTTTATAGTTTTCTGAGTACAGATCCTTTGCCTCTTTGGTTAGATTTATGCCTAGGTATCTTATGGTTTTGGGTGCAATTGTAAATGGGATCGACTCCTTAATTTCTCTTTCTTCTGTCTTGTTGTTGGTGTATAGGAATGCCACTGACTTCTGTGCATTGATTTTATATCCTGCCAGTTTACTGAATTCCTGTATGAGTTCTAGCAGTTTTGGGGTGGAGTCTTTGGGGTTTTCCACATAAAATATCATATCGGAAGATAGGATTATTTAAAGAAGAACAACAACAACGAAAAACAGAAGATGTTTCAGGGCCAGTAAACAAGTTTATTTGATTTGTTTTTAGGATTTACCCTTAATAAGAGTGGTCAGATATTCTTAGTAGTTTATTTTTTTTATGATACAAGATAAGAGCAGCTTGACATCAAAGTTTTAGATACATATGTTGCTACTTGATTTCCAGAGTCTTGTAAAACATATTATTAGATGGCCTATACTCATTTTCTAAATTAAAATACATTAAAATTATTTTGGTTTTGAGAGCTTTTGAGAAATTATCTGACTTTATTTTTTTTAAAGATACTTATTTAACAGAGAGAGATACAGCAAGAGAGGGAACACAAGCAGGGGGAGTGGGAGAGGGAGAAGCAGGCTCCCCGTAGAGCAGGGAGCCCGATGGACTTGATCCCAGGACCCTGGGATCATGACCTGAGCCGAAGGCAGACGCTTAACCGACTGAGCCACCCAGGCGCCCGAGAAATTATCTGACTTTATATAGTTGGTATTTAATGTCTTTTTCCTCTCTGCTGGGCACTATCCTGAGCGTTGTACATGCCTTAGTTTATTTAGTCCTCACTGATATACTATGAAATTATTATTCATTTTACCGAAGAGTAAATGAGCCACAGAGAAGCTACATAACTTAAGGTCACATATGTAGTGATGGGAAGTAAGATTTGATTTGAATCCAGGCAGTTGATCCTAAACGTACATTGATCATATTAATGACTATGTTGTGTTAGTTCATACTTGGCATGCAAATGTTCTTGGCATTCAGCACATTGTAGGGTTTGAGCAAATGTTGGTTATTTCTATTGAATTTCTTAGGTTGCCTGGAGATGCTATAAAAGTTTGCTATAGGGTCCACCTGGGTAGCTCAGTCAGTGAAGCAACTGACTTTTAATCTCAGTTCAGGTCTTGATATCAGGGTCATGAGTTGAAGCCCTGCATTGGGCTCCACACTGGGCATGGTGCCTACTTAAAAAAAAAAGTTTGCTGGGTGCCTGGGTGGCTCAGTTGGTTAAGCGACTGCCTTCGGCTCAGGTCATGATCCTGGAGTCCCGGGATCTAGTCCCGCATCGGGCTCCCTGCTCAACAGGGAGTCTGCTTCTCCCTCTCCTGCTCCCCCCTCTTGTGCCCTTTCTCTCTCTCACTCTCTCTCTCAAATAAATAAATAAAATCTTAAAAAAAAAAAAAGTTTGCTGTAAAAATATGATAGGGAGCCATTGCTCTGGAGACTGCTGATTTACCTGATTGATTTCAAGCCAGGATTTGCTTGGCCACTGACATCTAACCTTGAGGTTAATATATTTTTATTTTTTTAAGGTTTTATTTATTCATTATTTTAGTAATCTCTGCACCCAGCATGGGGCTTGAGCTCACAACCCTGAGATCAAGAGTCTTATGCTCTTCTAACTGACCCAGCCAGGTGCCCCTAACCTTGAGGTTAATTTAAAGTCAGTTCTAAGAGAAACTGAAGAATGACCTCAGACAGTCATTTAAGTAGAAGATACTGTTTTGTCAGTGTAGTATGATGATATAAAACTTTTGTCCTCTGCTTTCGTAATTATAGAAAAAGAGAGTTGAAGAACTGGTCCTGACTTTTGGGGTAGTCCGATTCAGTCCCTCCACTTTACCAGTTGACAAAACAGGTTGAAGAACCTTCTTTTTCATAGAGCATGCCGGAGCCAGGATTGATGATATAATAGCTCACACTGGCATAACTTTTACCATGTGCCAGACCCTCTTCTAGGTGCTTTATGTATGTAAGCTCATTAATTCCTGAGAACAAGCCTATGAAGTGAATATTGCTATATACCTATTTTACAGACGAGGAAACCAAAGTTATGTAACCTACCACAAGTCACACAGCTAGTAAGCAGTGGAGCCAGGATTTGAATTTAGGCAATTTGGCACCAGAGTCTGTGCTCTTAACCACCCTGTTAATGGTTGTAATATAATGTAATTACCTTCTTTTTTTTTAGGGCAGAAATAATTGAATATCAGTCATTTCATAAGGTTCAGTCTGACATAATTTGAGATCCTTCCACAGCATTTCACCAATTCCCCACAATGGGTGTTTGTGGTTATTAGCAATATCTGCTTATGCAGGATTTTTTCCCTAGGGTCCTAACCCCCTAGAAAGATGCTGATTTTTTTTTTCTATTTTTGCATGTATCTCCATTATGCTTTTTCTATCATTAGTATTCATTTTTCCTAATTGGTATTTTTAAAATTTCTGTTTTACAAATAGGATGACTTTGCCATTGCCTATTCTAGTATCATGTTGAATAGAAGTAGTTAGAGTGGAAATCCTTATCTTGTTCCTGATTTTAGGGGAAAGCATTCAGTCTGGTAGCATTAAGTATATTGTCAACTATAGGTTTTTCTTAGATACTGTTTTTCAAGTTGAAGAAATGCCTTTCTGTTCTTACTTTCCTGAGAGTTTTTTTAATTGAAGTATGATTGACATACAAAGTTAGAGTTTTTGTTTGTTTGTTTGTTTTTTTTTAAAGAGAGACAGAGAGAGAGGGGACACAAGCAGGGGGAGTGGGAGAGGGAGAAGCAGGCTTCCCGCTGAGCAGGGAGCCCGATGTGGGGCTCGATCCCGGGACCCTGGGATCATGACCTGAGCCGAAGGCAGACGCCCAACCATCCGAGCCACCCAGGCGCCCCAGAGTTTTTGTTTTTAATTAGGAATGGATGTTGGATTTTTTCAAATGCCTTTTCTATGTCTATTGACAGTCATAAGGTTTTTTTGATTGTTTAGCTCTTTTATTTTTTAGTTTGTTCGTATGTTGATTTATATTGATTTTCAAATGTTAAATCAGCCCTGCATTTTTGGGGAAAGCTTCACTTGGTCATGATATACTATCCTTTTTATGTATTCTTGGATTCGATTAGCTGAAACTTGTAGAATTTTTGCATTTATGTTCACAAGAAGTTTTGCATTATGTTCACAAGAAATTTTGCATTAGTCTTAAGTTTTCTTTTCTTGTAATATCTTTTTCAGTCTCAGACCAGGGTAATACTAGCTTTATAGAATGTGTTGGGAAGTATTCCTTCTTCAATTTTCTGGGAAAGTTTTTGTGGAATTGGTACTATTTCTTCCTTAAATGTTTGGAGTAATATACCACTGAAGCCATCTAGGCCTGGACTTTAATCTGTGTAAAAGATTTTAAGCACAAATTCTGTCTCTTTAAGATATATAGGGCCGTTCAAGTTATCTCTTTCTTCTTACATGAGCTTTGGTAGTTTGTATCTTTCAAGAAATTTGTCTAGCTTATTGGCATGAGGTTGTTTATATTAGCTGTAGAATTGGTAGTGGTGTCATCTCTGTCATTCCTGATATTGGTAATTTGTGTTTTTTATTTTTTCCAGCTACTGTGGTCACCCTAAACTCTGTCGTCTGCCTCTTTAAGCCAGTTAGACAACTGCTCCAGAGAGTCAGGCATAAAGCTGGAGAAATGGGCAGCCTGCCTAGAGTCTTTCCCTTTTTCCAGGTGCAGACTTCCCTCCATATTTGGCCTATTTTTAACTGTTCTCCAGTCCCTTTAGGTAGTTGTTTTTTAGATTGCCCAGAGGTTATGGTGGTTTTCTATGGCAGGGTTTGTCAGGGTTTTTGGTTTTGAGACATTGTAGCAAATTGTGCTTGGATAGCTGTAAATCAAAGTATGGAAGTAGGTAACTTTTTTTTTTTTTTTTTAAAGATTTTATTTATTTATTTGAGAGAGAGCACATGAGAGAGGGGAGGGTCAGAGGGAGAAGCAGACTCCCCGCCGAGCAGGGAGCCCGATGCGGGACTCGATCCCGGGACTCCAGGATCACGACCTGAGCCGAAGGCAGTCGCTTAACCGACTGAGCCACCCAGGCGCCCATGGAAGTAGGTAACTTAACAACACTTTCTCATCATTGTTGCCTTTATTGGCTTTGATATGGAATAGCTCAAGTGGATATTTAGAATAAATTATGGAGTTAGGGAAAGGTGAAAAGGAGAAATGTTGTGTTAACTTTTTTCAAAATGGTTTCAGTGGGAAAAACCATTATTACTTGAAAAAGTGAGCATTCTTGAGTACTGAGTATGTCAAGCTTCTGAATCATTTTGAATGCTTTCGCTTGTCATGGGGAAGGTTTTCAAGAGAAAATGATGGAAGAAAACACGTTTTAGGCCTGAAAACAAAGCATTTCGAATTGCTTACTGTTTATTTTATCAAATAAATTAGTTTTAGGTCATATTAATAGTATAATAGCTAAATATTTTATTTGTAACAAACTGTTTTCTGGCCATTTTATATTAAACATTATGCTATTTTAGTATATATTGTAATTTGAATTGAAAGACACTAGAAGTCATCTTAGGTCTCTGGACCCCAGCTTAATATTTACTGAACAGCTATCATGAGTCCTGCACTGTTCTAGGCACAGGAGGTTCCATGGTGAACAAAGAGCTTATATTCTTAAAAGGCTCAGAAATCTGACCTTTTTAGAACACTGCGGATGGTCAGACTCAAATGTACATGCCCTACTGCCAATTTGTTCATTTGAAATGAGAACTACAGCTGTTAATTAGACTGGTAAGGTTGAACTGAGAGATTAGTGCATTTTCTCTTTATAGACAAGCCACATGGGAAGCCAAATTACAATCACAAGGTTGCTTGGTGAGACTGGAATCAAAACAAAGGGATTTGGTTAGATAATCCGTGATTAGGATACACCTGCCACAGGGACTGTTTGGGTTTCCCCTGAATAATGCCGAGTGGTAAAGCTTGCCAATGTCTGGTTCTTGGGGCTTATTTCTATGCTGACCATTTTCCGTCATTTACACAATTTCTTTCAGACCAAACTATAATACAATTTTTACTAAGCAACAAGCTCATTCTGGGCATGTTTCCTAAGATTACACTTAGATCCCCTTTAGAAACCTTCAGAGGCTTTCAAATTCTGGGTCTAGGTGCACACACGTAACAGTCTCTTGGTTGATCTCAGCAGAGTGCTATCATACCCACTGTGTGAGTAGGTCTTACCCTCAAAGGGTGGCCCTTTTTTTTTGCCTTATATTCATGGTCCTGAAGGGATGTGTGACTCCCCTAGAGTTGTCCCCATGTACTGCCAATAATATAGTTTTACTCTGTTTAAGAGGTTATAGAAGATTTCACTTCTCTCTTTCATAGAACTTACTGATGGCATACCCCTGTTCTTAAGATCAATCTCTATTTAAAACATTGTTTCAATGGGAAAGGCTAGTTTGTCCTAATGGAGGTAAAGTGAATTTATTCGAAAATGTAGGAAAAATCTAAATTTAAACCTCGAAAGTCCTAGAACACAAACATATATGTTTGAGGTTTTTTAAAGATTTTATTTATTTAATTGACAGAGACAGTGAGAGAGGGAACACAAGCAGGGGTAGTGGGAGAGGGAGAAGCAGGCTTCCTGCCAAGCAGGGAGCCCAATGCGGGGCTCGATCCCAGGACCCTGGGATCATGACCTGAGCCAAAGGCAGTCGCTTAACCAACTGAGCCACCCAGGCGCCCCCTCTATGTTTGATTTTTAAAAGTTAAGGAATATACTAGGATTCCATGTAAAAGGTCCAGGAAACATGAAAAGTAGTTGCCTTCAAGGAGGAATGGGGGGCGCCTGGGTGGCTCAGTCGGTTAAGCGGCTGCCTTCAGCTCAGGTCATGATCCCAGGGTCCTGGGATCGAGCCCCGCATTGGGCTCCCTGCTCAGCGGGGAGCCTGCTTCTCCCTCTCCCTCTGCCTGCCTCTCTGCCTACTTGTTCTCTCTCTCTATCTCTCTGTCAAATAAATAAATAAAAAAAAAAATCTTTAAAAAAAACAAGGAGGAATGGCACGACTTAACGTATAATAGAGATTCAAACCTTGGAATAGTGAGCCAGTTTCACTTATTAGAGTCTTAAATTGTTCCCTCATTTATTGTTTGTATACCTGCTGCCCATCATCAGGGTAAAGCACTGCTGAGTTTACAATTAAAAACAAACAATGTTAAGACCCAGTGATCACCGCATTTGTCTACATCACTTCTCATGTTTTCACTAATCGAAACGAAGCAACACTGACTGTCCATACATCCCCCCAAACCTGTGGGCAGCCTTGCCTTGGCAGGTACCATTTCGCAAGCCCCTTGAAGGTAAGAGCCGTAACAGTAGTGGCAGCAGCACTGGGGGTGGGGTGGGGTGGGGGGTGGTGTGTGTGTGTGTGTGTGTTTCCCGCTGTTGCACAGAGCCTTTTCACCTGCCTTAGGAAATCTGAATTTCCCATGTGGAATATGTAATGTATATGCGTGTGGTAATCATTTCTGCTTTCTAGTTAACCATAACTTACATTCTATCCTCGTGTAAATTTTTGGCTTGAAAAACGGGAAAATATCCCCTTTGAGCTGTCAAAGTGCCGCTTTTTACAGATTAACTTAGCCGTTCTGTGAAATTTTAGACTATACCTCTCAGGATTCTTAACACCAAGCTGATCATTTGAGACAAAAAGCAAAACTAAGATTCAGTGTCTGACTCTTGGGTGGTGACTGCCCTTTATAGCCTGCTACTGATTTGTTGAGGTGAATAAAAATACAAGGCCACTTTCTACCTTTTTTCAGTCTCTACACCATTCTTTCTTAAAGTGCATTCCAGTTAATTAACAGCTTCTGTAGCTATCAGTGTTCTAGATCTGCGCTGTCCAGGTTGGTAGATATTAGCCACAGGTGGCTTTTTAAATCTACATTTTAATTAATTAAAATGAAATAAACTTAAAATTCAGTTACTTGGTCACACTAGCCACACTTCAATTCCTCCATGGGTGTGGCAGCTATTAACCACATTAGGCTATTTAAGTTAATTATTTAAGACCAAATAAAACTAAAAATTGAATTCCTCAGTCACACTAGCCACATTTCAAATACTTGATAGTCATATATGGCCAGTGGCTAGCATGTGAGACCGTGCAGATACTAAACATTTTTGTCACTGCAGGAAGTCCTATTGGATGACGCTGTTCTAGGAAATCTAACTTCTCCTTGTTTTGGGGGGAGGGAGAGACTATCAAATAATTCTGCCATTGTTTATATTTTATCTGTAAGATTTATGTTTCTCAATATATTTATCCAGCCTCTCTATATGATGTAAAATATGTATTTAAGTATACTTTAAAAAATATATACCTAAACTTCTAATTTTCTTAGTGCTTCCTAAGTGTTCAGGTCTTACAGGTAAACAGCAATGGAAATCCAAGTAGAAACTCATGTAACAGTAAAAATGTCCAGTTTCTCTTCCCTTGTGTGGATTTTTGCCGAAGTGCAACAGAAAAATTGGTAGAGGAACATTCAAAGTTTCTGCACTACTTCGAAAATGCACAGCTAACATATAAGAAGGAAGAATAACAATCTTAAGATGATTCACATAGTTGAGATCCATGATGCTAAAATTTAGGTCAATTGTACTCTCAGCATCTTAAATATTAGAGAGTTTTGCTTGAAAAGGCATTTGACAATTGAAGAATCTCTCAAGTGTAAAGCTGATACTAAAAATTTGATATCACATATTAGGATATAAAGTGTTATGAGCTAACTTAATAAGATGTTGAGCATATCTCATTTACCTTTTCTTCTTTCTGAACTTATGTATTCAGTTTGTGCAGAACTAAAGGAAAATTCCAGACTAACATCTTAGGACTGTATTTTTGTCATGAGTGATTTGGGGAACTTCAGGTTTAAAGATGCAATATCCTGTAATGTATTCAGATTAACTGGGACAAAACACTCAGAGAAACGTCTTTGATCCTTGCCTCTGTAAGAATGGTCTCCTGAGTGCTTAATATAATGGAGAGGCCTATTTATTGAAGGTGACCGGCACTCTGCCATGGCAAAGGACTGGGTTGGATAGGTCTTGTTCAGGGGCTTTGCAGAACAGACATTTGGATACACTGAGTTCCAAATAGAAGGAGAAAGTTGTCTAAATATAAAAGAAGTGATCACCTTTTAAAAAAAAGAGCAAATCCCCACAGAACACTGGTAGTTGTTACGTTGGTGTGATTCTGGACAATCGGATGTGTGTTTAATGCCTTTTTCACTTTTGAAAGCTATCCCTTTCTTGCAAAGTCAGACAGTATTAGAACCTCAAAGGACAGCTGTTGTTTTTTAAAGGCCTTTTCACTACTTGGGGTGATAGGTGTAGTGTTCACATAGAAGCATATATTCCCCCTTTTATTTCTGTATTCATTTTAGATGTTCTTTGCCTAAGTAGCAGCTTGTTATGAGCATGAGTATAGAAGAGAGATTTTTATTCATATTTAAAGAACATCAGTAATAAAAACATTTCCCTAGCTGTGACAAAGAACAGCCTTTGTTTAAGGGTTAGGTATGTCTAAGGAAGTGACTCTTGTTAAGAACTAAGGAATAAAATATAATTCATCTTATCTTGTGTAAGGAAAATTGTCCTAACTTGCATGCTGCTGACTGCCTAATTTACATTTAAAGCTTAAGTAATGAAGCCTTTATTTTTTTTGCCAGAAACTCCCATTTCTCTCCCAAATATATTCTCTATCAGACAAAAAAAAAAGCTCATTATTTTGCATGGTAATGTGTCTTTGCTGATGCAGAAAAGCAACATAATTTAGGATGAAGGATTAATTTAAACTTTCTTATGTGCTCTTTTGCAGATGATTAAAATTATTTCTAGGGATCAGAAGGTGGGTTTGCAGAGCACACCAAAAAGAATAACTTCATCCTGGTGAATTGCAAGGGAAGGTGTAGTCCTTTTCTCACCAGGAGGAAGAGGTTCCTGAAAACTCTTGGACCTAGAATTTAAGCCTGTGAACTTTAGACCTCATGGAAGCTATAGTCACAGGGGTTCTGAAGTTGAGAGTGGATCTATGGAAGCTCTAAGGAAAACACAGTATTTATATGCAGTTACATAAATCTAAGTCTAATACAAATGGTCCTTTTAGTTTATACTCTTATTTAGTAATCAGGGGTACTGTATATTCATTTTCATTTACCATCCCTTAGTTAATAGAACATCTGCTTGGTTGCAGAACAAGCATGCTTCGAGGCATTTCCTTTCCTCTCCCGTGGCTGATTTTCTACCTAGATGCTCATTGCGTTCCTCATTTTCGAACTCAGAAATTCTGGATGCCCCTCTCCCTGGGGCTCCCTACCCCCACTTACTGCTGACTCTTAGATGTCATCACTGTGTAGTTTTGAGTCCCAGGTGTGCTTGCGTTTACCTTCTTGTATTTTTCCTATGGCTTCATTCTAAAAATCTTTATTCCTGTTCTGCCATTAGCTTTTACCTTCCTTTCCTCTTGCCAGCCCTAGCTCCATCTTTCTCTAATTATCCCCCACAGGATTGAATCATAGTTCGTGCAATTTGCATATACTGAAACTGAATGAAATTCTTGAAGTTGCCCCAAAGTACACAGAAGTAAATTTGAGAATATGCAAACTCAGTTTAAGAAGATTAGATATGAGAGGTTAGTGTAGTATCCTGCAAGTGCCTATAAAATATGTCCCTTCTTAAACACTTTGTGTATATACACCTCACACCCATGTATATAAATAACATTTATGCTAAGAAGAACTTGTAATTGTTAAGCTACTCAAGAACTTTCAAAGCTTTCAACATAGTTGCACTATGTGCACTGTGTGCACTATGCATATAGTTGCATAGTTTCAGCAAAAGCATTCAGTGTGTTTTTTGTCAGTCAGTGGCATAATCAATCACTTACTGAGTACCACTTTGGATTTGTGAACAAGTGGACATATTTGCAGCCTTTTGGAGCCTGATTGGTTCCAAAATCAAAAAGTTTCTTGGGTGTGCCAGCGCAGGAGTTTGAGATCATAGATAGCAGTCACCTGATAATTTCTGAAGCCAGATCTGTGCCCCAATCTCCATTCCTTGGGCCCTGGGGGTGTCCCAGATGGTGTGGGAGTGCCATCGACTCTCCTTCTTTACGCTGCCCAGCAGGCAGTCATCAAACATTGGAGGAAACAAAAACAGCTCCTTACCAGAAAGAGGTTGAAGCTTTTGTTCTGTGAGGAACTGCATTTCCTATTAAAACCTTGGTTGTTATATTGTTTTTAAATTTATTATTGGGCTTTGGTTTGTATATTTATCTTTTAAAAAGATTGTATGCATTGACAGTGTGCTACATTCTTGAAATTTTTGAAGAAGCAAGCTGGAATGTTTGGATTTCCATGTTGTTTATAGAGTTCTCATCTCATAGAAGAACATCCGGGAAGATAGTTTAGCAAATTTGGGATTATTTCACCCTAATTTGGTGGGCACTTGCAGAGTTTTCCTTCTAATCGTCATCATCATAGTCAAGATTTATTGACTGCCTATTCAATAAGGAGTAGTTGGATGTCTGTACCGGTTTCAGGAATACTTGGATGAGGCATGTGAAACAGATTCAAATATTGAGACACTCTTGTAACAGAAAAGAGCAGAGCTACTGCCATAGTTCATCAGAAATCAGGAGAACTTTTTTTTGTTATTGGCTTGAATGGGCTGAAGTTCAGAGTAAGACTGTGGTCATTATTCATTACCTCTTTTCTTTCAAACAGTGGAACTCTTGGGTTTCTGTGGACAAGGCTCCTTTTTAATGGCATGTTCTCTAAACAGCTGTTAAGCACCCCCCCTCCCCAATACCACAGACCACATCTGTTCCCACTGTTGATTAGCTGGAGGGTGGAGAAAGAAGAGAGGCTGTAGCATGTGTAATTACCAGTAATTAATTCTTGTTGAGCCTCCTCATTTCCTTCTATTCTAACTCCACCTACTCTTCTTCCTGTCTCTGTTGTAAATTCTATTTCATGTTGGCTACTTGTGGAAAATAATCTTGATGGGTATACAGCTGTTTTCCTAAAATTTTACATTCACCTTACAGTGAAGCTTTTATTTTTCTTCTGGTGGCAAAATCTCTGGGTAAGGCAAGACAGATAAGAAAATCCTGAAGTAAGTGAGCATAGCTCTCGGGGCTAGCTTTTCTGCTTCCTCATGTTCTGTTTCTGTTGATACTATTTCTGTCAACAAATATTTATTGAATATTTTCTTTCTTAAAGGAACTACTGCAAGGCATGAATAAGTGTGAAGAAAACAATTGTAAGATATAGTCCTGGTCCTCAATGTTAATGTACAATGTAATTAGAGACCTAAAATATGTCCACGGAAAAATAGTGATGTTAGTTAACTTATAATAATTATGCGATAATTGCCCAATTGTCAAGACCATAAGGTGGAGGTAGTGTTCTTTATATATGATAGTGTTCACTATTTTTCTTTCTCTTTGCAATAAGGTAAAGCTAAAGGAGGTAGAAATTTGAACGTTTTAGTTAGTATGTCACAGTAAAAGAGATATATCCATAGGCTTGCTCTTTAAAGAAAGTTCACAGTATATCTTCTTCTCAAGTCTTAAAAGCCTAGATCTTCAAGATGCGATGCCTCTTGGGAATGTGTTTTTAGGAGAATGGGGCTTCAAGGGGAACATTTTAAAATTGCTTGTTTCTAAAATGTAAAATAATTTTTAAAATGTATTTCCTGCCCCAGTAGGAAAGAGATGACACTGGGATTAATAGGAGGATTTGAAAAGGGATTATTTACCAAAATGGGGGCAGGATCCAGCAAAATCACAAGAGAATTATGTGAACTCCGGGGCTAGTTATAGCAGGGGTGTTACACTCTCTGGTGAAAAGGACTGAGAGGAGGAACACATACCTGACCCTGAAAAAGGGATTTGGGTGAAGAGCGCTTTATGATTGCAGGGGGATGGATTTAGCCAGTCCCTATGTGCCCCCGCAGGGAAAAAGCCAGGGGTATCAATAGCCTGTTGTCATTTCTCTCTTGATCTATGCAATGTTCTCCATTAGCCATGCTCATATGGAAATTAGGGGGCAAGGGATATAGTTCATTAGGTTAGCCTTCTCCCCCACCAGAGAGTAGAGTGGAGAGTGCAACAGGTTGGGCAAGGGAAAGCTATCTGGCCCTTTGTAAGTTTGCCTAAGCATGGAAAATCCGTCTTGGATAACATAATCCAATGCACTGAATAATCTTGGCGACCAGTAGGCATATGTCTGGAATCAGTATGCTTTATGACACATCAGTCACTTCTCAAGCATGTGCACAGGGAATCATTGATAGAGGTTAGTGATTCTCACCTGGGGGCGATTTTGCCCACCAAGGAAAATGTGACAGTGTCTAGAGGGCATACTCATACTCATATTGGGCTTTGTCATTAGGATCTGGTGGAGGGTAGTGATGGTGAAGCGGAGACAGTGAAGTGCCTTTTCATTCTGTCAGGGTAGATGCCCAGGTGATGAAATATCTAACCTAAGGAATAGCCATTACTTTGGGCGAGGAGAGACTACTAACCTTTGAAAAGAATGATTGGAATTGAGTCTGAGAATGAAGCTACAAGACAGCATAGGTTTTACACATTGAACATGAGGTGAGCGGGGCAAGCCCTTAAAAGATAAAGAAGAAGAGAGACTGTTGTGGACAGTTGGGGTGTGTGTCGCAGGGTCTTCAAGGGCATGAACTACATTTTGTCTTATAAGAGTTAAGCACCATGTTTTAAGCAGTACAGACTGTGCATATTTGTCAAGTGAATGAGTACGCTGACTTGAAGAGAAACTGTTAGTAACAGAAACAAAGGCACTAGTGGGAAGGGAAAGATGAGAGGTGCTGGGCAGGGAAGAGGTGAGATTCTTACATGAGGGGAAAGATACTGTGGATTACAAAGAAATGAGAGAGCTAGACCTTAAAGGGCATCTTGGCTGTGCCACTAAACCTCACGAGAGCCCAGGTTTCTGGACTTTGTGTCTGTCCCTGACCTGGACCCTTGGACCTCACGGTTTCCTTTTTTTAAGTTGCAGCACATAGGAACAAGGATGTTTAAAGGATGCTGTCAGAAACTATACGTCCCATTCCTCTTTTATCAGCACTGCCCTCCCTCCCTTTTAATATCAGAGACACTATTTCCTGCATGGACCTAGAGCTACGTCTCTTTCTGGACTCAGCTCAAGACTGAGGCGTTGCCTCCAAAGGGAAGGTTTTAATAGATCACTCCATTGGTGTGGGACTTGGTGTGATTGGCTCAATCGCCCTGTTCTTACATTTCCGCATGACAGCTCTTAAGTCCTGTTCCTTTCGTTTTCAGACAGTGAAAACTGCTTAGTTGGAAGTGATCACATTTGTCTTTTTTTTAATTTAAATTCAATTAGCCAACATATAGTACATCATTAGTTTTGGTGTAGTGGTCAATGATTCATCAGTTGTGTACAACATTTGTCTTTTAAGTTCCTTAAGGGCAGTGACATCTTGAAATGTCCACCAGTAAGACTCATCAGCACGGGTACAACAATTTCTGCAATCCAACTTTATAGCCAGTCTTGTAGATTTTTTTTTTTTTTTTAAGTAGGCTGCATGCCTAGTGTGGAGCCCGACATGGGGCTTGAACTTACGACCGTGAGATCACGACCTGAGCCAAGATCAAGAGTCAGATACTTAACCAAGTGAACCACCTCTGCGCCCCGCCAGTCTTACCGATTTTTTTTTAAAACAGCTTTATTGCTACTAATTTCACAAACATGCTTTTGCTGTCTCATCATGAATTTAAAGGAGGCACCACCATCTATGCATACTCAAGCCAAAAGTCAAAAGATTTATCTTTGATTTTTCTCTCTTTTCCTTACTTCCAACATCTCAGCCCTTAGTGTGTCCTGATTCTACTTCCCATCCTGCTCTGCTGCTACCACCTTATCCCTTGCCCGTAGTATCTCTCCTCTGGACTGGTGCTTCTGCTCCTCGCTTGCAGCTGTCATTCCAGCACCTGTAAGAATACTTACCATGTAGTAGAAGCTCCATATGTGCTGAATAAATGAACTGTGAAAGTTATTGATGGGAAAAAAAAGAACGTTACCATGATGGGTAAGATTCCTTTCAGCCAGCCAGCAAACTCACCAACCTTTAGACCAATCTGATCGAAACTACACATTGTCTCTGATGATAATAATAGTGGTCACAGATTTGTTAAGGCTCATCTGTTTTTTTCTTCCCCTCACCTGTGACAGATGGTTGGCACTCATTTTTTAGGATGATAAGCAAAGGGTTTATAAGTGGCATTGGAGCCAGCAAAACAGGTCGCTCCTCTTTTGCAGTCTCTTAGACAAATCAAGAGTGGCCACCGGTATCAAGTATACCAGGTAACTCCATAGACTGTTTGAGGACTGATTGGATGTAACTATGAAATCACTACAAGTTTTGTGGGGGAGGCTCATCTTTTTGGGGACATGACCCCCTTGAGAATCTTTACCCAGAAAAATGGCATATATACATGAATATAGAATTTTATAGTCCATTAAGGGGGTTCATAGACTGAGCCGTAGCTCATAGCAGGAGTATGTGTAGTTTGAAAATGCATCTTCAAAATGATGTTGTTAGGGTGCCTGGGTGGCTCAGTTGGTTAAGCAACTGCCTTTGGCTCAGGTCATGATCCTGGAGTCCCGGGATCGAGTCCCGCATCAGGCTCCCTGCTCAGCAGGGAGTCTGCTTCTCCCTCTGACCCTCCCCCCTCTCATGCTCTCTCTATCTCATTCTCTCTCTCAAATAAATAAATAAAATCTTTTAAAAAAAATGATGATGTTAGATTTGAGATAGGTTAAAACATCTATTTTTTAACATAACCTACAGGAGGTAACATGGCAGAATATTGGCAGATGGGGATATTGCAGAAAAGAGATTCTTTTTTTCTGATACTTGGTATCACAGCAGAATCTTAAGGGGTAGGGAGTTGTGAGGGTTTTGTTTGTTTGTTTGAAAGATTTTATTTATTTGGCAGAGAGAGACACAGAGGGAACACGAGCAGGGGGAATGGGAGAAGGAGAAGCAGGCTCCCTGCAGAGCAGGGAGCCCAATGCGGGGCTCGAGCCCAGGACCCTGGGATCATGACCTGAGCCGAAGGCAGACGCTTAACGACTGAGCCACCCAGGCGCCCCTGTTTGTTTGTTTATCAAACCAAAAAAATGAGGGATATTGGCTGGTTTTGCCTTACTCTTTTGTTGAGGAGGCAGAGGAGCATGGAACGTAAAGCTCCCATTGCTACAGACCTTGTGTGCCTCTTCACCCGGAGCATGGACCGTACACAGACCCGCTTCGCCTCTGTGGGCCCAGCAGCCAATGGGTGGGGAACAGAGGGTGGAAGCAGGTGGGTGTAGGGCACAAGATAGGAGAGAAATTTCTTCAGCATCTGCCCAGGTTGAACCCAGTGCTCTCCGCCCCTGCCACCGCTTTTTCTTCTTTCCCTGTTTTAGTTTGTCTTGGCATCTCCATTAAACAGACACACCAGCAAAGGAGATTGTCCTCTTGGCTAGAAGTTCTTGCAAAAACTTGACTATATTTTTTATTCCATCTCCTTTGGAGTTAAGGAGAGCTCTTATTTCCAAATTTCCAGTCATGGTTTCTTGTATTCCTAATGTTTTCACAATCTCAAGCTAGCTTGTTTTTGATGTCACTAAAGCAGAAGGTATTTTGTCCCGCTACCTAAGCAATAAAAGCAAGTATGTAATGCTGTAGTACCAGAGTTGTAGGTTTTTTTTCTCCTGCACAATATATTAACTAAGCAGAAAATTTAAAAGAACAAAGACAATAAAAGTAATGTTTGTTAGTGGTAGTTTGAGATATTTCAGGAGAGACGAGATGTGAAGAAAAGCAGTGGCCATATTTAGAAAGCTGCCTCAAACCCAAGAGTATCTATTGAAGTAAACTTGATGACAGACTTTTTTCCTCTTCATGAATCATTGTATTCCTATAAAAGCGAAAATTCCTCTTCATCTAAACAAACGGCTTCCACATCTGTTTTCTTGGTTTCTCAAAAGGGTGTCTTTGGCTTGCATTTTTTTTAAAAGTGTTTATCTGTTTAAAATGAAGTATCGTCAAAAGCAGTTTATACATCAAAATCCAAGTTGGTCTTCAGCTTCTAAGAATTAGTCAAGAATGATCTGGTGGTAATGGTGGTGGTTTAGGGAAAAAAGAACACATTCTGTATTCTGCATTAGGTAAGTTCTCTCTCACTCTTTAAGTCTCGTTGATTTATATTTCAGTTTATATTTTTGTGTTCCGTTGAGTCATGCTCTTTTGGCTCTGGGGACTGATCAAGTAGTTAACTTTGTCATTGGTAGCCCATCCCAATATTTTAATGCTCTGGGCTCCGAGTTCTGAAAATACGTATTTTCCAGATTAGTAGCTGGGGAATTAATTTGTTAGTCCCATTGACTTAAGAACTGACCTATAGTGGGATTGTTTTCTTTAATCCCATCACCAATTTCCCCCCCTCTGTCACTGAGAGAAACACAGTGTGTTTACACACAGTCCTAACTGGTGTGTAAAGTGCCGTAGGCACTTTTCTAAAGCCCTTATTCAGTTCGCAGTCTCCTGTGAGTCTGTGCACCCCTCGGGTTTTGGTTTTATCTGTTTTAATCTTTAGCCTCTTCTTGTGTGACAGGCCGCCATGCCCTTGAGCCCATCTTGCCTTTTAAAAATAAAGAATGAGGAGCAGCTGAAGTGCCAGCTCTTTTGCAGCTGACAGGAATCTGATCTACGGCTTGGATTCTTTATCTGGGTACCGGCATGCCAATGATGTGTGGCTGGCCTTAGCCATGCCATTCGCAGTCACAAGGTTTAAGAGGGTGGGAGCAGAGGAGCTTGTCTTCAGGAGAAAGAAAGATGTTTTTCGGTAGGGACAAGTCGGGGAGAAAGGCTGTGGATCGGCACATGGGGTCCTGCTGCACGGCACAGGACTCCCGGCTGATGACCGCCCAGGGGATTTCTGGGCCCCGATCTAGGCGGTTTTCTTTCAGGAGGTTGTGCAGGCCTCCTCCCACCCCCTGAGCTACAGCTGTCTGTTCTGTCAAAACAGTAGCTTGCTCTGAGGTCAAAGGTCTGTGAGAACTGTGAGACATTTGATGTTATCATAACAAAATTAGCAACAAAGGCAATTAATTTAATCACTTATGACTTAGTTTCTCTCAAAGGGTGTGAAGAATGTTATTCGGAAACTGAGAGGAACCCCTCCTCCATAGGTCCTTTTTTTTTCATTTGGGCAAGTATGAATCAGAACTGCTTCACAAATGGCACCAAACTTGCCTTAAGAAAGAACGAACTGCCTGCCCCCTCCCAGATGCAGGAGAGGGGCAGGAAAAGGATGGCTATGCAGGAGCTATAGGAGGCTCTCAATGGAGTGAATTGATTGATGTTCAGTCTTCCTGTTGAGCCTATCACCGCCTCCAGGAGGGGGGCCACTGCCTTTGGCTGTTGTGGTTGCTCATAAAAGGATAAGGTGCTCCCCCTTCTTTGACCTTGTTTGGAGGGTTAATACACTTATTTGTATTAGGCACTAGCCACCTGTTGGGATCGGTGTCATTAAAGGTCAGTGTGTGGTGCCTGGCTGTCTGTGGCAGCCTGCATCAGATTTGCCAGTGGCCACTGGTGTGTGTGACACCTGCTAATTGTGACAGAAAGAATGGCGATCTGATAGCTGAAAGGGAAAGGAAGGTGCTGGAGGAGGAATGAGCGATCGGGGGTCCCATGGAGCACCATTACTGTGGTTTGGCTGCTGGTTTGCCTTGTCTCCCTTTTCTCGTGCTGCCCCTTGGTTGAGCTCTGCCGTCCATTTCGATGGATTCTGTCTGCATGCTCACATTGCTTTGATTTATTCACTTGTGCATCTCTGTAGAGCATTGGATTTCTTACACCTGAAACTTCTCACATCCCCTCCGTTGAGCATCTTAGCCTCCATCTGCCTCCCTGTCTTCTCCATTCACATGTTCACAGGCATAGCATATTCATCACTTCCAAAACCGCCCTTAGGGTTCTGCTCCCCAACCTGTTTCCCTTCCTGGATTCCTTGTCTCAGTGAGTGACAGCACTGTTGACCCAGTTGTTAAGCCAGAAACATTGGTATCATGCTTGACTCCTCTACTTCTTCCTCGTGCCCCAAATCCAGCCAGTTGCCGAGTCCTATAGACTCTACTTCCTAAATGCCTGTGACTCTCCAGTGCAATAGCTGTTGTGCTACGTAAGCTTCATTACTTCTCCCTGGACGCTGCCTTCCCCGCCCCCCCCCCCAGCTCCTAGGTGTTCTCCACATGTTTTGTAGTCAGAGAGACCTCTTTAACTTGTCAATCCAATGGTGTCACTCCCCAGTTTAAAGTTGTTAATGTGGCTTACAAGACCTTTCACAGTTGGGCCTCTCTCCTGCCTTCTCCCTACTGCCCTGAGCATTCTAGCCTTAGCCATACTTTTTATTTTTTTCTTGTTGCAAAAAAAAAAAAAATTCTATAATTTTTTTAAAGTTTAATGTTGTTTAATCACCATCGAGAGTTTCTCTTTGTCCTTTGGATCCTCACCAGCATTCTTCCATCCTCCTTTGTCTGTTATTCCCTATAACTCACCTTCCCCTTATATACATTCTGCTTCTATCAACTTTTCTCTAACTCCCACCGCAGGGGCCCCCATTCTCTGTGTGTGTCTGGATATATGTATATGTTTTTCCCATTGCATATTTGGTTCTCTGCTCCACTAGATGTTATACACTATAGAGGGAAGACATTGTGTCTCAATCATTTACTTTTGTGTTCCGTTTCACCTCGCACATGAGAAGTACTCAGTAAATATTTGGTGAGTGAATGAATCAGTTCCTTTTTGAGGTTCTAAGTGAAAGGAAAATTATAGTGCTTCCTACAATTCATATCAAATTCTTGAGCCTTGGCCAGATTAGACAGCAGCAGTGCAATGAAGTCCAAAAGTAAAGGTTTTTATTTTTTTAAATCTTAAGGAGCCAAATCCTGTATAGTCTTTGTATTGATATTTTATCTTCTTCATATTCTGCACCTCTATCCTAAATGACTTTTCTCAACTTGATACCTGTTGCAGAATTTCTCTGTATTCTTCCCAGAGAAAAAACAGAAGGTGATGGGTTGGGAGGAAAAGTGATGGATAAATGGGAAAGCATTATCTGATTGATCCTTAAATATATTTGTTCTAGAGGCATGCCTGAACATGTGTCTGTGACACCTGTGTCTCTGGACAGGTGAACAGAATTCCATTTCCCTAAAACTAGACCATCTTTCTGTAAGATTTTTCTTTGAAGCAGGAACCATCCATATTTTAATCATAGCTAGTTCCTAGAATTTGTTTTCTGAACTTCTAATAAATGGGAGGGCAAAGGACAGCATTTTCTAAAAAAAAATAAATAAAATAACAATTTGCTCTAGGAGAGTATATCAAAAGTACAGTCAGTATAGAACAAAATGTAGTATTTGTCCTTGATACTGAGCTAGGGAGTTGTCTGCCCCCCACCCCCACCCCAAGGTGTTGGGTTTAAAAAGTTCTCCCTCCTCTGACCTCCCTTAAAGCAGAGAGTAATGATGAACTGTCCCATGGCTACCTTGTCACACACCAGTCCTAAAAAGGAGCTTTCAGAAATCAAAAATGCTTCCATCACAGTGGTGACAGTAACCCCTTGGTAACTCCAGCTTCACATTGTCTCCAGACCACCGCCTAGCTGCTCCGCCAGGGTTGAGCTTCAGGCCAGGTACTTAGTCATCACAAGTGACAACCTGTTAAATCTGTCTTTTGTGGGGGCTGAGAGCTCAAAGTTTTCTAGTCACATATTCCCATGACCTCAGTTATAACGAAAATGTTGCAGATTCTAGAAAATGCTAATGTCCTTTTTAGCTGTAAGTATTATCTTGATTGCAGTGCTTCACAATTGCCCAACTTCATTATCTACGCATAGCCAGCCTGACGCCTTCTTCTCAAATAGACAATTATTATCAATTAAGCACTTTCAGGCCTTATAGAATACTTAATTTTATTAGTCAATTATTTGTGCTTTGAAAGAGTTAATGGTAGCTACCCAAGCCATTATTAGAAATTAGTATGTCCCAAAATAGAAAGGCTATTTCCTTTGTGTATGGCACTGCAGTGGAAAATGCCAAGCATAGTTTTTACTGAGTTAAAGGGTGAGGGAAGGCGGAGTGGGGGAGAAAGTTACATGTAAATCATTTAGCCATTAACCTAATGGGTGGATTTATAAATCCTATTACTATAAGCCCTTTTCATTTCCACTGAGGCCTGGTACATGCTTGATCCCACTAATGTAAAATTCATTCCGTCTAAGTGATTACTGAAGTAAGACACTTTGAGTCAATTTTAATCAGGGTGTGTGAAACTTGCCTGAGCACCGATGTTCACTAAAGCGCGGACATAGTTTGGCCGTCTCTTAATTAGCCCCCCAGATGAGTTATGCAAGGAGTCAATCAGGGAACCAAATCTGAGCCTTCTGACATGTCCGTGTTTTTCTGTGAGGGAAATAACACTGTAGGGGCTAAAATATATGCAGGTCCAAAGCAAGAGGCAAAGACCTTTGGGCAGGGGTGTTTCTAGTCCTGTGGACATTATGTGAATTCTGAGAAATCTGAAAGCTTGATTCTTATGGCTAATTGGAGAATCTTCAATGGTGCTTATATTTAAATGAATCACACTTTCAAATCTGATGTAATATGTGGACCTTCTTCCTAGAAAAATGCATATAGGCACACTTTCAAATTTTTCCTTACAGTTTCAGGGATGTTCACATTTCTTGACCTTAGGTTAATATCTCCTGCTCTGGTTTCAGTCTTGGTGTCTTAGGGTTTGGGTATTTTTTGGAAATTTAGTATTTAAGAGTGTAGGCACATACTTGAACTCTTGTGTCGGTGAGTAGATTTGGCTCAAGGGTGCTTTAAAGCCAGCTCTACAAGCTCTCCAGGGTCCTGTGCCAAGTATGGCAATAATGCCCAGAAGTTCAAGTGAAACACAGGGGACGTGAGTTTCTGAGCTGGAGGTTGGAGTGGAGGAGGAATAGAGTGTAAGAATGTTGTGAAAGGAAGATTTCTTTAAAGGTGAAAACAGTTTTTTAAAAGTCAAAATGTAAGGTGGATTTTTAAGAAAAATGCACAAGATAAATCTTCGGGGCAAGGAATTAGAAGACAAGGGAGAAGTTCACTTCTCATTTAACATATTAGAAGCCATAGATTGTAGTATTTTAAGTTTTTAAGTCAAAATTAGAGCCTTGACACATTTTAGGGCAGTAATTGAGAGATACTCATAAATATCACTCAGTGTATCTGTTAGGGAGGAGACACCTATCAGAAAGCTTTGTTTATTCAGCGTGTTTTATATTCTTTACACATGAGCTATCAGAAGGTCTAGGTTGTAAATTATGGATTTAAAACAAAATCAGTTTATCTGGAAATGAGCCGTATGGGAGAGTTACACTTTCAGTCAAGTTTATAATTAATGGGCCTTTATCACTGGGGTAGACATTCATTTCTCTTGAGTGAATATTTGTTTATCTAACATGCATTGTGCCTGAAGGTGGGGTTAAAACTGATTCGCTCTTCGCTTCTTGCATGGAAAGAGCTAGCTTTTAAATGCATGCTGTGTGTGGGTTTAATAGCCGCTTTCTGCAACTGCTTTCAGGTCCTTTTGTTGTGGAGGTGCACTTATCAGTCTAGGACTTTGCTCTTCTTATGTTGGACCACTTGGGTTTGCTTCCTTTTATCAGAACTTAAAAAATATATGTTTATTGAAGTAATTCAGTAAATCCTATGTGCCAGGCATTGTGTCAGGTTTAATAGCTAAGACATGATCTCTGCTTATGATTTGCTAATAGTGTCTTACTTACCTTTGTAATAGAGTGATGTGCTCTGGTATACACAGAGTACTTTGAGGGCTACATTGGACTAATGTATTCGTTAATACCATTTAGCTGGGAAGGCCAGGGAGGTTGTTCTGATGGTGTAAAGTTCCTTGTAGAATAAGTAGACGTTAAGTAATAATACTAGCTAACATTTATGAGCACTTATGTACCAGGGACTATAGAAAAGAATTTACATGTATTACATTTAATGTTCACAGCCCTATTGTAAGGAAGGTGTGGTTATCATCTCTATTTTACAGTCAGGTGTTGGGGGCACAGAGAGGTTATATTGTGTGCCTGAGGTCACACAGCTTGTAAGCAGTGCTGTTACACTTTGAACTTAGGTAGTCTGTATCAGTCAGGGTTCTCCAGAGAAACAGAACCAATTTGGGGTGTGTGTGTATAGAGGGGAGGTGGAAAGAGAGAGATTGATGGATTGATTGATTTTAAGGAATTGGCTCATGGGATTCTAGGGGCTGGCAAGACTGAAATCTCAGGAGGGCTGGTCAACAGGCTGAAGACTCAAACACATAGCACATGAGTCTGCAGTTTCCTTGGGGGGGGGACTTCATTCCTTTCTCTCTTAAGACCTTCAAATGATTAGGTGAGGTCCACCCACATTATGATGAGGATAATCTGCTTTACTCAAAGTCTACTGATTTAAATGCTGGTCTCATGTCAAAACAAAAACAAGAATACCTTCACAACACCGTCTAGACTGGTGTCTGACCAAATAACTGGATATCATTAGCCCAGCCCAGTTGACACATAAAACTAACCATCACACAGCCTAACTTCTGAACCCACACTTTGGACCACTGTGGGGAAACAGCATGTGAAAAGCACAGAAGCAAGAAAAGAGCATGGCTTGTTCACTGAAATCAAAATATTTCAGGAAAGCTGGATTGAAGGGTGCATGTGGGAAGCATTCGAAGGTATGGTAGGCCTCAACTATATAAGCTAAGGGATTTGAATTTCATTGCAAAGAGTATGTTTTAGAAAGAACACTGGCAAAGTGTGAAGAATGGTTTGAAATAGTGATGCTGGAGACAGGTAGACTGAGTGGTGAGGACTTGAAGGAGGGAGAACACGTGGGCAGGAAGAATCTCATGTGAGACTTGTTAGCTCACTGGATTAGAAAGGAAGTCAGCCCTTTATTTTAGTTTGAGGCTCTTGGAGGGGCCATTTATCCTGTTTGGAGCCAGGGAGGGTTTGGAGGAGATGGATGGGGTTTAGAAGGAATTCTTATGGGACAGACAGTGGAAATATGCACTTGGAGAAAGAAAATGCTGTCCTCAGTATATCCCTGATTCTCAACCAGGGGCAGTTTTGTCCCTCAGGAAACATTTGGCGATATCTGGAGACCATTTTGGCTGTCATAGCTGAAGAGTCCATGTGTGTGCATGCATGCTACTGGCATCTAGTGGGTAGAGGCCAGGGACAGCCCCCCATGACAAAAGTTCTCTGGCTTAAAATGTCAATAGTGCTGAGGTTGAGAAGTCCTGATGTATATATGTAGATGATGTGTATGTATTCTCCTGGGGGAGGGGGAGATCTCAACAGAGGGTGTCGAATGTTTTCTGTATGGTAAATATACCCACTCACTTATATTAAGTGCATTAAGCTATATGCAGACAACTTGTGAGAGCCTACATATTTCTAGTTATTTTACAACCACATAGCTCTTGAAAAGTAACCTTGAATACAGATATATATTCTTGTAATGCTGATGGTCTTTGTTGGACGTATTAGTGCCTCCTTTTCCTAATACTAAAGAAATGAATGTGGTTGAAAGACAAAACAACCAGATAGAAGGATAGAGGTGTTTCTACATGTCAAACTTGGATTCTAGATTTTTAGATCTGGGGAGGAATCCCAGCCTCTTCATTTTTTAAATGAGGATGCTAAGATCTAGAGAGGGAACCCAGATGGTTCGCAAATCACTGAGCTACTAATTGGCAGTTTAAACCAGTACTCATATTTCAGACTCCTGACTTTTCTTTAAACTCAAATTTGTATAATGTTTTATCTTTGCTATCTGCATTTTCAGCATAGAGTTCTTTTTATTCCCACGTATCTCAGGGACCTGGGTGGTACTTTTTCCCCAGTTTTAAAGAAGGTAAAACTCAGGTTTAAAGGCAGTAAGGAACCCAGACAGGAATGTTAAATGGTAGAGGACGAAAGTAGGGTGCTTATTAAATCCATAGTCTATGCTCCTTGAACATCTTATAGAGAAGACACACACCTAAGAATAACAGGGGATAGGAAAATAAGAAAAAGGCAGTCGAATGTAATGAGGATGAAATAAATGTTTGCCAAGTGGGAGAACTGAGTAACACAGAGTCCTGCTTGGAAACTGCTGAAATTGGGACTAGGAAAGCTTAGATAATGGTTGGATTACCAAATATCATAATATTTATATTTCTTCTACTTTTCTCTTCCCTATCCTTCAGAACCATTCATTTTGCTACCCCTGTTATGCTAATGTATTTTTTAAAGAAAACTTTTGAGTTTAATTCTAATTTTATGTCATTGGTAACAGAAGAATCCTAAAGCCATTGAGATTTCAGTTGTCATTCTGTTGATGCATTATTTGTTTAGGATTTGACCTTACCCAACATTTTCTTAACTTGTAGGATTTCTGTTGTGTTTAGTATCCGCATCGTCTGCCATCATAGATCATCAAAGTGGCTTTCTTGTTGTTAGTAGATGTCACTGTAATAGACCTGTGCTTTTGGAAAAGGAGCTTGAAACTTTTTTTTTCAACCATGGAAAATTGGTGTTTTCTCACTTTTATTTAGTATTAATAAGCACAGTTTTAGTCTATAATAGTGTTTAAAACCATTTCCTAACCTTTAAATGCATTGACAGACACCTGTATTCTGTCATGACAAAAAGTAAGGACCCCAGCTTTATCCTGGCCTTGGCAGGAGAAGCTGTAAATATACACGTCAGTAGAAGTTGGTCTTAGGTCACAGCCGCTGTTAAACCCGGCATCAGAAACATGCTCTTTCTGCTTATTAGTAAACCTCATTGTGGGTGTATTCCTGAATACATTATTTTCTTTAGGAAAGAGTTTTTTAAAATACACTTTACATTTCCTTTTAGTCCCCACCACCCTCCACCAGCCTTCAGAGGCTCAGATTGGGGTTAAAACACTTTTTCGTATTATTTTAATTATTGCTCTCCCCACCCCCAACCCCACTCCTTTCCTGTTTCCCCCTCCTCTTTTCCCCTAACGGCACTGTTCTGCAAAGCCTGCAATGATTGATATGATGGCAGTGCTGTCATTCTTTTTAACCAAAAAAAAAGAGTCATTTTTGTTCTAGTTATTTTAATAGAGTCCCATTAAAGATGTATTGCTGACTGAAATATCGGCACGAAGGGCTCTCACTGAGCTGAGCCCAGGAATTAAGAAGTCAGGAAATCGGCTGCTGCATTGCAAGAGAGCCTTGTGTGACACCGAATCTCCTGATTGGGGAGATCATTACTGCTATTATGACTCGACTTGCGTAGGAATTTTAAATTCCATCTGAATGTCAGTAATAACCCTCTTAGCAAATTATCCTGAATAAAATCACGAAGGCATTTTATATAATAGGTGTTGAATTACTGGATAGATTTGCTAATTAAATACTCTTTGTTCTGCTGCAGTTGACATTACAGGGTAAGATCTTGAACAATTATTCTCAACAGCTGTACTTTGTTAAGGGAAAAATTAACCACAAAGTTTATTTTTTTACACTTGAAGTTGGCAGATTTTTGAAATGTGCTTGAAAAAATTCCATCATCCAATTGGTAATGAGTAGATAAATATGCAGGTGTTGCTGTGAAATCAGATAACTGCAGACTGCCTTATTAATGAATTTAGCAAGCCTTTATAGCCCTGTTTTCTAGCTGTTGGCACTTATAAAATGATTTTCTGTCAGAATGGGTAGCTTTAATATTAGGCTTGTCAATTTGAAGTGAACTTATGAACGGACATCTTGTAATCACTGTACCATGTGTCCAGTAGACTTTTCTTGATACCTGTGACTTCTTTTAAAAATGCATTTCCTTAATGGGGAAAATACCTGTGAAGTATAAGTTTTTGACTATTGGCTTGCAGAATAGTCATGTGGTACGGGCTTTTTAACAAGGCAGTGAAACATTCTGAAAAGAAAATGAGACATAAGGTCCAGCTTCTAGATCAAGCTCTTGACTAGTTCTGTTATTTTGGGTAAAATCACAGGGCCTAATTTTACTCATCTATAAAATGGGGTTTGTAATACTGCCCACTTTTTAGGATTATTCGTTCAGCATTTTACAAATAATCGTTAATAGCTCCTGTGCACCAGGCCCTCTGCTACATACTAACAATTTGTTAGCCCACAGGGTATCTAACAGCTGAGCCCTCCCCAGTGAGCAATTTGAATCAAGGGTGGCTTTCAGGTGATCCTGCTCATTAACACTTGGGTAAGCATTGGTCTGGACAGGGCACTATGGTACCCACCATGTAGAAGTGCTCAGTGAAGAAGCGTGAGAGGTCAGGGTCAGCCTGGTTGTGGATTGTCGCCTGTAGAATGGACTGAAGAGTTTACGCGCTGTGGTGAGGCCCTTGAACCTGAAATGGAGCATAGTCATCAGCTACCTGGAAAGATGGTGATAAAACTATCCTCAGAAATTGGTATAACCTCTGTGGAGAGCTATTTGGCTATATTTGTAAGAAATTTGAACCCATATAACCTTTAACCCAATAAGTCTTCTTATAGGAGTTCAATCTTGTTACTGGCAGTTTATGTATATGGATTATTTGTTGAAGTGTGGTTTTAAAGGCAAAGATCAGAAACAACCTACATGTTTATTACTATAACACTGGTTAAATATATCATGATCGATTCACAATGGAATACTGTATAGCCATTAAAAAAGAATAAGGCAGCTCTGTGTGTGTAGATAGGAAATAATCTGTAAGATAAAATATTAGGTGGCAAAAAGCAGTTGCAGTATAGTCTTTATGTTTTGCTTCATTTTCTACCATTTTTGTGCAAAAGATCCAACACCAGGTTTCTGCTGTCAAAGAGAAAATCATTTTGGTAGCAGCCCTCAGGTTGTGTGTGGAAATGATTGTGAGTTGGTGGCGGGAGAGAATAGAGACGGGTGGTAGATCTGAAAGCTGATTGTTGCCAGTACACATTGGAGGTACACTCAAGGGTGACATAAGGTTTCGTTCATGGTGTGAAAGAAGAGTAGAGGAAATTGGTTCCTGCATATTGCTGAGTTGCAGTGAAAGGTTGACAGGCTGCGTCTGAGGTATTTTACTTAGTAATGGTTACCTTGTGGAGTTGTCTGTTGTGATGAGGAAGGTGAAGCCTGGTGGGGTGGAAGGGGGGAGGGTGAGGAGGACTTGTGATGAGTAGTTCTGTCCTCACTGTGATTAACTTGGTTGATCTCATTATTGCCCTCTTCCCGAAGGAATTGTCAGATAGTCTCCCACAATGCATTTCCCTACAATTGAGATGTTTAAAAGTGAAGATGAAGGGGGGAGAGTGAATGTTTTTTAGGAGTTAACTGAATTTCAGGAAAGTAATTGGGATTACTATAAGACCCATCAGTCAACTAACAAATGGCTTTTTGAGCACCTGTCACATGTGAAGCCTGGAGTTAGGCACAAACATGTGCTCTGGCCTCCAGGAGCTTGTGGTCTAGTTGGGAAGGGGACAGACTGTCAACTGAAAACCGTTTTCAGAATGGCATTGTCATGATTGTCTTGGGCCATTGGTCCTTAGCCCTGCCTGCAACATAAATATCTGGAGAGCTTTTTCAAAAAATTGCCGGGGCCGGTATTGGTATTTTTTTTTTAAAGATTCCCCAGGTGATTCCAGTCTACAGCCACTATTAAAACCATTGATTGGGGTGGCTCAGTTGGTTAGCATCTGCCTTTGGCTCAGGTCATGATCCCAGGGTCCTGGGAACGAGCCCCGCATTGGGCTCCCTGCTCCACGGGGAGCCTGCTTCTCCCTCTCCCTCTCCCTCTCCCTCTTCCCTCTGCTTGTTCTCTCTCTCTCTCTTTCTCAAATAAATAAATAAGTAAATCTTTAAAAAAAAAATCGATTGCCCTAATCCATATTCACCACCACTCACCACCCCCAGGACAAGGGAAGGGCTTTCTTCTCTGAGAACATAGGACAGCGAATGCCTGAACAAAATGAGGAGACTGTAATAAAGGAGAGGAAGCAGTGGAAGTGGAAAGTAAGGGGTAGATGTAAAAGATAATCTAAGTTCAGGATTTACAGGGCTCTGTAATACATGTCTCCTGTCTGTGGCTATATGGGTCTAGGGGCAGTCCTGTCTACACATATTATCTAGATGTTTGTCTCCATTCACTGAATATTTATTGAGCCCCACCTTTGTACTGGGCACTGGGCTAGCTCCAGAGAATATGTGAAGGTCTACTCTCTGCCTTCAGGAAATCTACAGTCTTGAGAAGAAATTTAAATCTACTGCATATATATTTTTTTCACTTTTTAAGATTTTGAATACCATGGGTAAGAATTGCCAGATTTGAAATGCTCTGTTAAGCTTTTGTTTTTCAGCCATGCAGTTATTTTAAATACTAGTAATGAGAAGAGTTTGCCTTTTTGCCATATAATAAAGGGATGTTTTTATTACGCATGTTTATTAAAAATAGATCTTTACATAAATCTTAAATAGATATTTTTTTTTTTTTAAAGATTTTATTTATTTATTTGAGAGAGAGAATGAGAGAGAGCACGTGAGAAGGGGGAGGGTCAGAGGGAGAAGCAGACTCCCCACTGAGCAGGGAGCCCGATGCGGGACTCGATCCAGGGACTCCAGGATCATGACCTGAGCCGAAGGCAGTCGCTTAACCAACTGAGCCACCCAGGCGCCCTTAAATAGATATTAATGTAGAGCTACTTACATATCTCTGGCTAAGGATCAATGTAGAGGCCAACTTACTTTTAGATTATGTTGATATTACTGTTATTTTGAGGGTTGTAGTTAGAAAACCATGAAGAGCTTTAAAATGTATGACCAGTCATTGGGTTATCTGTCTCTATGTACTTATGTTTATGGTTTTGTAACTATGTAATGCATTAATCTTGACTTTTTCTTTCATTTAGATTTTGATGCATACAAAGGAGATGGTACAGAAGGTAATGCTGAGCATTTTCATTATACAATGACTCTTAAATATCATACCTCGTGACGTTTTTGTATTCAAGGAAAATTGTAACCCAAACAGACTGGAAATGGCTTCTTAGGATGGCTAGTTTACGTTTATAATCCCTCCTAATGGATTATAGCTTTTTTCTTTTACTAACACTGATATGATCTAGCCGCTGCTTGAAGCCTATATGTGAGGTTTCAAGCAAATTAGGAACAGTGCTAATTAGAGTTTACTTCCAGGCCTTTATACTGTATGTGCTCTAGTGTTGTTTGTTATGATTGATTTTTTTTTTTTTTTTGGCATTCTTCATATTCTACTGAATACTGTTTGAAACTGTGAAGAATTTCATATGAATTTGTGCCCCTGAATTTTAAAAATGCATTATGTTTCTGCTTTATAAATTGCCATGACCACTAAGCTTAATGGTACAGTGGATAAGTATAGACACCCCTTTCCTAGTTTCTTATCCTCCTTTATATTATTCAGTTCCACAGTTTGTTTCAGTTGAAAACTAGACATTTCCCCTGCCACTCTGCTATTTGTTTTAAGAAAATTAGCTAGATTTTCTTAATGTGACAGTGGCTTTCCTTTCTCATTTATTGGAGCTTAATCTTTGATTGTACTCCTCTGACAATATGGATAAGAATAAACATAAACTCTTGAAAAATCAACGGAACCTGTAATTTCTGCAGCATAGAAAATCTTGAGTTTCATTGTATATGATGATCACTGTTTTTGTTGTTAAATTTTATAATTTTTGTTTTTTATTAGATGAATCTTGAAGTTATTTATGGAGATACAGATTCAATTATGATAAACACCAACAGCACTGATCTGGAAGAAGTATATAAATTGGGAAACAAGGTGAGATAATTTGATGAAATTATCTGTTTTACCTACTTCTGTGAATTCTCTTTTAACATGGAACTTTATAAATTCATGTATGTGTACATGTGTGCTTCTGAAAATAATAAGCAGTGCTTCTCATTTCCTCATCCTCTTATTTTTCTTAACCTCTACTCCAGTTGTTTGTTTTTAAGGGTAAAATTCAAAAGAGAGTATTTTTTCCTTAAATGATAAATACATTTTTACTTTGAAAACAGTGTGAGATGTTTTCATCTTGTTTCTAAGGCTGGTGACAGTGATGTTCTCACACTTCGGTGATGTTGGGCTTAAGCCTGGCTACAGTGGTATCTTTGACTCTGGCTGCTGCTTTGGTCTTGCCAGGGGGTTCACACTGCTTCACATCCTGTGATATACCCTGTGTCTACTTTCTGATAAAAGAAGAAAGCAAAAAAAAATTTAATTTAAATTTAAAATATGGGAACACCTGGGTGGCTCAGTCGTTAAGCATCTGTCTTGGGCTCAGGTCATGATCCCGGGGGTCCTGGGATCGAGCCCTGAGTCAGGCTCCCTGCTCTGCGGGGAGTCTGCTTATCCCTCTCCCTCTCCCCTTCCCGACCCCCCGCCCCCACTCGTGCTATTCCCCCCCAAATAAATAAATAAAATCTTTTAAAAATAAAATATGGTCATATTTATACTTATCACATTATCATGCATGAGGAGAAATATATCTCTAGTAGTATTCAGATGGGTTTTATACGCTGATATGGATAAACACCTATCTACATACATGTACACACATTTATGATTTAAAAGTAATCATTTGTTGCTTCCTAATTGCAGTTTACAATTAGCAAGTGTTTCTTGAGTACTGGCTATGTTAAGATCTTATCCCAATAAACTAGAACTAAGATAACATCTTACAAAGTAACAGCTTCCTGCCTTTCTCCACTAATATGTGTGAAATATGACCTGTAGGCTTCACCTGAGAACAGGCCTGGCCTATTGTCCTCATCTTAGACTTCAAAAAGCTGTGTATTTTCCCTAGAGGTGATTGGCTGTGCCTTGATCCTATCAATAAAGAAATGTGATAAGTGATAATGTGATAAGTATAAATATGACCATATTTTATTTTTAAAAGATTTTATTTATTTATTTGGGGGGGAATAGCACGAGCGGGGGCGGGGGGTGGGGAAGGGGAGAGGGAGAAGCAGACTCCCCGCAGAGCAGGGAGCCTGACTCAGGGCTCGATCCCAGGACCCCCGGGATCATGACCTGAGCCCAAGACAGATGCTTAACGTGACTGGTCATTTTTTCTTCAAAATATAGGTATTTCCTTATATGTAAGGTGCTTTGGGAGGTACAGGGAGATCTTAGATATTTTTTCAAAGATTTTATTTATTTATTTGAGAGAGATATATTATTTTTATTTTGAGAGATTATTTATTTGAGAGTGTAAAGATTCTTATGAATCTTGGGAGGGGCAGAAGGGGGGGGGGGAGAGAGAGAGAATCTCAAGCACACTCTTGCACTGAGTGCAGAGCCTGATATGGAGCTCCATCCCACGACCCTAAGATCATGACCTGAGCCGAAACCAAGAGTCAGACACTCAACCAACTGAGCCACCCAGGCGCCCCTTAGACATTATTTTAATAGTCAAAGTTTTACTTATTTCTAGCCATGTATCTACTTGTTAGACTATCTAATCTCTAATCCAGTAGTTTGGAGGTAAGTATATAAGCATTTAGTTTTTAGATTCAAAAAGACTATTTCATAATTTTTGTAAATTTCCTGGGGCAGACCTGCCAATTCTGTCCTTTGGTTGAATGGGATGATATATTTATATTACTGTGTTTTTTTTTTTCAATCTGTTTTTGTCCCTGTGCTCTTTCCGTGATTTTGCATCATACTCAACATAATAATGTTTTGTGTATCACCTGAGTAAATGCATTCCAATCTTGTGTGAATTCAAGTTCTGTTTAGATTAACTCTTGGAAGTTTGTAGCATGTTCATCTTCTCCCTGGTAGATGTTTGAGAAGCTAGTATTAATGCTTGAAATTTTCACAGGTAAAAAGTGAAGTGAACAAGTTGTACAAACTGCTTGAAATAGACATTGATGGTGTTTTCAAGTCTCTGCTACTGCTGAAGAAAAAGAAGTATGGTGCTCTGGTTGTTGAGCCAACGTCAGATGGGAATTACTCCACCAAACAGGAGCTGAAAGGGTTAGATATAGTTAGAAGAGATTGGTGTGATCTTGCTAAAGAAACTGGAAAGTGAGTTCAGCTTTCATTTTTGCTTTTTTTGTTTGTCTGTAAAAACTTGGAGTATTAATGACATGGAGAAGATCTGTGATTCTGCCAAGCCCAAGGGACACAACTTCTTTTGTTATTGTTGTTGTTACATATTAATGCTTCTCACTTATTTGGAGTGGAATTTCTCAGGTAGATTAAAACTTAGCAAAAGCTAAATTTGCTCAGTAAGAGGTACTTGCTGTAAGATACATCTTAGGAGTTGTAACTCACAGTGAGGGTGAACCTTCACATTTTAGCTCCCTACAGAGTTAGTTTCGTTGATGTTGGCTTGTGTCTGTTTTGTTTTGCTTTCATATTCTTATTAGAAAGTGCCTTGTGTTGTGTTCCTGAATCATTGTAGAGCCTCTTTAGGAACATAATTGTTAAGGTGTTCCCGTGTTGTAGCTTAAATATTCTGGGATTCATAGTGGACCATGGACTGAGACTTTGTTCCCATCCATATCATTTGTGTGTAAAGATTCTTATGAATCTCTAGGAAAAAGAAAAAAAATAAGATTCTTACTAATCTTAGATTAATTTAAGAGCTAGTTTTCAAATACATAAGTACCTCAAATAATAAATGTCATGGCTGATCCTTTAGCTTTGCATCTGAGACTGGAAATTGTGATACTAAGGCCTGTTTTTTTTTTTTTTAAAGGGTCACATTAATTTATAAAGCATCCATTTAGAAAAGCCTGAATCCTTAGGTATTTAATGTACCATCATTTTAGATATTCCTGTCTGATGAACCTGCCCAATTCTGAAAATAGAAGAATTTTTTTCTTTAAAGCAAAATTTAAATTAATTTTAATATTGCCAAATATTCACACTTTTTACTTGTTTTCCAGTCCTCTTGCTTTCAAGTTGGGAGCTTGAGCAATTGTTGCTTCTGCAAAACCACTCTTGATTAGGCAAAGTTGATCATCTGACTATAGGTCACTGTTAGCCTTTTATGAAATGAAGTTTGAAATGCTTCATTGCCCCCAAATGTACCCAAAGATGAAACTACTTTGTATAGACTGTCGATTAGAGTGTTCTCTTCAGCTTTGTGTTTTCTAAGAAAAGATGCATCATAATGGAAGTAAATTTCTCTGAGTTAGAAATGTATTAGTAATTAAAGCTATACAAATGTTTTTGTCAGGGTTCTTTTTCTGACAAATTATAATGCAGCTGTCAAACCCTCACTCTGCATTTTCTCAGAAATGGATAAAATATTGGCTTCCTTACTCCTTTTCTTTTTCTTTTTTCCCTTGTTTTTTGAGGGGGTCCAGTAGAATAGTAAGTTTTTCAGGGATAGCATAAGGTTGGAGAACACTGAGGAATATAATGAAGCTGAAGAAAGAAATTTGAAATCTTTGGGTTTTAAAAAATTTGCATAAAGAACTATATTTCTGCTTACCTAGCTAATGGTCATCTCAGCTTGGTGGTATCAGAGGTAGTATCTTGGTGCTTTATGGGGAAAGAGAAATTTTTGTCTTTTAAATTTTAACCTATGAGTAGAGTATAACTGCTTGTGAATTTTGTAATTGCATATATACAGTTGTGGATGGAACACATACCTTTCTCTGTCCACATTTTGTATGAAGCATTAGCTGCTGCATTAGAAAATGGTCTGTATGTTTAAGGGCAAACCTGACATTCCAAGGTTGGTAAACCTTTGGTAGAGTTAATGTTAAAAAACAAATAGTAACGGCCTTTTGGACATTCACCCTCATGTTAGCTTTCAGTACAGCTCTTGTCCACATGTTAATCTAATGGCATTTATCTTCCTTTTCTCTCCTTTATTAATAAAGTATAATATTAAAAAAATGAATCCCTCTCTTCCTTTGCAGCTTTGTCATTGGCCAGATTCTTTCTGATCAAAGCCGAGACACTATAGTGGAAAACATTCAGAAGAGGTTAATAGAAATTGGAGAAAATGTGCTAAATGGCAGTGTCCCAGTGAGCCAGTTTGAAATTAACAAGGTAAATGTAGCATTTATTGCTGAGCCCAGCTGCTGCCATGTGTTTTTCGCCTCCTTCAGCTAGTTGAAGAACCACCTCATCCTTGCAACCGAAATAAATTCTAGCTGGTGATGAAAGCTGCTTAACAACTAACTCACGGATGGAGCGTTAGCATACCACTCTTCCTCTTCCAGCCACTGGTGCTGCCCTGTCAGCCACAGGGGCCTTCTCTCTGCATTTCTTACTTGTTGGAAGCCTCATTTCCAGAGATTCTATGGAGCGATGTAGTTGATGTTTAGGGGACTAGAGAATATTACCTTCTCCATAGTCCTCCTCATTTATAGTTGTTTGGGAGGACAGGCCTGTAAGCTTAGAGAAAGATGGAGACAGAGAGAGAGAGAGAGAGAGAGAGAGTGTGTGTGTGTGTGTGTGTGTGTGTGATTTTCACAGAATGTGATCCTTAGAGGTACTGTAATCAGAATGCTTTTTTTGGACATAGATACTTCTTTAGAATTAAGATGGCAATAGCATTTTCTTTGTAACCAGAGCACTTGTGCTTTTATTATCTTTTTCAACTATGTAATTTAGACTTTATGGACAGTCTTAGTTGTTGAAAATGAGGAATATTTTTCCTTACCTAATTTGAAAAATAAAACCTTGGTTTCCAAAGTGCTGTGTAATATAAGATGTTAGGTTGCCGATTTCCTTTTTTCCCCCCATTTAAAAAGAGTACCCATACATATTCAGAAGCTAATTTCGCGAATACCATTTTACCCATTTTGTGATAAATAGATTTCGTTGTCAAAGCTGATACAAAAAAGGAATTTTAATGAAAAAGAATCTAATGATGACATTAAATAGAAGACTTAGAGTTAAGACTCATTCATGATACCCCTGTGCTAAAGTGATGCTTGTCATTTTTGCACGGTTCCTTACTCTTTTTTTTTATTTTATTTTTTTTATTTTTACACTGAAGCAATTACAATATATATTATGTTGAAATCTGTTTTTATTTGACATAAACAGATTGTTTCACATTTCTATATTATCTTAAAAATGATCGTGTTAATCTTATATTTCACTGATACATTAAAATTTCTGTTTGATTATTTACATTATTTTGGATACTGGAAATAACTGTATTGAACATCTTTCTATCTTAATCTTTTTGCTTTTGGATGAATTCTTTTTTTTTTTTTTTTTAAAGATTTTATTTATTTATTTGACAGAGAGAGAGAGATAGCGAGAGCAGGAACACAAGCAGGGGGAGTGGGAGAGGGAGAAGCAGGCTTCCTGTCGAGCAGGGAGCCCGATGTGGGACTCGATCCCAGGACCCCGGGATCATGACCTGAGCCGAAGGCAGACGCTTGACGACTGAGCCACCCAGGCGCCCTGGATGAATTATTTTCTTAGTTTAGGTTCCTTGAAGTGAATTACTTGAGTCAAAAGATGCGAATATCTGGATGGCTCTTGCCAAATTGCTTTGTAAAAGGGTGATACCCATTGATAACAAAATGTGTGTGCCAGGTTCACCACAGATTTGCTTGTATTGGTGATAGTTCATTGGTGATCTTTAAATAAAATAGTGCTATCATAATGTGAAACAGTGCCTCACCATTGCATTTAATTTACATTTCTTTGTTTTTTAGAGAAGATGAATATTTTCTATGCATATCCTTAGGATTAGTATTTACTCTTAAGTGAGTCATTTATTTCCTACACCTTAACCATGATGTCTTTAATGTCACAAAAAAAGACATTTCTACATGGAAGTACAAAAAAATAGAAGCAAATATTGTACGAGGCCATGTGTTTTGGCACTAGCTCTTCACTTGAAGCGATGCAGTGTTTATCCATTGGCGTGGCATCACCTGTGACATCTCAAAAGCAATTTCCCTTCAGATTTTGTTTGGTCTGTCTCAGAAATGTGCATGAGTAGGAGTTATGACTTCAGTCTTCCTTTGATCAGTTTTTGCATCGGTTGTACAGATTGTATCCCTGACACGATCTACCTTCTTAGAAATGTGGACCCTCTATCCCAAGGGGTTCCAGTCAGGAATTTGGAAGGCTGAATACAAACATGACCACATTATTGGCAGAAGAACACTGCGCCCACACTGTCATCTTATAGGAATGATGACACAGTATGACTAGTACGCAAAGAAACTGGAGTCCCGGACGCACTGGTAGTCTCCGAGTGCTCGTGAACAGTCTGCAATCTTGTTATTCTGAGGTTTTTACTATCGAAATTGTTAAACTTATATATAAACGTAGAAAATGGTATTATGGATCCCCATGTATCCATCATTCAGCTTCACTAATTATCAATTTATAGTGACATTATTATTCAAAACAATAATAGTAATACTTAATGTGATTAGGGCTGTGCCTTCATTCTCTGTGGCAGAGCTAAAATTGTGACTTATTGTCTTTCTCTTCTCCATTTCCCTTGACATAGTAGCTGGCAAATAACAGTTGTTCAGTGAATATTAAAAGAATTCACTTGATTTCCTACTCTTCCATTCATCAATGTGTGTGCACAGTGCTACATTCTGGGATATAAAATTGAATAAGCAAAGCATGGTCCATGTTTACAAGATGGAAATGGTCTTTCAAAGATATTTCCTGTCCCATATTTTTATACTTTTTTTTTAAATGAAGAAAACGGATTTCTGCAGTGTTGACAGACGTGCAGTGAATTCTGATGAAAGGACTATCTATATCATAGTTATTCCTAAGTCTGTTTACAGCAAGTTATTTATGTCAAAGGTGATGTGTCTTGATCAACATCTGTCTGAATACTTGCAATGTTTAAAACTTGTGAGCCATTCAGTTTTTACATTTCATCGCTTTCAAAGGAGAGTGGAATGGAAGAGTCTATGTCACTGGTTGTGGATGGTCTTATGACAGAATATCTGTATATCTGTAGTTACGGATATTTTTGTGATCTTGGGAGGGATTGAAAATAGGAGGCTAGCCTAGGGTGGAGGGGTAAAGTGGTGAGATTTGCCTTTCTAGAGATTTTAACCCTTGTTGTTAAAACTGAAAAACATCATGTGTGATTTTCTGAATTACCGCAATCTTAGCCTAGATATTTTTCATAAAGTAACACAAAGTACTTCACAGCTGATTTGTATAGCCCTGGTTAACTTGAGCCTTAACCGCCAGGAAGCATTTTTTTTTTTAAATCAAGCCTTCTAAAACTAGCTTGTAAGATCCCCAAATAGCCCCAATCTAATAACTGGAAAGTATGTCACATGAAATTCAGAATTTCTTAATATTGCTCTAAAGTATAGTCAATTGAAGAAGATAATGGTTTTTTTAAGTAGAGTTCTATTGATTAAGATTTCTATGCAGTATTACCCGTTCAAGTCAATCAAGACTCTGCATAATGCAGGTTAGAGGAGATTCAGATACTTGGAGCATTTCCTAGGCACTCTCCTGCACTTGAGTGTATGATTTAGAAAGTGGACATGACATGGGTATGTGCAGCCATGTTGGAAGACCTGCTTTATTCTCCAGCATTTCTCACATTTCCTGGTCGCAGGACACTTGCACACTCTTAAAATAATTGAGGACTGTAAGAGCTTTTGTTTATGTGGCCTGTGTTAATATTTACTGTTAGAAATTAAAACAAACTTTTAAAGCATTTATGTACTTATTTAAAAATAGCAATAAACCCAGTATGTGATTATAAAAATAACGTTTTTCCTTGAAAAGTAGCTATATATTTCAAAACAAAGAAAAATTAGCCAGAGGAGTGACATCATTTTAAAATTTTGCAAATCTCTGTAATGTCTAGTTTGGTAGAAGACATCTGGCTTCTCATATCTGCTTGAGTGTCCAGTCTGTCGTGATGTGTGGTTTGGGTTGAAGTATAGGAAGAAAATCCATTTTCACACAGATTCATAGTTGGAAAAAGAAATATTTCAGGACTTCCTCTGGATATTTGTATATTTTCTTCTTTGATTCTACACCAGTATTATCTAAGTGGCATTTTCATAAAGATTATTGTAATGTGGAAATCTAAAACCTTATCAGTGAACTTTTCATATTCTCACATGAAAATCTGTTGGTCTGTGTTGTACTTGAAGTAGATATTTTACTGATGCATGATATTATAATGCTTTGGTCATTTGTGAAATGGTAGTCTCCTGGGTTTTACAGATCTTCCAAATATTGATGCATTTCATTATCAAAAATCATATTTTAAAATATTCCTACCTATATCATCAGAAATGTCTTCAAGTATTGAGAAACTGTCAAGCTCACATAAATGCGAACAAGTTTTCCAAAATTCTAATTTGTGCTTGAGAGGTTGAATTTTATCGTAGGCAAGACATACTGCCGGTTGTTATTATTTTTTTTTTTTTTAAAGATTTTATTTATTTATCTGACAGAGAGAGAGACAGGAGAGAGGGAACACAGGTAGGAGGAGTGGGAGAGGGAGAAGCAGGCTTCCCGTCGAGCAGGGAGCCCCATGTGGGGCTTGATCCCAGCACTCTGGGATCATGACCCGAGCCGAAGGCAGCCGCTTAACCGACTGAGCCACCCAGGCGCCCCTGCCGGTTGTTATTCTTGAAGTTGCAGGCGCACTCCATTCTTTTTTGAGAAATTGTCTGCCAGAGACCCATGTTTGAATAGCAGTAGCTGGCCTGTCATCCTTGCAAGGAAGAATTTTGTTCTATGAACAAGGCAGCTAGTTTAGCTTGCAACTCTGAAGAGTCGCACAAGTGCTTTTCCTCGAGCAACCTTCATTCTTCAGTATACAGTAGACATGCCTTGTGCGTACTTCTTATTTTGTCACATAAAATACTAGCCTTCTGTTCAGGGTCAGGAGCTTAAAAAAACTAGTAACGTTTGCTCTTCCATGAAGGGCATTCTTTAATGAAACTGGCATGTGTGTGTGTGAGAGAGAGACTCTTGAGTGTGTGGTGGTGAAGAATACAAGTGGTAGCACAGTTCAGTGTGGCTGCCCTGATTCGTGTTTATGAGGCAGCGAGAGAAGGAACACAAGCAGGGAGAGTGGGAGAGGGAGAAGCAGGCTTCCCACCGAGCAGGGAGCCCGATGTGGGGCTCCATCCCAGGACCCTGGGATCATGACCTGAGCCGAAGGCAGATGCTTTAACAACTGAGCCACCCACACACCCCTCCTCTTGTCTTTTGAAACCCACCACAGAGCTCGATATCTCCCTCCTACCCTTTGTGCATACTGAATTCCATTCTGATGGACTGTATTTTGTGGTACCTCTTGCTTTTAACTTTTGCTTTTATCTCTGCCCAGAATGTTCTTGCTCCTGTCACCTTTTCTTAAAATCCTCTTTTTCTTCACATGCCAGCTCAAATTTTTTTCTCCTATGATTTCTGCTCTCAGATGGAAGTGATCTTTGCCTCTCTAAACTCTCTCCCTCATACTGTTCACATCTCCCTTATGGCACATGTGGCTTATTTTAGAGATTTTATTCGCAGATTGAGGAATCATCTACTAATAGCAGATGACTTAGGACTAATGACTGTCTTACTCATCTCACAGTACTTTACAGTGCTTGAACTTAGTGAATTATTGCAGAGTGAGCGAAATAATTTTGCAAACATTTGGTTGCTACTGTACGCCAAGAATTGTTTTGAGCACTGAATGCAGCGGCAAGCAAGGCTGACATGTTCCTGCTCTCATGGGGCTTACTTTCTCTTAGAAACACATTCTTTCTGCCTTTGTAGAGCTTAAATTGACAGTGTGAATAAATCCACCGATTTCTGGTATCTTTGAGATTTATTTAAGATAGAGGAGCCTTCGAGAAACAGATCATTAAGTCAGAGTAGCCGATCTCCATCAGTCTTTACTAACCACTTAATTCAGTGAGGGAATTGCAGACATTAAGAGAAACTAAAGGCTTGATAGAAAACTGAATTTGTAGTCTTAATTTTTTTATATGCAAGTATTACGTGCCATGGCCCATAAACTTCTATTTCTTTTTTGCCAGAGTTGCATCTGGTTATATTAGTTAGTAAGTGAAGGAGGGAGGAGCCTTAAGGATGGAATGTCTAAAGACTGCGGCACTGTTTTCTACATACAGCTTCTCTTCTTTGTATGTCTATGTGGCAGATAGGATTCTAGGAAAGATGTGTTTAGTGTATATCTGTGTGAGAAGAGATTTAAAGTTTGGGGCTTTTTGTTTCCTCTTTTAGGCATTGACAAAGGATCCCCAGGATTACCCTGATAAAAAAAGCCTACCTCATGTACATGTTGCCCTCTGGATGAATTCTCAAGGGGGCAGAAAGGTGAAAGCTGGAGATACCGTGTCGTATGTCATCTGTCAGGTAAAACTGAAGCTATTAATAAGACTCCTGGACCCCATAACCCAAAGTAAAACTCAGATCACCACAGTGTCTTATTTAATGGTCTTCCAAATAATTGATGGTATGAAGAGATGGGTTAGTTTGGTTGTTTTTATAACATTTGAAGCATTAGAGCTATGGCATATTTTATTAAAATTTTCAAAAAATATTTAAGACCAGTGTCCTGGTTCACTGAAATTGTTTTGGTGAGACAGGTGCATAACAGTAGGTGCTGTTTCAACCCTAAATTAACTTCAGTGAAACTGTATATAGGTTTGGTCATATGTCCAGCAGCAGTCCATCATCATTCCTTTTGCCACAGATTCTATTATGAATACTTAGAATAAGAGAGTAAATACATTTTCCCCTAGCTTATGTTCAAAGAGTTACTTGAAAAGAATATGAAGTGCTTGATAATATGGAGAAGGGTGCGAGACCCCAAAAACATACCTTAGGAGGAAAACACAAATGATCTCACCAGTTTGTTTGTTTGTTGTATTTTGAGTGGAGGGGGCCTAGAACCCACCTCCTTGCCTTCTTCCTCTTCCATGTGGCATCTCTGAGGAACCTCTACCCTTTTTGGAACATAGGTTTAAACCACTAACCAGTTTCTTTGGAGAGTAGTGTGCCTCTGACAGGGATGAGGAGAGAGGGTGGGACACAAGAGCAGTTTTTTTCTTTGAAAGCACTTAACTCCAGTTGGAACAAAGGAGAGGTCTCATCTCTTCCTTTTGGAAAAAAGAAAAAAAGTCACAGCCTCTTTCCAAATTCTTTAAAATTACTGTGGTGTGGTATACTTACCAAAAGGCATAATTTGTCTGTTATAAGACTTTAATTAATTGTTGCATTTTGTTATTATAGTAAAAAAATTAGATAAGCCTTAAATTTCATTGCATTATGATTGATCTTTGTCAAACTACAATCAGTGTGTTTTTAAATCATAGAGTCTTTTAGAATTTAGAAATTATCTGCTAATATCTGCTCGGTACTGTGGATGATGTACGTAACAAATGATTTAAGTACATGGACAGGAATCAGCACTTGACTCTGTCTCCCTCCTAGGGTTACCCTTGATTAAGAACTGTTACAGAAAGCCAATTCCTGCAGGAAAATATTTCCATAAATGTCTGACTCGCTCAAGCCCTTAATGTGCTTTGCATATTGCCTCTGACAAGTCTCATCTCAAAAAAACAATTTTCATATTATGCAAATAAAGATTTTGGTAAATAGGCTAGTTTTTTTTCACTTATGACTTCACATACATGGAAAAGCTCTTAGACTATTAATGACAGGAGCAGATGGCTATATAGCTTTGAAAAATTACATAGGTTCCATGAAATAACATCTAATAATGAAATCCAGTCACAGTTATGTTTTGGCTAAATCTGGAATGGAGATGTATGGTAGTATGATCGATAGATTTAAAAGTCAAGGTTATGTTCGTTGATGTCTAGATATTGGGTCTTATGATTTCTTTTTCCCAGGTCTTATTGAGCTAGAGAAGCTCAAAAATGCTGATGCTGATATAGTACAATAAATCAAATTTTATGTATTTTCAATATTTTCCCCATCCACTGGTGCTGGGCCTTAACTTTCTTGCTTATTAAAACTACAGTTCATGTTTCTTTTTGTTTATGCTTCTCATTGTATCCCAAGAAAAGCTGTAGGACTTTAATTTGCCTCTGTTCCCTAGCAGTGGGTCAGGCCCACTTTGAGCATGTTTGTGAGCCAAAGCTCCCTACCTCTTTTGCTTTTAAGCACTCAAATTATTCTGTTTCTTAACAAAACCATATTTTTAGAATATCTTTTTGAAAATGTATGATGATATACTTGAAAGAGAACTATACTGCTCTAAGCAAAGGTGCCCTCCACGAATAGTATGTCTCCTAGACAGGTTCTGTTTTGTTTGAAATTTATATTTAGACTGTGGTACTCTACTGATAGTTTACTCTGACTATAAATTCAGATGAGTTCAGAGAGTAATGTTTTTGGCGTCGGATTTATATTGTAGTTTGTCGCCTTGTAAAACCTATGTGAATTATTTGCTGAGATCTTAAGTCAAGTTCCACTTGTTGGTTAAGTTTTAAATCCTCAATTATTTAACTTTCATTAGACATAATTTCCATAAGTCATGCCTTTAACATAATTGTTTTAAGGGGCCCACTTGTCACCCATTTAAATAACTTTTTTCCCTTAGTTTCCTACTAAAGATGATGACATAGTTTTGAATGAATTGACTGTACCTGGTTGTCTCTGTGAAGTATGTACTTTGTGAAGTTCACGAATTACTACATAGACATTTCAAGGAAGGCCAACATTGCTTCCCTTTTTTTTTTTTTTAGAATAGTATTTCTTTAATTGAAATATAGTTGATACGCAGTGTTACGTTAGTTTCAGGTTTACAATATAGTGATTTGACAAGTCTATTCGATATGCTATGCACACTACAAGTGTAGCTATAATCTGTCACCATACAAAGCTATGACAATACCATTGGCTATCTTTCCTATGCTGTACAACTAAAAACTTTATTTTTTTGTTTTTGATTTTTTTTATTATGTTAATCACCATACATTACGACTGTTGAATCACAGATCTTTACCTCTGAAACAAATAATATATTATATGTTAAAAAAAAGAAAAAAAGAAGAAGATAGCAGGAAGAAATCGGAGGGGGAGACCAACATTGCTTCTTAATCTGGTTTTAAAGGTGTATGCCACGCGTTATTGCATATACCATGGGATCTTGCTAAGTTTTAGAATTAGGTCTGTGAGGGATATATCTTATGTCACGGCCTGAATGTTTTCCCAACACAACACAGCAAAACCTGTCTTACCAATTCTTTTGAATTTAGTCATGTTTGGATTCAGATTTTTTAAATACCGTAAGAAATATGTTTGGGTCAGTGTTAAAACTGGTCCTTCATATGGTTATTTAAAATAAAAACTTTCTTAACTGAGGATATGCTTAGAAATTTTCAACTGCTTTTTTAAAAAATTTGACTTACTGTGAGAACATCTTCTAATGATATATTGGAAAGTAACTCACATGCCTTTAAAGAAAAATTGCCTGTAGAAATTTGATTTTTTTTAAAGGTTTTATTTATTTATTTGAGAGAGAGTGAGTGAGCAAGCACGAGTTAGAGGGAGGGGCAGAGGGAGAGAGAAGATTCCCTGCTGAGCAGGGAGCCCGACAGGGGACTCGATCCCAGGACCCTGAGATCATGACTTGAGCCAAAGGTAGACGCTTAACTGAGTGAGCCACCCAGGCACCCCTGTATAAATTTGATTTTTATTCACCATTAAAAAGTGGCAAACTTAACATTGCTATATAATCTTTATTTTTTTAAGGGGGGGTCAGAGAGAATCTCAAGTAGGCTGTACACCTAGCGCAGAGCCCAATGCAGGGCTCGATCTCCTGACCCTGAGATCATGACTTGAGTTGAAATCAAGATTCGAATGCTCAACTGACTGAGCCACCCAGGTGCCCCTCAGTATTGCTGTAATCTTAAGGACAGACCAGTTTTTTTTAAAAAAAATACAATTCTGTAAATTGATCAGGTTTCAGGTGTTAGTTAATTAAGTCAGTCTGAGTATAGTTGTAGCACGTAAAGATGCTGCCCAGGAATGTTTCACACTCTTTGTCATTGGCTGTCATCTTACTCTTATCTAATAATTCAGACTTCGCAAAGGGCAACAATTAAAGGTGATGAATTCTGCCTAATTTCTTTTACCGTGTTGTGAACTCCTGAAAAAAAAAAATTATTTGGCAAGTCTTTTAATCCGAGGTTTGCTTTCTAAGTATTTCCTTATATCCTAGACTATGTAGAACCTAGTTGATAAACATTCCAGTTTGTTTCCATCAAGAGCATTGCCAGAGAAAGAGGCCCCTGCCTCCAGTCCGAAGACAGTGGTGTGCAAGTAGCCTCAGCTTTGTGCTGGACGCTGACTTGAGAAGGAGCTGATTGTAGCAGGAATGAAAGAATAGGGTTCATGTTGTCTATTTTGCAGAGCAGCTTAGCACTGTGAATAGTTAAAATTGACTAGTCTGAATATTAAGTTCTGTTGTTGTAGAAAAGAGGAGTGGAGTGAGTTGTCAGATGTTGGTCCAGTAGTGTGATGACTTTTTTTGATTCACAGATGATGGTGACCTCACCCACAGGGCTGTATATGGACCACTTACATAGAATTACACAATTTTTATTTTTATTAAGAGGAAACCTTTGAAAAGATACTCTCCGACCCATCTTTCTTTCCTTGAGGAGAGCCATGTTAACAGTGCAAAATGGCATGCCCTTCATTCCAGTGCCAAATATTTTGCTTCTAGAGCATTGCTACTCCACCCGGATAGCTCATTAATTTTACTCCTGTCTATTATATCTTGTATATAAGTTACTACTGTGTGGATTTCGTACCCCTTTCTTTTCTCCTTGCTCATTTGCTTCTTGATACATAAAGCTCTCATAGAAAATAGAGCCCTGGGGGCCTTAAAGATGAGATTATGACTAGAGTTTTTGCATGGATTGTATTAACAATAAAAGGACCACACATGTTTTTTCTTATCACTCCTAAAAGGCCTTTCTGACTAGACTAATAGTTTAGCAAGTCTTCTCAGTGTGCTTCTATGATATGGCAGGTGGAATTATTTAATCTAGTCATGCCATCTTGTTGGTTTCCTGTTTCAACAAAAAATAGAACACAACACATCCTGGATTTACATTCTGGGACAGTGGGTGACATGTTTTCCTTGATCTTCCTACTCTTACATATGAAATGTTCACCAGTGGGTCAAAAGGACTTCTTGGTGTTTGGAATTGAATATATAAAGTTTGAATTATTGTCCCTCTTTTTGGCCAACCATATATGTGTGACTGAATTTCCTACAACCTTACCTATATCGTGTCCTTTTGTAGGATGGGTCAAACCTCACTGCGAGTCAGAGGGCCTATGCACCTGAGCAGCTACAGAAACAGGACAATTTAACCATTGATACCCAGTACTACCTGGCTCAGCAGATCCACCCAGTCGTGGCTCGGATCTGTGAGCCAATAGATGGAATTGATGCTGTTCTCATTGCAACATGGTTAGGTAAGTGTCCCCAGCTCACATAGCCTCTTACCTGGCTTTAGCAGTACCCGTAGTCCTCCCTCACCTGTTGTGAGCCTTGTTTATAGGTATGGTATGTGTCGAGCACTTCTTTGTGTATAGTTGGGCATTTATTTTTGTGGTTGGTTGGTTAATGTCTATCTCCCTTTATAGACTATGGACCTCATATGCTTGCTACCTGTATAGCCACATGCCTGCTCCGTAGTAGGCACTCAGTCAGTAAATGCCAAGGGAAGAGAGGGAAGACAGGAGAAGGAATGAAGAGATTTTAGGCACACTGACAGTGTCTGAGCTTACACTGTTGTAGCTTTAATTGGTGAACTTCCATTAATAAGGAGATTGATGGTATTGTGATGGTTGGTTTATCTCGTCGCTTGTATCTAAATGTATTTTTGTATAAAGTGAGAATACACAGCTTTTTTAACATTAAAAAGTTTAATTTTTAGTATTCATTTCCCTGTGAGTGTCCTACTCTCACTTTAAATTCTTTGAAAACTAGGCATGCTGTTACCTTCCAGGAATTAGCTGATGCCTAATTTCTCATCATCCCAGGAGGTGCTGGTCAACCCTGAAACCTCAGCATTTTTTGACTTTTTGCTGTGGCACCAGATTGTTGCCTCATGCTTAGAAGTGTATTTCGTTACTTGCTCTGATTTCATTTCTAGATGACCAGCATGTAAAGAGTTACATTGATTTAAGATGGTTACTCTAGCTCATTGTATGCAAAGATGAATATTTTTTATTTTTTTTATTTTTATTTTTTATTTTTTAAAGATTTTATTTATTTATTTGACAGAGAGAGACACAGCAAGAGAGGGAACACAAGCAGGGGGAGTGGGAGAGGGAGAAGCAGGCTCCCCGCAGAGCAGGGAGCCCGATGCGGGACTCGATCCCAGGACCCTGGGATCATGACCTGAGCTGAAGGCAGTCGCTTAACCAACTGAGCCACCCAGGTGCCCAAGATGAATATTTTTTAGAATACTGCCTGATAAAGTCCTTAGATGGTGCCTCACGATCTATAAGTAAGTCCAGATGCCACTGACATCTCACAGTCTTTAACTCTGGCAGTTGTAGACTCTAACTTTGGAGCTCCAACCTGTATTTCTAAGAGCTTTCTTTTTTTTTTTTTTATTCTTATGTTAATCCCCATACATTACATCATTAGTTTTAGATGAAGTGTTCCATGATTCATTGTTTGTGCATAACACCCAGTGCTCCATGCAGAATGTGCCCTCCTCAATACCCACCACCAGGCTAACCCATCCTCCCACCCCCCTCCCCTCTAGAACCCTGTTTGTTTTTCAGAGTCCAT
>NC_138385.1:88216742-88279702 GCF_054177405.1 Leptonychotes weddellii | reverse complement strand
CCCCCCCCCCCCCCCCCCCCCGCCACCGACCTGCAAGCCCTTGGTGCCAGGTAGCCAGTCAGAGCTCCTGGAAGGATCTGTGTCCTCAGCTCTTACGGAGTTGTGGCTACACCCCTTTTAATCTTTTTCTGATTTTTATCTTTTGCCACTTGACAGCAGTTCTTACTTGCCCTCTTCTCCCACTACACCTCCTGCCATCACTAGCAGTATCCACCTATCTACCTGCATTAGTGAGAAATCTTGTAGTCCTTTATCTTTCCCTCTTTAGGAGGGAGGAGGGGTCCACATTAGTGAATTGGAGAGCCATAGGAGGTCCACATTAGTGAATCGCAGGACAGCAAATGCCAGCTACCATAAAGATCTGTATAAAGTGTGGAAGGTCTCCAGGCAGCTCTTTGCAGGCATTTTGCTCCCTGCCCTGTGCGGGAGCCACATTGTGATCTGCATCCTTTATTCCTCCACCCCAAGTGAAAAACCAGGGTGGCTGTTCTTCACTAGAGGATTTGAGGCCCCTGTTACCAGTTCTCACTTAGCCTGTGGTTTTAGAAAGGAGGAGGGAGGAGGTGGGAAAGTGGTGGGAAAGTAAGGGGAGTGTTAGGGGGTGCATGGTTTCTAAGAGGTGCAAGCTGTAGGCATAAAATTACTGTAATTTGTTTTTAAAATTCTAAATCTGTTTTCTTTATATATAAAAAAAACTGCAGTTAGTGAACTGACACTGTTAAATAAGTTGAAGTGTACAAATGTATACGTAAAATACAAGCCCTCCAACTGCCTAATCACAGACATAAAATAATTCTCTTGCTTTTAATGTAGTTTTTATCTTTGACTAATGAAATGTATTACAATGTTGAAACTTCAGTGAAGTTTGATACTTTGTCCTTTTAGTTAGTACAAAGAAATCAGGAATAATGGCATAATTTCATTTAGGAAAATTATTAAGTTCATGATTTTTTATTTTTAAGACTCTTTTGTGGAGAGCAAGTATATTTTTCAACTACCTTTTTCTTTTTCTATTGCTTTTATACTACTTTCCTTGAAATGAAAGGCAACCATCAAGTGTTGGTTTTATCCTGTGGCTTCACTTTGGAAATTCTCCGACTGTTTTTCTCCCTGTCAAGACACCTCCTGAAGTCTGTCTGGTGGCATGTTGCACGGCCAGGTGTTCTGATGGGAAGGCCATTTTAGTGAAAAGGATAGAGGACAGTCTATTAAATGAGTGAATTGAATAAGTGTGTTGAATTGAAAGAGAATAATTTGTTCTCTCTAATAACTAATGGTCCTCATTATCCCACAGTAAAATGTGTATCATTTTTCTGAAACCCATGTAAGATTATTGCTATTGGGCTTAAATAAAGCAAAATTTTACCCTTTTTCATTTGTGAATGGAAAAAAAATACAGGATTACTCTTCTTACACAATAGCCCAATGGGAAACATGGCCACTAAAACTTGGAACTCTTAGCTTTTGTTCTCCAGACCATAGGTTTTTTTCTCTTCTTTTGTTCTAATGAAAGCTCTTTATCGTCTGTGGAGGAAATATTCACAGTATGCTTCAGCATCCAAATAGTCTTCTGTACCTGGCAAACAGGCCAGTGATAAGAATAGTCTAAAGCTCATCCTTGAATTTCATCTTTTAATAAATTTATATTTCATGCATAACACTACTTAGAATGATGTAATATCTTTCCTCCAGTGACCAGTGATTTGTATAATAGCTATCAAGTACATTTCTTCATGGTCAGTGGTAAAATTGCAGGCATTTGGCTACCTGGTCAGTTTTCTCATTGGTCCTGAGAAACTATGGATTTTTGAAGAACGTGAGAATTTAGAATTTAATCTCTGAAAGTAGTTCTTAAAACAAGACAACACAGTTAACCCAGGGTCTTCCTGGATTAAATTGGAAAGTAAAAATTCCCTTTTTAAAGAATGGCCCCAGGGTCCTGGGATGGAGCCCCATCGTGCTTCCTGCTCCATGGGGAGCCTGCTTCTCACTCTCCCTCTGTCTGCCACTCTCTCTCTCTGTCAAATAAATAAATAAAATCTTTAAAAATAAATAAATAAATAAAGAATGGCCCCATACCACACGGGTTACAGAAGGTATTTTTTTTGTCAATAGACAGGAACCAGTAATATCCAAGAAATAAGTGCAACAGCAGGCCAAGCAGTGTTGGGGGTGCTTTTGACAGGCCCAGGGAGACAGGCCTGCAAAAGATGGTGGGGAGGTGGTGGGTAAGGTATAGGTGGTTGGGAGTAGGGTGATGGCACTAGCACATGCCTCAGGTTATTACTTTGTGATAAGATTCTCACCTTTTTCGCAGTTAAGCTCTTAGAAGAATGTGCATACATGACCGTCATTTGCAAACCTTAAATATTTTCTATACCATAATTAATAAAATTTTGAAAGTTAAGATCACACCAGATGCAAAATAGGATATCATCTTGTCAGCTGGTAAGAACCATCTCTTCCAGGATGGAGAGCCATTCCATTCACATCATCAAATGGATCATGCTCCCAGCCTACTTTTGCATTCATTGAATAGATTAATGTTGAAGACCTGCTGTGCGCAGCATCATAATAGGCACTGTGAGGGAGATGAAGATGAGTAAGCCATGGCTCCTTTGCTCAAATTACAGCCCAGTCCATTTAGTTGATTTCACTGTCATAGGGAAGTCTAGTGGACAGTACAGTGCATGTCCCAAAAGAGGTAAAATAGAGGATTTCAGGCACTCAGGGGAAGCAGAGACCACTTGTGGCTGGGGCCACCAGGGAAGAGTTTATGAAGGTGTTGGCATTTGGGGCATTATGGGAATGCACTTTGGAGAGGCCAAAGTGGCCTTGGGAATGGTTGCCTCTTCCCACCTCTCATTAGTTCTTCCAGCCCATTGCAGAATGGCAGGGGCCCCGACCTCCACGGTGGTGACTCAGGCCATCTCAGCCACTCCACATGGCACATGAGGGCCTGCAGTGACACTGCTCACCTAAGTCAGGCAGAGACCCCTGGGAACTTGGAGCCAAACTGGGGCATGTTTAGGATGATCACTGGGACTAATATTCTCCTGGCATTGTAACACTTGGAATTTCCAGGGAAAAATGGGAATTTCTCTTATTTATAAGTTAGATCAATTTTTAAAAATTTTTAACTTTATTGAGAAATAATTGACAAATATAATTAAATGTATTTAAAGTGTACAAAGTGATGATTTTATATACATATACATTGTAGAATGATTACCAAGATCAAGAGCATTAACACATCCATCACCTCACATAGTTTCCATAGTTAACTTTTCAGTGTGGTGAGAATGCTTATGGTGTACTTTTCAGCAACTTTCAAGTATATAGTGCAGTAGTAGTAACTATAGATCAAGTTTTTTTAAAAAGATGCATTATTTTAATTAAGTATACAAAATAGCACTTACCAATACTGTGTAGCCTATAGAAAAATGGGTAAGATGTGATAAATGAAAACAGCTGAACACAGCATTGTATACAGATGAAAATTATGTTAAATATATATGTGTGAATAAGCCTGGAAAGGTTGAAGGTGGTGAATTATAGCTTCCTTCTTGAAAAATTAATGTTCTTATTAAAAATAAGACAGTTTTTACAAAATCAGAAGAAAAAATGGTTAAACAGTTGCTGACTTCTAAAAAGATGTGTTGGGGCACCTGGATGGCTCAGTCGGTTAAGCTTCTGCCTTTGGCTTAGGTCATGATCCCAGGGTCCTGGGATGGAGCCCCTCATCGGGCTCCCTGCTCCGCGAGAGGCCTGCTTCTCCCTCTCCCACTTCCCCTGCTTGTGTTCCCTCTCTCTCTGTGTCTCTCTCTGTCAAATAAATAAATAAAATCTTTAAAAAAAAGTCACATTTAGAGCTATCATCAAGGGCATTAGAACAGTTGTGTGAGGTCATGAGGGTGCTGCACATTAGGATTTTTTTTCCTGTCAAGATTTTGGGAGGTACCTTCTGCAGGACAGTAAAAATCTTGGGAGTTTATTTAACCTAAGTGTTTGGATATTATTTTTTTTTTAAATACTCAGAAGTTTTCCATTTGTGTTATGGAGAGGTTTATTGTAGCTGTGAAAGGCAGTTTCAGGTGTCTGCCACTTGTATAGTCAGTTGTTTATCTTGAAATTGGATCTACACCAGTCTTAAAATGTTTTATTATGGAAAATTCTAAACATGTGCAATAGTAGAAAAGAAGTCCCCAGGTGCTCATGACCCCGCTTTAGCAGTCTTCAACTGTGGACAGTCTTATTCCTCTTTTCCACCTGCTCCGATTATTTTGAGGTGAATCCTAGATACCATATAATTTTACCTGTAAATACCACATTTTACATTCCTAAAAGACACTCCCCCCTTTCCAGCATAACTACAGTAGTATCATCACTAGTAAAAAACAAAACAAAACCACAATTGCTTCATTTCATCAAATGTCTAATAAGCGTTTGTATTTTCTTTCTTTTTTTTTTTTTTTAAAGATTTTATTTATTTATTTGAGACAGAGAGAATGAGAGAGAGAGAGAGCACATGAGAGGGGGGAGGGTCAGAGGCAGAAGCAGGCTCCCTGCCGAGCAGGGAGCCCGATGCGGGACTCGATCCAGGGACTCGATCCAGGGACTCCAGGATCATGACCTGAGCCGAAGGCAGTCGCTTAACCAACTGAGCCACCCAGGCGCCCCAGCGTTTGTATTTTCTGATTGTATTAAGGGTGCATTTCTTTTAAAAAGCTCCCTGTTTGAATTGGAATCTAATCAGGGCCCATATGATAGTCTCCTCTTTTTTAATTCATCCTTCCAATTTACTTGTTAAGAAATGGGGGGAGGAAATAACAAACAAAAAAGAAATGGGGGAGGGGGGTGTTGTCCTATACGATTTCCCTTATTCTGGAGTTTGCCAGTTGCATCCTGCTGGGATATTTTAACATGTTCCTCTGTCTCCTGTATTTCCTATGAAGTGGTAGAGCTAAAGACTGTATTTCAGTTCAGTTTCTTTTAGTTTTTGCTAATAATGCTTCCTGGGTGATGGTGTGCACATCTTTGAGGAGGTACATAATGTCTGGTTAGAATCAAACACATTTGGCCACAAACTCACAGGTATATCATAAATATTTAGTACTCCTTTTCTCGCCTTTTTCAACCTGAACTTTCTGGTGGTGTAACATACATTCAGAAAAAGCACACAAAAGCTAACTGAATAGTTTGATGAATTTTCACAAAGTAAACATATACCAGTGTAGTCAGCCCTGAGCTCAGGAAACCCCCTCATGCCGCCTCCTGGAGACTGTCCTCTACTCCCCCCAGAAAATTACAATCCTCATTCCTGACATCATAGATGAGGTTTTCTTATTTTTGGACATGACATAAATTGCATCTTTGCTCTTTGTGTCTGGCTACTTTCATTTGTATTATGTTAGATTCATCCAGGTGGTTATACTTCATTTCTTTGTAGTATTTCACTGTATGACTATACCACACTTGATGACTGTCTAGTGTAGGTGCACCTATGGGTTGTTTCCACAATTGGGTGATTAGGAATAGTGCTGTTTTGAGCATTCTCGCACATGTCTTCTCTTGAACGGTTGCATGTATTTCTGTTGGGTATATACTTAGAAGAATTGCTAGGTCCCAGGGGACATGTATGTTCAGCTTTAGTAGATACTAATTTTCCAAAGTGGTTCAACTGATTTACACTCTGTACTATCAATGTATAAACACTCCACATTCTTAGCAACACTTGGTGTTTTGTGTCATCTTCCTTTAATGTGGCGTAACATTGTGATTTTGCATTTCTTTGACAAATGAAGTTGAGCATCTGTTCACATCCTTTATTGGCCATTTGAATATCTCCTTTTGTGGGGTGCCTGGTGAAATCTTCATATACTTTTCTTTTGGGTTGTCTTTTTCTTATTGATTTGCGGGCATTCCTTATATATTCTAAATATGCGTCCTTTGGGTATATGTGTCACAAGCATCTTCTATTTGACATTTTTTAAAGTATAATTTACATACAATGAAATGCTACTATCTTAAGAGTATCATACATTCTATTTATCAAAACACAGAACTTTTCCATCACCTCTGGGTTTCCATTTTTTCCTTCCCAGTCAGCATCCCCTCTCACAAAAGAAACAATTCATCTGATTTCTCTGACCGTAGGTTAGTTTTGCCTATTCCAGAACTTTATATAAATAATTTTCTACAGTGTATACTTTTGTGTTCAGCTTCTTTCACTTAGCATGGTATTTGTGAGATTCATCCATCTTGTGCCATTTATCAGCGTTCATTCTTTTCCTTTGCTGAGTAGTACTCCATGGTAGATTATCCCAGGTTATTTTTTTCATTCTCCTGTTGGTGCATGTCTGGATTGTTTCCAATTTCTGGTTATTATGAATAAAGCTGCTTTGAAAATTCTTGTACAAGACTTTTTATGGATGTAGTGTTCACCTTTTAAAAATTCATAAGTATTTTTTTCTTTAATCATACTAAATACTCAGTTTGTATATTGTTCTCTAAGAAGTCCCAGACACATGAAAGCCTGGATTCATGCAAAAGATAAATGATTCATTTCCTAGAAGAAATTTTTAGAAAAAAAAATTCACAGTAAGAATCCATTACTAGTAGCTTGAGTAATTATTACAAACAACTGCTTGGGGATGTCAGTTTCTCTCTTTGGTCATTTAGAGTTTCATTCATATGGATTTTTCCCTCTTCCCCACTTGTATGGACATATATAATTGGCCTTACTGTAGTTATTTGCATTTGCACTAATAGAGATCTTGTCTTTTGAAGGAAGAGAATTACTTGGTTCAGTGCCTCAGCCTCTCAGCTGAATGCTTTGAATTCGGAACAGTTTAAATAATCCTTGGGAATGGGGACAGGTGAACATTCTAAAAACAGGCATAGCTTACAATGTTTAGAAAGTACAATGGTAGAAAAATTAATTTTGTGCTACATGTCACATTGGAGGTGTGTGTGCTAAATATCTGGTGATCTTACGTAAAAAAACAGCATTGCTGAACTCATCTACCCCAATGCCTATGATGTTACTTACTATAAATACTTTTTGAAACATGAGAGCTTTGATCTTGTTGCCAAAATAATGTGAGATCCTGTAAATTTTCTAATTATAAATGACAGTACTTTAATTTCATTTCACTTTGCCTTCTGTCCTCCCCATCCTGCCCCCACCCCCCAAAAATGGTGTGACTATCACTACAAGTCACAGGATTGAATTAAAGCACACATCATTTCTGCTTACCGCAGGGAGAACCATGGCTGCTCTCCCCCCAGATAACTACTGTGAGACCCAAGTAGGCTGTTCTTTCCTTTATTCTGTACTGGACCAAATGATTGAAGTTACCTGTCAAAAGCTAGGCTAATAAAAATGGAAGTTCTTTTTCTCAAATAGGGCATGAAATTTGTTTCTTTAAGCCAGTTTTTCAGAGAAAGCTTTCAGAAGAGATACGGAATTTGGAATTCAGTTTTGCATCTCTTCCTCAAAAGACGAATATGATTACTTGCTATATGATGAGCAGTTTAATATTGATTACACAGTGTATATGACACCTTTGATCATAAACATGTCGCTTTGATGTCTTTTCCAACAAAAGTGTTTAATTTTGGAGGGATAATAATTACAAATGCAGTTCCATGTAGTGGCTCTATTTTGTACATTTTAAACTTTAGAATCCACCTCTAGGTGGCAGCACCAGATACTTTTTTTTTTTCCTGTTTCACTCCAGCCTTAATGAGTTATGGTATAAGCAGTAAAACTTTTAAGTCTCCCGAAACTTTGAAATAAGCTGCTTGTTGCCAATTTCATGAGGATTTGGAAACATCAGTTCCTATGTTGAGTAAGCCTAGATTCTGACCTTTAAAAGATTCCAGCAGCAGTGATCCTTATTTTTTAACATGACATTATATGTTTTCATAAAAAGATTTAATTTAGCCCTCTGATTTGCCTGTTGAACTTATAATTGTCCTCCCAAGAAAATTACTTTTTTATGATATTTTTGTATCCAAGTAACTCATACAGGGATCATTATATACCTAATATTTTAAGGTAATTACAGTGTCCCCTCCTTTTTAAGATTTATCATTGATCTATAACCAAGAATGCTGAGATGAAACCCCTTCTCTTTAAAGAAATTCAGCATGGGAATCAATCTGAAGTAATCCGCTATGGCCACTTGGCTTTGTTATTGCCATGGGCAGATTAGGGTTGTTTATGGAATTGGACATTAAAGTAGACATTTCATAAGGCTTGATTTTTTTCATGACTTTTGGCCACTTCTCTGTAAGTAGCAAGAGGGCCCTTGTCCACTTTTGGCTTACTCAGCAGGCAGGCTCCCCTGTGGCCTCACGTACACTAAATAAGCGGATGCTGGTAGGATGGCCTAGAGAGAGCTTTCGTTGTTTACTTGCTGCAGGTTGGCCATTTCTGGGTATGTGCAAAACCAGTGTTGTTTCGTTCCTGGATTTTTGGATTGTGAAAGAAGCCTGCCGTTGAGAAAACTTTTGCCCACTGTTTTTCTTTTTCCTTACTTTTGAATAGTATTGGCCTGAGAAATTGATGAATAATCATACCATCAGAGAAAGGGTGAAGTTCTTCCTCATAATTGTTAATGAAGCAAAACATTATGTGAATATAGTTGGACTCACAAATGGTTTCAGGAATTTGCAACAGTTACCCTTCAGTACAGAGAAGAAATGGCCTCATTCACGGGTGTGGCCTCTCTCACTCATTTTCTCTGCCCCTCTTTGTCTTTAAATGGGAAGGTATATATTCCCACACTCTTCACTAATTTGCTATTTCTCTTAGGGGATAGGTAATTTGTAAAATAAAAATATATAGTGAATCTTGGGGCCAAGTGACCTCAGTTACAGTAATCTATATCACTAAACAAGAATATTTTTCCAGTTGTTTTTAATGTGTACTTTTTGTTTTTATTGTACGATCATGTTAGGAAATACTCATTTTGATTAATTCCTACAAAGAGTAGCTATTAACTTGCTATGCAGTCTGAACATGTGTTCCATATATTTTTCCAAATGCATAATCTTGAGTGAATATCATCTAGATTAAATGATGTTCATCTACAATTTTATTTTTTCATTCATACGATATTTATTGCATGCTTATCACATGCTAGGCACCACTGAAAGGGGTTTGTCCTCTAATGTCTGTTTTAAACTTCAGAAGTGCCTGGTCGGTGACACTACCTCCATTTCATAGGTGAGAAAATTGAGACTCATAGTCTCTGTCTTTTTACTTTTTGTCCAGCACCTTTCCACCGTGTCAGTCAGCCTCAAGTGTAGATGTCACTTGAAAATTGACCAAGTAGGATTTAGGATCTTGTCACTGAGTTCTGAATACATCTGTTTGATTATCTACTTATGCAGCGTTGTTAGAGTTAAAAGAGTTTTCAGATATTTTTGGTATTCGAATTTTTTGCTTAGTGACTTCTGTATTACTTATTTACCTTTATGCTAAAATAAATTTGATAGCTTTCCTTAGATTTCTGAAAAGCCTAGAATTCGTTGGGATTTCTAAAGGATGATTTCAAGAAAATGTTTTAAGATACCGTGTGTATTAATTACCTTTACATGTAAATCCACATGGTATATTTTGACAGATATGCCTTGACCAAAGGTAAATAAAATTGGCTGGCCTAAAGATGTTTCTTTAAATAGTTTGTGGAAATGAGGAAGCATAAACTACCTCAGTCAATGCATTGATTGATTTCTTGTGTCATTTTGATTGAAATATGGATGGTATATTTTGTTTCGAGATTGTCGGGAACGTTTTGGCCTATAGAATCTGTAGATCCATTGTTTTTGCACATATTTTAAATTTCTGAATTCAGAACACCAAAAAACCATGTCGTGTTTTGTCTCAGATGCTGCTACTGAATTTTAACCACTGAATTAGATTGCACCCTACATGCTGTTAACTACTGAGCCAAGATGGAATCGACCACTGCATTGAAATCAGGGTTAGCAGTTGTATCTGCACTTGAAGGCGTTGTAATAGCATTGAACTTGTTTTCTTTAATGGGATTTTTATTCTCTATTTTCAGTTTTCATAGTGAAACTTTGATTTTAAGAGATTTCTTAATAACACTGCATATTTATTTGAGATTTTCACTGTAACTGTAAGAAGATAGTAAAACCATCCTATAGAAGTAGTTGCTTCTGAACCCAAACATCTGGGGGCATATCTGCATTGCGTTAGTGCGTTAGTGCTGTTTCCTTGTTTTATTTAATAAAGTGATCTTTTGTAAAAGGATAAGTCAGTTGTCCATGTGATGTGAGCCTTTATCTAGAGTTCAAATGGTTGTGTATGTGTGTGCATGAATTTAAAATCATTCCTTTGTGGGTTTTCTTCTTTGGGGTCTCTTTTGTATACGGGAATTCAAATAATTGTACCTCTCTGAATTTGTTTTTTCTTTTACATTAATAGGACTCGACCCCACCCAGTTTAGAGTTCATCATTATCATAAGGATGAGGAGAATGATGCCCTCCTTGGTGGCCCAGCCCAGCTCACTGATGAGGAGAAATACAGGGACTGTGAAAAATTCAAGTGCCCATGCCCTACATGTGGAACAGAGAATATTTACGATAGTGTCTTGGACGGTTCGGTTAGTTGTTTCTTTGTTTCTTTTCTTCATTTTGTTAGCCAACTAACATAGAGGCCTTTCCTCCCCCACTGTTTGTATAAAAGGGGAGGAAAATGTTGCTTTCATGCATTTAAAGAATTTTAGCATCGTATGGATTCTGCCTTCACGGCTTCATTTCTGCTTGAAAATTCTTTTTTTTTTTTTTTTTTAAAGATTTTATTTATTTATTTGACACAGAGAGAATGAGAGAGAGAGAGCACATGAGAGGGGGGAGGGTCAGAGGGAGAAGCAGGCTCCCTGCCGAGCAGGGAGCCCGATGCGGGACTCCATCCAGGGACTCCAGGATCATGACCTGAGCCGAAAGCAGTCGCTCAACCAACTGAGCCACCCAGGCGCCCTCTGCTTGAAAATTCTTAGTAGACTATGCTTGAATATTGTTTTTGGCTTCCTAGAGTGGTTGCTTGGCCTTGGTTTTTAAATGGAATCTCTTAAAAATTCTAAAGTACCTTAAAGTATTTTTTATTGTAATTCCTTAATTAGTAACTTGTATTTCCCCACTCCCAGCCCCAATTTATTAAGACTTAGAGCAATATTTGCCTTTATCTTAAATCAAGTTAATGGGAACTAAGTGTTTTTGGAAAGTTTTTGTTTATCTTTACACATCCCACTTGCCTCCTTTTTGACAAAGGTACTCTGATTATCTTTTCTGCTGTCTTTGCATGTCAGACATTAAAAAAGTCACAGGGAAACATTCCTCTCAAGAAGTACTGCCAAAAAATGTATCATTGACCTTGGTTCAGAACTTGAAACTTAGCCAATTTACTTGATACAACTGCAGTGTTATACATGTACTAGCCATTGGCAAATGAGTAGGCAGCAGAACTGTGTAAAACCTTGAAACTGAAAGAAAATACATCCTTTATCTAAATTAAAAGTAATTATTTTAAGTTAATTTGGACAAACAGCAGATGTTTTGCATTTTTTTGAATCAAAACAAAGCAGTCTTTGGAAGCATGTGCAAGGAAGAGGCAGACACAGATCAGCAATACTTGCTAAATCCTTGAGTTTTGCTTCATTACAGCTGTAAATAAGATAGTTAATTGCATGGAGGCTTGACGACTTGCAGATGGGCTAACTGTGGAAGAGCCGATGTCAAGCTCTAAAATCTCTTCCACCTGGAATTGCTTAGCGTGGCGGGTAGGGTTATGTACCAGATTGGAGCAGGAAACCAAGATGTTTAAGTATCAAGAAGGAAAACAAATGCACCAGAAACCCCAACAGTTTTCCTATATATTCGATTTGCTTTGTTTTTGCTTAAAACAAAACAAAACAAGAGGTTTTTTCCAACTACTAATAGTTAATTCTTTCAAATTTCTACTCTTCTGCCTTCCCTTCCCCAAATAATTTTCATTTGAGTGGGTGGTGGAGAAGGAGGATTACAGAAATTTTAGATTTTCTAAGGGGACAACAAGTGATTGCTTTCTGGTGTAGTACTTAATTTTTAGGCTTTAATCGTCAAATTAAGTTGCCAATATGAAAGGAAACTAATGTCATTAGTGCGCTTGCTACTGTTTTCAAGTTTGGAATGAATAAGTACAAATTTAAAATTTTGATCGATATCTCTAAGAATGTTTATGTTCAATAGTGTGACCTCACTGGTATTTTCAGAAGGAAAATTATTTTATCCGTAAGATCTGTCATATATTGAATGTAAAAACAAGTGATTTCAGGGTTTTCCCTTCAACTTGTACTCTATTATGGTGGCAAAAAGGCAGGAGGTTCGTGTGACTAAGGGGATCTTTGAGAAGACAGTAGTTGAAAAAAGAGGGTTAAAAACTCACTAATGAAATGAATTAAGAATATTGCGCACCAGGACAGCATGTTAGTTTTTAAGCCCAAAAAACCTTTTTCTAGTCTTGCAGTAACCTTTTGTGTATTTGTCTCTTCTGACTTCTGTAGGGAACTGATACGGAGCCCAGCTTGTATCGCTGCAGTAACATTGATTGTAAGGCTTCACCTTTGACCTTTATGGTACAGCTGAACAACAAATTGATCATGGACATGAGACGTTGCATTAAAAAATACTATGAAGTAAGTATCCACAATGAATTTCTTACATATGCAGCTTACTTAGGTTTGGTTCTTTTTTTTTTTTTTTAAGATTTTATTTATTTATTTGACAGAGACACAGCAAGAGAGGGAACACAAGCAGGGGGAGTGGGAGAGGGAGAAGCAGGCTTCCCACCAAGCAGGGAGCCTGATGCGGGGCTCGATCCCAGGACCCTGGGATCATGACCTGAGCCAAAAGTAGATGCTTAACGACTGAGCCACCCAGGCGCCCCAATGAGCGGTATTTTAAGTACTGAATTTTTGCTTTAAGGAAAAATGAGAATATAATCAGGAAATATTTTAGTTTGTTGTTACCTAAGTAAGACTAAATTAAGTGGTCACTCAGGTCTTTGGCCAGAGGAGAAAAAAATCAGTATTGCCTGTCTTTGGCAAGAAGAGTCATAACATCAGGTGTGGTGATTTTAATAACTCCCCACTAGCTAAGACTTTACGTTTCTGTGGTTAATCTAAACCATTTCATAGCTGTGTTGTCCAAGGAAGTCAAAATAAACATTTTTTAAAAGATTTATTTATTTATTTTGAGAGAGAGAGAGAGAATACAAGTGGGAGGGGCAGAGGGAGAGGAGAGAGCCTATGGAGCAGATACCACCCCCCACCCCCACCCACCCCCTATGAGCCCAGAGCCTGACACAGGGCTCAGTATTACGACTCTGAGATCAAGACCTGAGCCAGTTGGACACTTAACCAACTGTACCACCCAGGCGTCCCTAAACATTTTTAAACTTTAAATGCAACTTGTCATTTTAAAGAGAATGTCTCATTTTTATAAGTACATACTAAAAATGCTAGAACAGTGAGTGAACTGTCTGCGTTAGAAAGAAGGCTTTTTTCAAAGTATTTGTTTTGGTTTTAACATATTTCATAGGGGGTGAGTTTTTTTCTTCAAAACTTAAAATTGAAAAAACCACATACTTCCCACTTGATTTTTCTTAGTGTTTATGTCATTTGTCATCTAAACAAAATTTCTATTATGTGAAAGCTCAGTGTAACTTATTTAAAGAAGCTACATTGGCAAAGCATTTCCAAAAAATGCTCAGATTTTATTAGTTAAAACCCTTGACTTTGATCAGTATCATCCTTTAATATCTACTTATATTAGTTAACTTATATAAATACAGCATTTTCTTCTTTAAAAATTCATATCATGAAATGAAAATCGATTATTAGATCATTAGGATGAGGAGTAGAAGCATAGAGTTTCAGTATTGTGATTTTGGAGTAGAATAATTTGTATTTGTCAAAAACACCCAAGTAGGTTTGTCTGAAGACATTTTAAAAATAATAATTATGACTACATTTTGGGAAATCTGAAACATTTTAGTGAATAATCCTGAGCTATGCTTAATGAACAGTTGGATTGGAATAAAGGTTATCTGTGGGTTCACATTCCGCAGTAGATGAAACGTTCAGCACATGTAATGTTAGGCCTTTATTTAGCATGAAGAGCCCAAATCAAAACTATTCAGCTCCTCACTTACAGCTCTCGTTGAGCAGAGCATGATTCTTGACTCTTGGGAAGAATTCTGAGTTTTCTTTCAGTGTTTAGTCTATCAAAATCTTTACCATGGAGAAGTTAATACTAGAAGAAACTCATCTCTTTCCTTCTATAAGAAAGGACAATCTGTTTTGACTAAGTTGAGAATAGGCAGAAAAGGGATCTGTATAGTTAGAAATATGCTCTAACCGAAAGATTGATTTCTAACTGAATTGTATGTGGGTGGTGGTGGTGGTATGAGTATTTTTCAAGCTAAATAACCTACTTTTAGGCATCTAGACATTTAACCCAAGGTTTCTGTAGTATTTGCTTTAATTGTCTTGTCTACCAGCTATCTCAACAGCAAGTAACAGTTTTCCTCTTGTTAAGTGTGCACTGGATTGATTTTTCTATAGGATTTCTAATTAAAGTACCAAAATAGCACTCCTGAAGTTGAAGACTGATATGACTGTCCTCAAAATTAGGAACCTATTTCTCTACTTGCTGATCTTAGTCATATGTAATTGGATGGGAGAGAAAGAAATCCATTTATTTGTTCTTTTCATGGCCCCATGCTGAACTAATGTCTCAGATATTCTCAAGATTAGAGCTTTTATACAGAATGCTCAAACACCTCTACATTCTACTTCACTGGTAGACTATTCTCTTTTCTCCTGTCCTCAGACTTAAAGGAACTTTTGCTGATAGAGGGATATGGCATTGAGTTTTTGGGGTTCTTTTTGTTATTATGCCTCAAGTGATAGTGATGACAGTTCAGTGTGATAGACCATAGCGATGGCAATCCAGCTGGAGGTTAATACATCACCTGTACTGGAGACCAAGGATATTGGTAATAAGTACTGAGGTAAAAGGACTGTTTTCTGAAGCTAATGACCAAAAGAGTTTCTTCCTTTTTTACAAGTTAAACAGTACTGGGCATAAAAATTGTCCGTGGACTAAGAGCAAGAGACAGTATTGTTTTTCATTTTAGTCTTAGTATCACTGCAAGGAAGTACACCCTACATTAAGAAAGGAAGGCATCTTCTTTATAAGGAGGGAACTTTAGGAAGACAGTGGAGGAGTATAGTACTTGACCTAACACTATAACCTGCCAAGGAACATAGTTGTAGATCATTAAGAAATCAGGTTGTCAAGAACAAAGGGACAGGAGTTTAGGCTAACAAAATATGCTTCTGAACCACTTTTTAAAAAAATACATCATATACCCTGTTAGTTTCTGTCATGAATAAAATAGTGCTGATCGAATAAACGTGGTGTACCAAACATTAAAAATTTTGCATATCTGAGAATCTATATCATATAATGTTTTTATACTGGTTCCTTCCATAGGAGAGACTTTCTCTCTCTCACCATATAGCAGTGATTGTATCCCTTGAATTCTCATTTCCTAGAACATTTACATTTCAGTGTACATAGAAATACAAAAGGCATCGAGCAAGAAAATATATTAATTGCTTTAGGAGGAACAACAACTCTAATACTTTATCCAAGACTTGATGGAAGCATTGAAAGACTTGGAGATATCACCGAAAGCTCTAATTCAAAGTTCATTTTGTGCCCTGGTCCTTGTTGGTTCCCCTATACAAAGTTAAAATTGAACTGTATTTTTTGAAAATCATAAAAAGCCCATGTAAAGACTGTATCTCTAAGCTTTGAAGGATGTTTTTGAAAGACTCAATTTTACAGTGAAAAATTGATATGTGTTTCTTCTCCCCTTAAATTCTGCTCCAGAAGAGCAAATAGACACACACACACACACACACACACACACACACATACACACAAAGGGAGAGAAACACTAGCTAATCTAAATTGGGAAATGAAGAGGGCTTTTTTTAAGCATGAAAATTTCATCATCTTGTCAGCTGGCAGAATGCCTGCTGTGTGGATTCACAAAGGCTAAGAATTACACTTTCATGAAATTTTCCTCACTAACTGCCCTGGTTAATTTGAAAGATAACCCACTGTTCTAATTCATTCCTCAATTGGGCGGTGCAGGTTTTATCTTTGATCTGACAAAGCATTTGTGTTAATCGTTTTGGCCCTCCACTAGACACTCTTGGGATTGTGCTTTTACAATAAATGTGTCTGTGATAGCTCTTTAGTCTATTATACTTACAATAGATCCATAGAACTGGTAATTAATTCTCCACTGCTTTGGAAATGGGAAGAATAGGTGTAGCTCTGTCAAGTACTGCTGGGAAGTTTGTTTAGCCGGTTCATTTTTGAAGTGTTCCCCTCAGCCGTCCACGAAGCAGCCACCGAAGAGAGTCTGAGACTGAGTTGCTGTCTACCCCGAAGACTTGCTGATAAATGGAAAATCTGACCCCTCTTGGTACCTGGGAGGGGTATATACTTTCATCGCAAGTACTTTTAGTTATAATATACATTGAACCCTCATTTTAATACTTACAGAGCCATTTCATTCTAAAGGTGGGTGGTCAACTAAAATATACTCCTAAATTCTCACTGATGACTTATGCAGGTTTTAGAGTTCTGGTGGGACAAAACGTATCCCTCACAAGCCTTCGAGTCTTTCAGGCCATTACTTACATAAGCTCTTCACTATGGTTTTTTAACAGATGTTGCTGGCCCTCCATCTTGAAAACTTAACTTTGGACAACTAGTCAGTGCCATGCATATGATAACTGTCGATTAGTTGCTTAGACCAGAAAGTGGTGGTTGAATCCCTTAGAAACTTGCTGTTGGTTTTACAATTGCAGAATTTTCCTGAAGTAAGCTTTCTGAGGACAGGGGCTATGTTTTCTTCTGTGGCTCATCTGTGATCTCTGCCACAGCCCGTTGCTCTCAATAGTGTGTGTATTCTAATGGTTAGTAGCCAAAGGAACCAACAAATGAAGGTTACAGTATCATGTGTTTTCTTTAAATTCTTTTCTTACACTGCTGTCATAACTGGCAGAAGGTCTATCAGTAGTATACGAGATTCTCAGATTAGCACAAAATTCCACAGAATTTTAAGGTCATGAAGGCATTGACAGAGTACTTTGTTACTCTCTTCCATATTTTACGTCACTGATTACTGTTGATTTCATTATACACCGAGCTCCAACTTCATAGCTTCAATTTGTTTTCTCCCCAAACACTGTATCAGGCAAAGAGGCATTGACCAGAAATATTTTTATCCTGATTCAAAATCCCCTTGTGCAGGAAAGTACTCCTCTTCCTGATACCAGTCTCTTGGATGCCTCGCTGTAATTCTTCTCTCACTCATACTCTTTCCCTCTTTTTCTCTTTTACTCCTTAGTATATTAATTGTGGCATAAGCCACATTTAAAAAATCTCTTTTGGACCCACTTTTTTGAGGAATTCCAAAAATAGCCTTCAGTGTCAGCTGCCTCATGACGCAGAGACTTTATTAGGCTCACATGTGTAAGCACCTAGTAGAGAGGGGAGCATTTGGCCAATGATGCTGAGCCTCAGCGTGGTGGCTGGGAGTCCCTCTGGAGGATGCCACACATCCGGGAAGTGGAGTGGGATGTTTTATAGTATGTGAAGAATCCATGGTAAATTTGGGTTTTTTTAATCTTTGCAAATAAATGAAAGCCTCTTCATTTTGGAATGGATATGCATTCCTTGAAGACAAAATTAATAACAACCACCAAAAATAATGTTAAGGCAGAGATTGAATTGGAGGTACCTTTTATTAAAAGTGCAGGGAGGGCTTGGTGAAATATTGGTTAAAGTATTTGCTCCACCAGAATACATACTCATTCGGCATCACAGACAACAGAATTCATGGTGTCCAGCTGTGCTTGATGGAGAAGCGTTTCTTGAGGAAAACACAGAATGGATTAATTAATAAATCTGAGACATGAGAGAGGAAGCAGGCCCCCCCCCCCCCCCGTGTACATCACCAACAGGGCTACTCCTCATTGTTCTTGCCTTTCCTTTTTCACGTGCAGCGCTATGTCATGACAGAGCTGTATGGTGCAGGTGGGTCTGAGGGTTGTAGTGCCGTGCGGTGATGTTCAGTAACGCTCTCCTGTTCCGCTGCAAAGATCTGGTGTTCAGTAACCCTCAAAATTTCTCATTTCTTACCTGTGGTGATGCGGGCTGATAGTTTTGAGGTTAGAGCTTGCAATATGCAGCAGTGTCACAGGTACATTAGTTCAAATAGTTTAAACTCTCAGCGCTACTGGCATTATTGTTTATTTCCTTGCCTCTGCATTTATATTTAGAACATTTAAAAAGAATAAATTGGGTTTCTTTTTTGTAAAGACTCTTAACAGCATAATTACAAGTGGTACAGAAGGCACGCAAAGAAGCAGTAGATCTCCACCCCGTTCATTCAGCATCACAGGCAGCACAATCCATGCTGCCCAGCAATGCTCGAAGAAGGATATTTCTGTAGGAATCCATAGAACTCATCCTAAATCTCATTACAACAAAACAAAAAGAACATAATGAGAATTAGTTTTTCTTTTTGCTCCACACCATTTGACAAGGAAGCTGAGCATAAATTTACATCATGGACACCCCTCGCATTTTTTAAATGTGGTATTCTAATACCCAGGCCCATTGGTGGCTTTTGTTAGTGAATGGCTCTTTTTCTTCGGTATGAATATCAAGCAAGCTGATTTTGAGTCGGGTATACCATTGTGCTATGATGCCATGGTGTGTTCTCACAGAAGAACTAAGAAATGGGATTTGGTGGTGGTTGGAGTAGAATGTCATTGTAAATAAATTTATTATACAAATCGGAGTGAATAACTGGTCAAATATAGTCCCCTAAAACACCCCAAAAGCAGCTTATTAAGGTATGAATATTATAAAGGCGTTCTAATAAGTAAATTGGATCAGATATAGCCTTATATGCCACCTGACTTTCATTCTTCCTAGAATAACCATTAACTTGTACTTTCTAGTTATCACAACACCTCTTTGTCTTTGAGTTCATTTTATCTTAACTTTACGGCGTGGACCCTGTTTGGGAGGGCTTAGAACCAGAGTATAATCTAGAGAAACTAACAAGGGACCCACACCAAATTCTGAGGTGCTCTGACTGCCAGGAACAGTGGTGTCTATTAAGGACTGACCCTGAAGCTGCCTGCACAGTAGGAGCTCACGCCACAGCCTCTCCCTTTCCCATGTCCTTCCCTGCGTTTGCATATTTTCCCTCCTGTTTTTTGGCAGAAGTAGAGGCAGTCATAGCCATGGCCCTTGCCCGTCCAATCGTATGTTCTGTATGGTTCTGTCAGTTTTCAGACTATCCACTGCTAGCCTCACAGTAGGCTGTGAGGTTTATATTCAAACACCGAGGTCATAGTTCCTTTGTAGTTGCTTGCCTGTCCTGTAACTTGGGCTACTTACTGGACTTCTCCAAGCCACAGTTTTGTTAGCTTATAAAGTGATGATACATGGTACCTGCTGCATAAGGTCATAGTGAAGACTATCTGTGATAATGCATTTAAAGTACTTAGAAAGTGCCTGGAGTGTGCATTATTAATGCTAGTTACTCCACACTGAGATACTGTTCCTGCGTGTGGTCAGAAGCTTTCATCGTCTCGCTGCTGTCTCTCTCCCATCCAGTCAGCACGATTCCACATCATGCTTCTTCTTGGCCCTCCCTGCAGTTTGCCAGTATGGGAGTTCCCTTCTCAGTGTTGGTGAGTTGGGTCCAAATGTCAGCCTTAGGAAAGGACACTGGTAAGGGCAGCTTGAGGAAGTGACTAAAAGCAAGGAAAGGACACTAGGCCCTGACTTATTGGAGGCCCAGCACCGTATTATGCCTAACCTGATAGATGCTCAGCAAAATGCTGTTGAATGGGTTCATGATATTCGGAGAGATTGGTGCTATCAAGTGACTCTCCTGGGTCACAAATAGCATCAGGCCCGTGACTGTACTTGGGGACCCTAATCCAGAATTCTGCCCATCATATATGGTAAGCCATCCGTTCATGAGTAAGAGGTTGCTCGCCATCTTCACTGCAGTCACCCTTTCAGGAGGAGGCCGCACAGGCCTCAGGCAGTAGCTTTGCCAGGTAGGCCAGGCCACAGGGCTGACTGGAGCAGGAATCCAGAAAACTAATTATAGCCCCCCAGCAAAGGGCTAGCCCAGCAGCTGAAGGGAAGCCTGGGGTTTCAGCAACTTCTGATACGGTTCGCCTCCTCTGAAGGGAAAATTGGAGGTTTTCTGAAATGCTGAGGAGATGCCATAGGAGTTGTCAAATATCTGAAAACAAGCGGGTAAAAACAGCAAACTGCTTGTGCCGAAACAGTAGCATTCCTTTCTTCAGTTTGATTTCTCTAACCTCGTGTATTTAGGAAAAACTCAACTTGAAGTCTAACTCCAGTCATCTAGAGCTACTGTCTTGTAGTAGAGTAAGAAATTGAACCAGAACAGATTTCATTTAACCTTTCAAAAGTGAGATTTTCACACCGTTGACCTTTTGGACTTCAAGGAGCGAAACAGAACTACCCGCTCTCTGCTGCACATGTAAACGAGAGAAGGAGGAGAGCGCCTCAGACAATGGCTGTCTCTCATGTTTGGTTTGCCTAGAAGGCATACATTACAGTTCACATGTGGAAATGGGCCCTTTGCAGATAGTTAAAGATATGAATTTCCAGATCATCCTGCCTGGCTTAGTCTTGTGTTAAAAGGGATAACTGTGTAACTATTCAGGAGGGAATGAATTTAGCTACCTTTCAGAGACACCAGAGAAAATTCTCAAAGCCTGGATTCTGAAAAGTAATACTACTAATAAAAACTAGAGCGCTGGTATTTTCTAATTGATTGGTGTTGGTTTGTTCGGTGCTTGTTGTAAGTCAGGGGTGGCTTTACCTTATGCTCACACCAAAACCTATAATATGTTGCTCTCAGCTTGGTTTTGAAAAGCAGTATATAACTTTTTGTCCTGTTCAAAACTCATCTGACTCTTGGCACTCCCTCAATTTTTTTTTTTTTTTGCTCTGCTGCAGTGTATTGTAACTTTTAGGGTGGGTGGCTTTGTGGAGTACATTATCCTGCTTGTTTGCTGAAAGGTCCCTGGCCTCATTCACACTGCACAAGTGCTCAGGCGAAGCTCTTCATTGCTGGGAACCTAAATGATTTGCTAGCCCAGCTCTCAGGAGCTCTTGGCCAGGGTAGCACACCATCAGTCTCCATCCACCAGCAAAGAATGTCCAAGAATCGTGCCAGGAAAGTAACCAAAACTGCCCAGGATTTCTGTCTACATGTATAGTAAGGGTTTAGAAACCATGTGGATGAAGTCACAGGTAGTCTTTGGAGGATAATTTCTCTCATCTACAGCTTTCCATCTAGTGATGTTCAAGAGTCACTCCTTTTAGGTGTCGATCAGCAAAGATAGATCAAAGGAGAACCTAGATTCAGGAAAGGCCTGCTTAAAACTTCACGGCAAATTATTTTAAATTAAAATGGACACAGTAACAAAGTTAGTAGCTCATCTATAACAGTGAACCTATTATATAACATTTATGAAAAATAACTATATTACAAAGCAAGTAATTTAGTAAGAACAGTAGCATTGTTTTTACATTTTTTTGCAAATCTCTTCAATGTGTGGCTTAGAAATCAGCTGGATTCTGGTATCTGCTTCTGCATCTAATTTATTGTGATAATGTTATTTTGTTGGAAGCATATGAAGAAAATTTGGCTTAACACAGGTGTGTATTTGGAAAAGGTAGAAGTATTTTAATAGCCTTTTCTTTTAATAGTGAGTATTCTTTTTTGTCCCTACACCAAACCTTGTAATGTGGTAGTTTCTTAAAGATTGTTTTCAATGTGGAATCTGAAACCATACCAATAAACTTTTTGAACCATGGTACTTAAAAATCCGTTATCTTGAATGGTATACGGTATATAACACTTTCGTTTTCCCAAGTATTCAGCAATGAGCTATATTAGTTTTTTGGGTGGGTGGTGTTGGTTCATTTTGAAAATTTATTTTTAAATTTACATGCAGTAGAATTCACTCTTTGGTGTACAATTCTGAGTGTTGACAAATGCAGAATCGTGTAACTGCTTCCACGATTGACATAGAGAACACTTCCATCACTCACACCCCCTTTCCATAATTCCCTTGTGCTACTTCTTTGAGTTACACTTTTAAAATCAATTCATTTGGATGGCTGACCTCATCTGTCTTGTCTTGATTGTACCACTTTTGCTTGCAAAGCATCATATTTTCTGGCCTTATCTTCCATCTGGGAATATGTTGTCACCATAGTGAATGTGTTGCCATTCCCAGAGATGGTGCAAAATGAAATTTTGTCATGTGTGTTTCTTTGCTTAGCTAGGAGTGGATAGGTACTTGATCTGTGAATATAAAATGAAATTCTAAGGGCAGTTCCCACAACAAACATTGGAGAAAAATTCTGACATTTCCGTTGGAACTTTGTCACAAGAGAAATTTTAACTGTGAGGATTTGAGGAAAAAAAAAACAAAGTGATATCTTTAATTCATTACTTTCTTGCAATGGGTCATGAAGACAGCATGAGCAGCAGTTCCAGGTAATTATGTTCACTGTTCCAGCTTTCTAGAAACTAGAGCTAGGTATTGAGCCACTTAAAAGGATCACTTAACTTTCCTGTATTCAAATATGCATCCATTTTTTTTTTCCAAATATGCATCCATTTTAACCTACCCATGTCTACAGCAGAGTTTGTCATTTTACAGATTCTAGCACATTGTATAGATTCCTGTAACAACCACCACAGTCAGGGTACAAAAGAATTCCATTGCCCCCCCAAAACTACCTCTTGCTATCCTTTTCTAGTCACCTTTCTTTTTTTTTTTTTAAGATTTTATTTATTTATTTGAGAGAGAGCATGAGAGGGGGGAGGGTCAGAGGGAGAAGCAGGCTTCCTGCTGAGCAGGGAGCCCGATGTGGGACTCGATCCCGGGGCTCTGGGATCATGACCTGAGCCGAAGGCAGTCGCTTAACCAACTGAGCCACCTGGGTGCCCTCTAGTCACCTTTCTTACCACCCCTAAGTCTGGCATCTACATATCTGTTCTCGTCGCTATAGTTCTGTTTTTTCAAGAAGGCCATAGAGATGGGAATTCTCTGGTACACAGCCTTCGAGACTGTCTTCCTTCAATTGGTTTGTTCCTTTTATTGCTAAATATTAGGCCACTGTGTGTATCAGTTTGTTTGACCCATTCACCCATTGAAAGGTGTTTCCAGAGTCAAGTACGTGCATCTTAGATATTTTGATGTTGCCCTAGCCATTTAAAAATTCTAAAATTGTTGGGGCCCCTGGATGGCACAGTTGGTTAAACATCTGACTCTTGGTTTCAGCTCAGGTCGTTATCTCAGGGTCTGGAGATTTGAGCTCTGCACTGAGCTCCACCCTGAGTGGGGAGTCTGCTTAGGATTCTTTCTCCCTTTGTCCCTCTCCCTGCTCTCTTGAATAAATAAATAAATAAATCTCTTTAAAATTTTTTTAAATTTTCTTTTAAAACCAAAGGAACCTTTTAAGACAGGTGAAGCATTCAGAATTGAGAATGGTGTATTTGGAACTTTTCTTTCTTCCTTCCTTTCTTTCTTTCTTTTTTTTAAAGATTTTATTTATTGTTAAGTAATCTCTATACCCAACTTGGGGCTCAAACTCACAACTCCAAGATCAAGAGTCGCATGCTCCAGCCAGGCACCTCCATTTCTTTTTTATTATATACTTGTCTCTGTATTAAGCAAAGACAGTGTATCTCAGCCTTGACTGCTCATTAGAATCACCTGGGTGTATTTTGAAAAGAGTACCTGATGGTTTAGCCCACTTTGGAACATTAGATTAGAATTGCTGAAGGTGGGCAAAGACACTGGTGTTTTTAGAAGTTCCTCATGTGATTACTAAACTCTTCAAAAAACGCATGTTGGTAAATTCTAATGTAAGGTAATAATAACCATGAAGTATTTTAAGTGTGACTTCTGTATATGAAATATATGATTACTATTACATGTATGATTTCTGTATAGTCATAGTTTATATATGAAGATATGAAAATAAGAAAATAAAAAGTATGTATATATTTTCACACATGTATCAAGTTAAATATGTTCTAGTGAGAAGGGAATTAAATTTCTAAAAATGAGTTCTAATGTGACCCCAAATAATTGTATTAAAGCAAAAAAACCCAAAACCCATAGTATCTTTAATATTTCCACATTTTTCATGAGAATTTACCATCCTTGTTAAGTCTTCAGGTATATCGCTGACACTTGACAAATGGCAGGTAATTAGCATTGCTCAACCTTGTCTCTTCTCTGTTGTGGATATGATTGTATAAACCTAGGCTTAGGAGTATTTGTGTATAGAAATGTCATCTTCCCTGTATCTCTTCTAGGAGACCTCCCGTATAATGATTTCATGACATCATCTGATCCTGCGTATGCTGAGGAATTATGTTCTTGACAACAATTTAAAGTGGATCTGTGATGTGCAGTCCTGTCACCACCCTCCCAGTCGTGACTGTGACTCACTATAGTCTCTTTTTGAGTAGCTCCAGCTTCCCATCTGTAGGAGGTATAGAGTTTTTCCCAGGCCTAGCACTTCACAAGCCAGCCCAAAAGTCAAAATGGGCCAGGCAAGATGTTAGTTAAAGGGTACTGTGTGGTTATGTAGGGTGAACAAGTGTAGAGATCTAATGTGAGGTATGTGGCTATAGTTAGTAATACCGTGCCAAAGACTGGAAATTTGCTGAGTAGATTTCAGGTGTTCTAATCATACACACAAAAAGGTAACTATATCAGAAGATGTGTTAATTAGCTTGACTGTAGTCATCATTTCACTATGTATATCAAATCATCATGTTGTATACCTTAGATATATACAATTTTTATTTTAAAAATTACAGTAAAATAAATGGGACAGCCCCTAGGCTGCATTTGCTAGTGCTCCTTGTAGGAGGAATCAGATAACAGAAGTGGGATTCTGCAGCTTGCTCACTGTGTAGCAGCTTGAATGAAAATAGAATACTGTCTATCTTTTGAACTCTTTTGGGCTTTGGGGGGGGGAGGGCGTTCCTGTGTGAACTTTGAAAATCTTGCAGACTGGTTTACTTAGCTGCATTCTGTAGGGCTGTCAGGACCCTCCTCCCTAAACACCATTTTTTCCTGGTCTCACCTACCAAAAATATTCAGTGTGCTTTAAAAAAGGAGACAAATGATTTTAAAATGAGAGCATTTCATTATTTTAATATACATTGTACATTACCCAGCACGTTGCAGTTTTCAGAGCACTTTCACAGCCTTCGTTGATATGTTTCTCAAGGTAATCTTTTGAGGTACACAGAGGGATATCCTCCAGTACATCCCAACTCACGGTACTAGAAGCCTGCAGGTTGCCCCCACTGGCTGACGAGGTGTTGTGTGTTGCCTATTCCTCCATTCCCACTACTCGAATTCAGTTCTTAGTTATCTTGTCCTTAGCTCTCTAATTGATCTTCCTGTCTTGGTCTATTGCCCTATCAGTCCATTCTTCACAGTGTTCCCAGGATTACCTTTCCAGAAGAGGGTTAGTAATGTTACCTTTCAGCTTAAAAACCTTCAGTGGATTCTCATTTCTTGTAGATGAAAACCAAATTCATTAGTGTTGTCTTAGTCCCCAGGCTAGACTTTGCCCCTTCGTCTCCATCCTCACTGTCCACTGGAGGCCCTCTACCCTCTTCACAGGACAACTTGGTGTTCCTCAAAGATCCCACATGCTTTTCTCCCTCCCTGCCTTCACTCTTGCTATCTCCTCTGCCTAGAAACACACCCCACCACTCACATTGGCCCACTTTGTGAAATTCTCCTTACACCTTCAGTGGCACCATCTCTGTGCCGCCAGCCATCCGGGAAGACTGGCTTCCTCTTTCCTGTGTGCTCTGTAACCCTTTGTGCATACCTGTTGCCAAGTTAAGCAGCTCTCTTCCCCATAGACTCTGAGCTCCTTGTGAACACAAGCTGTGCTGCGTAGGGCTGTGTTTTCTTCATGTCCCCAAAGCAGAGCATAGTGCCAGGGACATGGCAGACATGGGACTTGATTATTTGAATAAAGGAAGGACTTTGGGAACCTTCAGAAAGACTGTGGGTGCAGTGTTCATGTTTAATGTAGTAGCAAATTCTTATTTTTTATTAATAATGACTCTACGCCTAATGGACGATATTTTCTGGAATGTCATCTTTAATCTCTCTCACTGTTTACATTTCAAACACCTTAGTAATCTCCAGAAGTTAAACTTACTCTTGCATCACACACACATAAAACATTTTCACTTTAAAAAATATCCCTGCCTCTTGAACCAAAAGTGTGGTGTTGATCTTTCCTTTTCTCTAATAGTACCCTTCCTGACCGCAGCCCCCCCCCCAGACCATGATCAGGACATTGGATTCTTAGCAGCAGAGCTGCACAAACTCCTGTTTGTGTAGGTTCTCTTAACACTGGGCTCTCATGTCTTTTTCCTATTACCACCAGAACTAAATACCCAGACATACAGTTTTGAGAAGCCCTTAGCACTGGGTGTTTGTACACTTGTGCTTTTGTGTGCTCTTTTCCTATCTCTGGCATACACGTATGCACTCTTGCAGAAGAGTAATGGGGTCTAGTTGGCTTTTGCTTCCTGTTGGAGAGTCATTGTGTGCTCAGTGGTGCTGGTGACGTACATGTTAGGGAAAATCAGTATAGGTAGGAAAGTGGCTGATGATAGAATGTGAATTCTAAACTTCTGGAGGGGGCCTCAAAAAAGTCCATCATATTCAACTTTAATAGATGACTTGAATTTGTGATACAGAATTAAATATTTTTGGACAACAGTTAATGCAGCATCTCCTTTCCATTCTGAAGTTGGTAGTAAAAGCAACTCTGCAGGAATAAGCTAGAGCAAGGAAACGGACATGAGTTTAGATGACATTTTTTGTCAGGTCATCACTACCAATTGACAGAACAGTTATACTTTTTGTACCATTCCCCCCCCCCTTTTTTTTAACAGGTAGAGCAAAGTGCAATTGGCAACACTTGGAACCTTGCAAAAGACAAGCAACCAAACAGATAATAAACCCTAAAGAATAGGGAGTCACCCAAGGCACACACTGGGTAGTAGCTTTGTATGAGCACCATCAGACTCCTAGGGCAGTGGTCCCCTCCATTTCAAAATCCTATGGAAGTACTCTCTCCGCACATTATTTCTGTTGAAGCCGAGAGTCAGAGAAATAGCTTTTGTATTAGGCTTTAAATTCAAAGTTGTTTTATCATATTAAATTGCCAGGGCCGGGTCTTGACACGAGACCCCAGGGCGCCTGTTGCAGTGCCATGGACTCAGCAGGCGCTTAGCTTTATGGGAAGTCACACACACACTAGCAGCATATGCAGTCCCATTTCTGTGTTGATAAATATGTGGATTGTAAGAACAACTCATTTTCTAAACGCATGCCTTACCTGGTTCTTTGGTGATCTTTCAGGTGATTTCAGGCCATCATTACAGAAGTTAATGCTTGACATCCATCACGATGTTTGTTTTATAGGAAGAAAACTTGGACTGTAGGGAAGAAACAAAATAGGTTTTGGTAATGTTACGGGAAGCAGATGCATGTTTTGGAAGTTTGGGGGACCTCTGTTGAATTGATAAGTAAGGCGCTTATGATGTCTAATTGTTGCCTATCCAGAGAATCTGCTTCAAGCCACATTTGGAGCTGTACAGATGATAGCATAATGTTTGTGAAAACAGGTTCTAAGCAATCCTTATTTCTTTTTCAGCTGTGGAGCTAAATGTCCATAGCAAACATTATATAAAATACATAGCTGCATCTTTATGTATATTTTCATAAGATTTGATTTTTCATGTAAGAGGTTTTAAAAATCTGATAATGCTTGGTTACACACACACTTTTTTAAAAAGTCAGGAATCATCCCTTTTCTTCTCTAGTAGACAATCAAAATAAGCAGTTTGAAGAGATGGTTTTAAGACAGCAAAATTGTTGTATCTTCTGCTGTGTAAAAGAAGTACTGTACCTTGGACCAGAAAACGTGTATTAGCGATGGTTCGGTTAGTGACTGCAAAAGCAAAACAAAATACTGTAGTATAAACTACAGTTCCACCTGACAGCATGTTCGGCTAGTGCTGGCCATCAGGATTGAGGGAGCAGGTAGTGCTGAAATGTGTTCTGCTGCTTTCATGAAGATACGTTAATAATGAAATCTTACGGTGTTTTGTTTCTCATTTATTGCTAGTAGGGAGAGATTTGGTCAGGTTTTGTTGTTGATGTTTGTTTTTTAGACAGAGTAGGGGTGGAATGTTTGTCATAAACCCATCCCCCCCAAAGTTGTTTATTTCTCATCTTCAAAACTTCTACCTACAATGGAATAAAGCTTTGTGGAATAAAGCTGCATTATTTGTTTTGGATGTAGAAGTTGATCAGCGCATTGCTTTTTAATGTGAAATTATAGTGTAATGAGTTAAATGGTAAACTTACTTGCACAGGGATATTTTCTTTCCTCTGTTAGGGTTAATCTTTAAACAGTCTCTATGTTCAGAAAAAAGATACTGTTAAAGACTCCAGATTGCAAAAGCAGTGCCACTTCTTCTGAGAGCTTTGGGGCAATCCTCTGATGTGTAATTGCTTTTACATCAGTCACAAGAGAGAGACAAGAATGCGCTTTCCTTGAACTTAACAGTTTGGGCAATTTTCTATAATCCAGTAAATACAAATTGTAGCTTGATTATTCATCTACGTCTGTCAAGCAAATTTTAATGGATGAATGAATGAGTCAAATCTATGCATGGAAATATACAAATGTGCAAAATATGGGTCTAATTACCAGGCTGCTGAATTTACACAAGGTCAGGTAAACAAGGCACCAGTGTAATGATTATTAATTGTTAATAATGCCTTTGGGAAAACATTCACATTTTCCTTCTGAATACCTAACAGTTTGCCTCTCTAGTCATTTCAACTCTGAAAATTTTAGCTGGTCTAAAAACACAAAAATATTTTTGCCCTATTTTTATCCTTTCCCTATAATTGCCTTTTTCTGATTCTTTTAGAATAACAAGTAAAATATAATACATTTTTCAGGACCCCGTGGAAAGTCACAGTTGAATACGTGGGTGAGAGAATTAAGGTGGTGGTGGGGGGGGTAACTCACACAGCAGAATGAAATAGCAGCTTTCTTTTGTCTTCATTGAAGGGATGAGCATGCCTCCCCATCTTCCACCCTCTTCTCAAACATAATCGACATTCTAAAACACAAAACCAAGGTGGTAATAAAGGAAAGAAAATCAAAGCAGGCTTTTTTCCCCTCTATTTACCATAGTAAGTCAACATTTGACTCTGTCTTGATATTCTATGAAATGAATGTTGGAAAAAGAATAATATCAATGAGTAGTTTCCCATCGAAATGCCCAAGGGCCGAAATAATTGAGGGAGTACTTGCCGAGGTTTTTCTTAGTTCAGTAACTCTTGACCACTCTGCAGTTTTGTAGCTGTGCTATCATTAAGGGCTCTCCATGTCTGGAAGGACACCCCCCTCTTCCAGCTTTAATCCAAAAGTCATAAATTGTAGAACTAACATGTCGTCTGCGGGTCACCCAGGCGAAAACACTGCGTCTTGAGAGATCTATCTTTCTGCCACTGTGCTTTGAAATCTTTTGAATATTTTGCATTAATGGGACTGCTGCAGTGTCTTGCTGGGCCATCTTCTCATCCTCACAGGCTCGACATTCAGGAGTTTTTCCCTATGGCTGATCTAAACGTTCTTCTCTCTGTTCTAGGCCTCACTGCCTGCTGTACACTGGTGTTGCACATTCAGTGAATGCAAGCACCTTCCTCTGTGTTTTCTTTTGAATATTTGTAAATAGGACTCATATCTCTTTTTTATTTCTTTAAGCTCTGTACTTGAGGACTCATATCATTTCTTCAGAATTTTCAACTTTCATATGTGTTTTTCTGGAACTCTGTATTTTTTAATCACGGTTGTCTTCTGTGGGTTAGATAATACTGCCTATAAGCCAAATAGATTTGGGTCATTTTTTGACCTTAGCCCTCTCCTCTTTTATGGTCCACCCTAGAATATAATAGACATGCTTTATACACATTCATATGCACTCATGGTGGGTGCTCCTGTGGTTTAATTATGTCTATGTAAAATTATGGCCCAACTCTTTATTCTGGCATTTGAGACATTATATAACCCAGCCTTTGCTGTCCCATCCCTTGACACTGTCCAAATCATTATTCCTCCAGACAGACCCTCTTGTTTTTTCACAACTGCCAGGATTGTCCTCACCCACTTGCTATCTCTATCTATCTCCTCAACCTTCAAGACCCAAGCCCATCTCAGTTGTGGGAAGCCTTTTGTTGACATTACAACTGTGGAACGTTTGTTTTTCCTTTGAATTCCTAGAGAACTTCAAATGTGTAACTTTTTTCCCATGATTTCTTTAATATAGTCTCTTGTAGTTATATTCTTTCATTTGACAAATAATTTTGTTCCCTCTAAGATTGTAGACTTCCAGAGAGCAGAAAGAAGAAAGGCTAGTATTTTTTTTAGCTGACAGACACTTTGCTAAACACTTTTTTGCATACATGGTATTATCTAATTATTGTAGCAACCCTGTAAGGTGGTGATATTTTTCCATCTTTACAGATAAAGCTGAATCTTGTAGTAAGAAGCTCAGCCCGTGTTAGAAGGATAACACACTGTAGAGTTGGGATTTAAATTTGGGCCTCTTTGATTAAAAACCCACACACTATTTTCAGGAAGCTTCTTCCATGTAAGAGTGACAGTTTGCATTCCACTCTATCAAGTTACTAGAAAATTCAGAGAACAAAATAGGTGTTCAGTAAATGATTAAATTTATCACTATGGAAGTCTTAATTGCCTCAGTTGCATTTCTTTTACCCATCTGCTAATGGTAATGTGAATTAGCAATAAAATAGCCAAAGCTTTAGGAAGGGCCCTCTGTATGCTCAGCGATGGCTGATACATGAAAGGTTGACAATTGTACTCCCACATAAGACTGTTGACTTGAGACAAATTCTTTTTTTTTTGTTTGTCTGTTTTTAAGTTTTTCTCTTGTTGATCCCAACATTCATTGGTATTGTTAAATGTCACTCTTCTCATTTACTATTTGCATTTCATTTTCAGAAAGTAAATCTCATTGTAGTAGCATGAATAATTTATGCTTCTGTCAAGGAACTATTAAAACACCAGAGGTTGAAAAATATGCACATTCTAAAATTTGTATAAAAACTAAGGAATATTTTCGCCTCCCCCCCGCTCCCCCGCCCCCAAGTGTTTACCCCAGTAGTAAACCTAGGCACTTACTGAAAAGCCATGGTCTCACAGACTTCAACTTAGGACCCTTTGCAGAGTTGTAATTGTATTTACAGATAAAGAAAACTTGCCATTTTATTTTTAATAGAAAATAGGCTTTTGTATTTTGGGGGGGCTGTTTACCTTTTTATTGAAAGCAGGGAATTTTTTATGAGGTATATTTATTGTTGAAGAATTAGTAGTTATGAGGATCAGGAAGGAAGATAGCTCAACCTGAGAATGAGCAGAATTTCAATTTCATGAACACAGGCAATGTGACTGAGCTTTGGGGTGACAAAAGTATGATCTGTTTTAGGTATCTGAGGTTTCTTCTTAGCAACTTCTGTGCATATTGGTAAGTTCAGCCTATTTTGCAAACAGTTACTAATGCCATAATGCATTTTCCCATATCTTCCATCTGAATTTTTTACTATTATTGATTGAGGATTCAATTGAGAAATGTGTTTAGAACCCTGCCTTCTGTGGTAATCACAGAAGTCAGTGGGAAGACAAGAAAATTGTATTGAAAGAAATTGTGTGCGTATGTGTTTTGTGTTTCAGCATAGATTATCTCTGCCAAAATAATAGCTGTCATTTTGTTCTTGTTATATTAGTGGCCTGTAGCTTACCACTACTCCTTTTGTGTTACTTTTCCTTCTGACCACTGGCTATCCCCCCTCAGTAAGAAGACCTTTTTAATTGAATGTCCAAATTTGAATGATTCTTGTCCTAATACCATCGTGATTTTGATCCATTTCAAATTAGAGAGCCCTAAGTTGCAACCTCTCACCTCAACATGAAAGCCCTTTAACATTCAGGTACTTTGAAACTTCACTTCTGTTTAGAATTTCATATCATGCCCATCATGGGGGGAAAAGATGGAAAATGTATACGCTGAGCCTATAGGACTTCCTGCAGTGCTTATTAATCCTTTATGGATCATTTGAAATGTTTCTAGTTTATTTAAGTTTTGCTGCTTGTATCAGATTGTTCCTACGAAAAAAGAAAAAGTGATCATGCTTTGAATTTTTAAAAATGATCTCACTTTCAAGCAAAAGCACTTTTATGCTCCATTAAAGTTGAATTTGCCAAACTCTTACATCGCATTAACACAAGCTTTACTGGATAGATAAACGTGTTGTTCAAAGACGACTTGAACTTTACCAAACTGCATATTAAGAATTTTTATCTTTATACTTCTTATTTCTTAAATTATTTTAAAGTAGACTAGTAAAATAGAGTAGATTTGCCCAAATGTACTACTTTAATGACAAAATAATTTTTTCATTTGTTTTAAAATATTACTATCGAATGGAAGCTGATTGACTGTGAGGCTAAAAGAAACAAAAATATTTTGAGCTGTTAATTTCACATTTGTTTGTATTTGTTTTATATAGTATCAGTACCTCAATAAAACTGTTTTGATTTTTCTTGAAACTCGTATAAGTAATTTAACCATTTTGACATTTCTGATTTTTACTCAATTATATCATATATTCAGTATTTTCTTAAAGATTTTAGTAGGTTAGCCAGTAAAATGTTTCATTTTTTCCCCCTTTTCAATTTAGTGGGTTTTAAAAAATATGCATAGGACGTCTTCCAGTTTTCTCTAAGGTAGGGTGTTACGCTCTTTTTATTTATTTCATGAAGTTTTTAGCTTGAAGATAATCTTCGAATCTGTGTTCTTTGACCTAAAATTACTTAGTAAATTCTAGTCTCATTGTACCATGCTTCCTGGCTCCCTAACACTGTCATAAGGACTTGGTCTTTCCTTTGCATCTCTTTGGCCTTGAGGTTTTAATTTAATGTGATTGTTCTTCAGAAAGAATGTAAGTTAGTTTTCTACTTGAAATGACTTTCTGTATTTTTTAAATACATGAAAACTTTACAAAGTATGAGGTTTTATTTTATCCAAAAATATATCTGTGCTCTTTTTAAAGCAGTAATTTACATTAACATTCATAGTGATCTTGAAAATATATATATATATTAATGGTGATGAAAATATAATTTAATGTTAAGCTAAATCTTTTTCAGCTCTCATAGATTCCACTTTTTTAGCTGTCACTAGGGTTCATAATAAGAAGGAAATGTGTTTTCAGAGAATTACTTTTTTAAGGCAAACAACAGATTATACACATGGAGGGAAAAGAGAACCTTTTATATGCCTTGTGGAGGGAAAAATCCAACCAGTTATATGAAATATTTAACAACTTATTTTATTGTTACAGCTCACCATTTCTGAGAGAACAATGGTACCTTACTAGTAAGAAACTGTAGGGGCACCTGGGTATTACAGTCGGCTGAAGTGTCTGACTCTTGGTTTCTGCTCAGGTCGTGATCTCGGGTTTGTGAGATCGAGCCCCACGTCAGGCTCTGTACTCAGCTTGGAATCTGCTTGAGATTCTCTCTCCCTCTCCTTTTGCCCCACCCGCTTGTGCTCTCAAATAAATAAATCTTTAAAAAAATAAAAGAAACTATTAACTTTGACTTCTAATGTAAAAATCTGCACTGAATTCATTTTTCACTAATTCACTTTATTCTTGTCTCCTAGTGTTCCCATGACCTTTCAGAAATATGTAGTTCCTATTTTGTACTTTACAAAAGCTGCCCCTTAGGTTGCACTGAATAACACAAAGTTGAATTATAAACATAATAGCAGTTCTTTGCAGCATTTCCAGTCCAGGCTCACTTTTAGTCTGCTAAATTCATAAGTGAAGTGTTTTTTAATTTTTTTCCATGTTAGGGAAAAGGTTAAATAATGCTGGGCTTCTCTTTGTGGGCAAACAGGGAGAGTCATTTTGGTTGTTTAGTGGAAGGTTGTGTTCTCATATTTTCATTTCTCAGTCAACATAGAGGATGTTCAGTATTGTTTTGGAGCTTTCAGACAGGGCTTACATATTTCTCACATATTTTGTAAACTCATTGTATGATGGAAGTAAAAATCATCTGGGGTTAAAAATTTGAGACATGAGGGTGCCTGGGTGGTTCAGTCGGTTAAGTGTCCGACTCTTGATTTTGGCTTAGGTCATGATCTCAGGGGTCATGAGATAAGAGCCCTGCATCGGGCTCTGTGCTGGGTGTGGAGCCTGCTTAAGATTCTCGCTCTCCCTCTGCCTCTGCCCCTCCACCCCCCACTCTCTCCCTCTGTAAAAAAAAAAAAAAAGGAAAAAATTGAGACATGGCATTACTTCCCAAAGTCATATACTTTCAAAAGCCTCAGGAGAAGAGATGTGAGAGTAATGGTGTCTTTGAATTCTGTGATGAGTCTGATTTCCAGAAGAAAAGCCTGGTTTCCCAGAAGAAAATGGATGATGGAATTTTTTTAACTTCAAGCATAATCTTTCAAAAAATGTAATTTTACTTGATGTTTATCTTTCATCAACCAAGAGTACGTATCTTTTGGTTATCTTTTCAGTATTTAATTGATGCCATCATCATTGAGTCATCTGCTGTGAAAGGACAGAGAAGGTACCCTGTTTTCCATTTTGAAGTCAAGGGTCATAATCCCTAAGTAATCCATCACTAGGCAGTGACTTCACAGCATTCTGATGAACTATTTTAAATAACCCTTCAGGAAGAAAAGCCCAAAAATATCGGGCTGTATATTGTCGGGAAAGAAGGCCTGAATGCATGTTCATGGGAATTGCACTTGCTCACAAGTCTTTATAGTTTTAAGGCAGTTGTAAGACATTGGGCTCACACAATGCTTATAGTAACATCCCAAGAAAGAGACAGGGTAGGTGTTACTTGTAATATCCCAAGGTGGGCACACCCAGAGCCTCCTTGGGTGAAAGGGCCTGTCCAAGGCACATCGCTCCTGAAGCAGTGAGCTAAGGGGAGAGCTTTGAGTTGGCTCCTGCCTTTCTGTTTTGCTGCAGGGTTTCTTTATCGCCTCCTGGAAGGGAAGGGGTTTTGGACTCTCAAAGCAACCTAGGCTGAGGGAAGCTTGAGCGTTCAGCTATCCAAATTAATCTTGATATCACAGAGTTTATTCTATCAGTTTAAAGTGGACAAAACCATTTCTTCACCTCCTTAAATGCATTAGACCCCACTCTAGGCCATAGGGGTTCAAAGCTGAGTGATAGTATCCCAGCCCTGGGGGGCTGAGGGACTGGCCTGTGGTTGCCCTTCTGTTCCCCCCCTTTTTTTTTTTTTTTTTAAAGATTTTATCTATTTATTTGACAGACAGAGACACAGTGAGAGAGGGAACACAAGCAGGGAGAGTGGGAGAGGGAGAAGCAGGCTTCCCGCGGAGCAAGACGGAGCAAGGAGCCCGATGCGGGGCTCAATCCCAGGACCCTGGGATCATGACCTGAGCTGAAGGCAAACATTTAACGACTGAGCCACCCAGGCGCCCCTGTTTCCCTTTCTTCTACCTCTTCCCTTCTTTCCTCCATCCTCAAAATATCCTTAATCTTATATATTAACACATGTGAACCTTTGGCCCCTAAAGTCACGCTCATTCTCTTGCACTCCAGATCTTCAAGGTAAAAATATTCATTACTCGAGAGATAGAATTGAAACTATGTGTTTTAGGGGCGGCTGGGTGGCTCAGGCATTTAAGCCTCTGCCTTCGGCTCAGGTCATGATCCCAGAGTCCTGGGATCCAGCACATCAGGCTCCCTGCTCAGTGGGGAGTCTGCTTCTCCCTCTCACTCTCCCTCTGTGTGCTCTCCCTCTGTGCGCGCATGCTCTCTCTCTCTCAAATAAATAAAATCTTAAAAGAAACTATGTTTTAAATATATGCAGCATGCTGTTTACCTCTAATAAGTGTTCAATTTATTTATTTGATTATTAAATTTAATTATTAGAAGAAAGCAATTAATACAGACATGTGAAAAATACAACTTGATTGGGGGTTTTCACTTTAAAATTCGCTTTAAATCCTATTTTGATAATGATCCTAGTATAGGACAGCTAGGATAGAAGCTGGACTAGATGAAGGACAAAGCCTTTCTGCTTAGGGAATCAGTTTGCCTGACATACGAATAGCTGTATCCCTACTCCAGATACCTTTACCCACATACCTTTATGAGCATTAACATTCTAGTGATACTGTAAGTGTATCATTGGAATAGAGAGTCTTCCTCATTTCATGTTGGTATGGAAAATCCCTCAAGTGTTTGACCACCTTGACAGGAAGCTTTCGTGTGTTGGGTAACGTGTGTCAGGTTTGTGGCCATTAGCCTAGTAGCTTAGCTCTTCTCTCACCTCCACAGAATTCATAATATCCAACCTGTTAAAAGAGGCTTTCCTTCCCCAATAATAGTTTGAAGTCCAGTTATAGAAATCTCAATCTCTCTGGCTTTTTAGATACAAGGCCTTCTGTGCATGTTCCTGGGAAAGGAGAGTTGATTAGATAGAGACTTATTTTCTTTGTAAATTAATGTCCCACTCTAGCCCCATTTTCTGCTTTCCTTGAGGAACACTCAGTGACTGTACTTGTGCAGGAAAGTCAAATTCTTTAGTTTTGTTATATAAGACATCAGATGAGCTAAAGAGAATCTTTTCCCAGAAGCATCTCTTAAGCCCCAGAGTGGAATCACAAGTAGGGCAGTGGACTAGCGAATGGACAGGCATGCCTGTGGGAAGCACATTCGGCTTGCTGCAGATGGGTGAGACATGAAAATAGATTTGGGAGTAGTAAGAAGATTCAAAGCAAGGTCAAGAGAGCTGGGGAGCTGAATATAAAGTTTTCTTTGAACCTGTTTCAATAACACATGAAAACATTTGCTAAGATGGATGATATTTTCTTCAGGGATTCTTTCCTTATGCCTCTTGCTATTTAGAAATTGTAGACCCTGGAAATATTTATTAAAATCCTTTGTAATCTAAGTACTCAGAAGGGCATAGAGTGTTTTGGGCTTTGAGAGGGGTAACATAACAGGCAGATGTCAGCATTAGCAGTTGATAACATATATTTTTTGCCTTCTGTCATTCTAGCACTCTACCTCAGTGTGACTTCTGTATGTTTTCACAACTTGATAGAGTGTGCTGTTTAGCCTCATGATTTATACTTATTAAACCTTGTTTGTATAAATATATGACCATTTAGCCATACTGTGGAGGACTTGCTAAAACACAGACTGCTGGCCACCACCCCTGGAGTGTCTGGTTCTAGGTCTTGGGTGGGTTGGGGGCAAGAATTGACACCTCTGGGGCGCTGAGTGGCATAGTCGGTTAAGCATCCGACTCCTGGTTTTTGGCTGAGGGTTGTGAGGTTGAGCCCCACGTGGGGTCTGCTTGGAACTCACTCTCCCTCTGCCCTTCCCCCCCAAAAATAAATAAAAATAAAAGAATTGGCATCTCTAACACGTCCCCAGGTGATGCTGCTGGTCTGGAGACCATGCTTTGAGAACCACTCTCCTAGGCATTCACCAGTGTATGCTACCCCATTCAAGAAAGCAGTCAAGTGAAAACAGTAATGATGTGATTAATAATGGTGGTGTAATGAGATTTGGTTAAGAGGAAATATTTTCAGTGATGGGAACATATGTATATTTTCCTAACCTCAGTTATGGATAAGTCATGGAGGCTTATGGAGAACCTCATGTTTGTTTTTTAAAATTATGTCATAGAGGGGCACCTGGGTGGCTCAGACGTTAAGCATCTGCCTTCAGCTCAGGTCATGATCCCAGGGTCCTGGGATCGAGCCCCGCATCGGGCTCCCTGCTCTGCGGGAAGCCTGCTTCTCCCTCTCCCCTCCCCCTGCTTGTGTTCCCTCTCTCACTGTCTCTCTCTCTCTCTCTCTCTCTCAAATAAATAAATAAAATCTTTAAAAAAAAAAAGAATTCTTAAAAAAAAATTATGTCATAATAGAACAGACCTTACAACCATCTAGCCAGATACAACACCCTTCTCTGTGAAAGAAGAGATTAAGATCCCCATAGATGAGATCTCTCCAACTTCGGTTTGTTGTTGTTTTTGTTTTGTTTTGTTTTTAAAGAGGCAGAGCCAGGAGAAGTGATGGAATAAGAAAACTATGTTAGGGAAGGGAGCTTTTAGGAGGACTAATTCTCCAAATATAAGAGAAACCATTTGAGTATTTATTCAGCCACTTAATATCCTTAAATTAAATTCAGCCCCAAAGTTGATTTTAGGCATTCTGAGCATAGGTCTGTACTGATTGTATTGTATTTTTCTTTCACCTGTAGTGATTTTAATCACCACCCCGCTCTCCCATAGTGGTTTTAACACAGTTATTTTTTCCAGTTGCAGAGATTCTTTGGTGGCTTAGTTCTTGGGTCCACAGCCCTAGATTATTGGGAAATAGGATGCTGGAGGTAGCCCATTGAAAGTGTTGGTAAATGTTAGGTTTTGAAAATGGTAGCTCTTATAATTAAACAAGAAAAATAATATATAAAAATAGGGGAAAGAGGGAAATGATCATTATTTACAGATCCCTGTAAACCCAGAAATCCCAATGAAATCAACCAAAAAAATACCACAGACAAAAAGAATTTAATAAGGTCATTAGTTACAAAATTAATATTAAAAAATCAATAGTTTTGATCTATACCAACAGCAACCAGTTAGAAAATATAATGAAAGAACTAAATACCATTTATGGTTATGACTAAACAGATTAAATACCTAGGGATAAACTTAACAAGAAATGTGCCATATATATAGATAGTTATAGATATAAATAAAACTATAATTATAAATGTTAACTGAAGGATTTAAAAGACTTTGGTAAATGGTAAAGTATATTATATTCTTGGCTAGGATTGTTCTCTGAGTTTATCCATAAATTTAAAGCTTCCCTAGTTTTTAAATAATTCATAGGAAAATTCCTACAAATAAGATGACCTACTGCCAGTTATTAAAATTTTTAGGACTTTAGGGTCATTAACATATTTTGGTGCTTTCCTGATTTTGATGGAGCCAATATAGAAAGTCCAGAAGCAGACCTAAAAGTTGCACTGAGTATTTTATAAAGGGGTAGTTTGTGTCAGTAGGGAGTAGTCATCTGGGGAAAAAATACAGTTGAATTTCTTCCTTGCTCCCTACACTAAGATAAATTCCAAATGGGTCAAAAACTTAGAAGATGAAACTAACAAGAACATTTATCCATAGAAGACATCCAGATGGCCAAAAGACACATGAAAAGATGGTCATCATTACTTACCATCAGGGAAATGCAAAACAAAACTACAGTGAGGGGGTGCCCGGGGGGCTCAGTCATTTAGGCATTTGACCTTTAATTTCTGCTTGGTTCACGATCTTGAGGACATGGGATGGAGCACCACAGCGGGCTCCAAGCTCAGTGCAAGGTCTGCTTCAGATTCTCTTTCCCTCTCCTTCCCCCTCTGCCACTCTCCCTGCTCGCACTCACTCTGTCTCTTAAATAAATAGGGGCGCCTGAGTGGCTCAGTTGGTTGAGCATCTGACTCTTGGTTTTGTCTCAGGTCATGCTCTCAGGGTCGTGAGATTGAGCGCCGTGTCAGGCTCTGCCTTGAGTGGGGAGTCTGTTTGGGGATTCTCTCAATGCTTTGCCCTCTGCCCTTCCCGCACTCTTTCGCTCTCTAAAATAAGTCTTTTAAAATATATAAGTAGATAAATAAATCTTTTTTTAAAACTGCAATGAGATATCACCTCACACCTGTGACAATGGCTAAAATCCACAACACAAGAAAAAACAGGTATTGGCGAGGATGTGGAGAAAAAAGAACACTCCTACACTGTTGGTGGGAATGCAAACTGGTGCAGCCATTGTGAAAAACAGTATGGAGGTTCCTCAAAAAGTTAAAAATAGAACTAACCTATGATCCAGAAATCACACTCCTGGGTACAAGAACACTAATTCAAAAGGATACATGCACCCCTGTGTTTATAGCATCGTTATTTACAATAGCCAAAATACAGAAGCAGCCCAAGTGTCCATTGATTGATGGATGGATAAAGAGGATGTGGCGCATATACACAATGGAATATTATTCGGACATGAAAAAGAATGAAATCTTGCCATTTGCAAAACATGGATGGAGCTAGAGAATATAATGCTAAGCAAAATAAGTCAGTCAGAGAAAGAAAAATACCATATGGTTTCACATATATGTGACATTTAAGAAACAAACAAGCAAAGGGAAAAGGCAAACCAAGAAACAGGCTTTTAATTATAGAGAACAAAGTAGTGGTTACCAGAGGGGAGAGAGTGGGGTAATGGAGATTAAGGAGGGCACTTGTGATGAGCACCAGGTGATATATGGAAGTGTTGAATCACTATATGGTACACCTAAAACTAATATAACACTGTATGTTAACTAACTGGAATTAAAATGAAAACTTAAAAAAGAAAATGAAACTATAGGGGTGCCTGGCCGGCTCAGTCAGTGGAGTGTGTGGCTCTTGATCTCAGAGTTGTGAGTTCGAGCCCCACATTGGGTGTAGAGATTACTTAAAAATAAAATCTTTCCAAAAAAAGATGAACATATAAAAGTGATGTTTTTAATAATCTTGGATTTGGGAAGACTTCTTGAAACAACACAATTCAGAATTCAAGAAGGGAAAATATCAGTAAATTTGACTACAAATTAATAAAAGTTTCTGTAAGGTGAAAATTATACATATATACAAAAAATACTGTAAAATCAAAAGAGAAATGTTGAACTGGGGAAAATCTTTGCAACCCATAAAGCAAATAAAGGCCTAATTTCTTTTAGATATAAAGTGCTCTTGCAAATCAATGAGAAAAAGACCAACAACCTAGTAGAAAACTAGGTAAAGGACAGGAACAGGCAGTTAGCTCATAGAAAAAGAAATGCAAAGGACTTATACACTCAGGTAGAGATACTCAAGCTTACTCTTAAGTTCAGAAGCCTGAATGAATACCACTTTTCACCTGTCAGAATGACAAAGATCCAAAAGTTAATTGGTTGTGCAGGTAAAGGTGTGAGGAAAGGCATACTCACATACACTGTGATGGGTATGAAAACTGGTATGCCCTCTTCCAACCACAATTGGGCAACCTCTGTCAATATTTGAAATGAAATGCCATTTGGCGGGGCACCTGGGTGGCTCACTCGTTAAGCGTCTGCGGCTCAGGTCATGATCCCAGGGTCCTGGGATCGAGCCCCGCATCAGGCTCCCTGCTCTGCGGGAAGCCTGCTTCTCCCTCTCCCGCTCCCCCTGCTTGTGTTCCCTCTCTCGCTGTGTCTTTCTCTGTCAAATAAATAAAATCTTTAAAAAAAAAAAAATGCCATTTGGCTTAGCAGTTCCAATTTGGGTATCTCTCCTTATAGATAGATGTACAGTTACTTGCAGGTGATGTCAAAGGTAATGTACAAGGATATTCCTTGTAACATTATTGATAATAGTGGGAAACTGAAAACAACCTAATTGTTGATCAGAAGAGGATTCATTGAGTTATTACAATCATACAATAGAATTCTGTACAGCCATTAAAAAGAATATCACAGGTCTATATGTACTTATAGGGTATAATTTCCTCCACTTTTAAGCAAAACAAGTTTTAAGAAGAATATATATGATAAATTTCTATTTTTTTAAAGATTTACTTATTTTAGAGTGTGCCGCAGGGAGGGGTAGAGGGAGGGGGAGAGAGAGTCTCAAGCAGACCACACTGAGCACAGAACCCAACACGGGGCTCAATCTCACGACCCTGAGATCGTGACCTGAGTCAAAACCAAGAGTCAGATGCCTAACCGGCTGTACCACCCAGGTGCCCCTCTGCCTTTTTAAAAATAAGGGGAGTGGGGGCACTTGGCTGGCTCAGTAGAGCATGTAACTCTTGGTCTCAGGGTCAAGAGTTCAAGTCCCACGTTGGGTGTAGGGATTACTTAATACAGATTACTTTAAAAATGAACCAAGCAAAGAAAAAAAAAAATGAGAACATTGTTCATAACAAAAATTTTACTTAACCCATTATATCCAAAATATTTTAACCTATATGTTAAAAATAATATATTTTATATTTTTTGGACTAAGTCTTTGAAATTTGGCTTTATATTTTACACTGGCAGCACATTTCAGTTTGGACTAGCCACATTTCAAGTACTCAAGCACATACAGCTACTGGCTCCTGCATTAAACAAAATAGGTGTAGAGAGTAGAGTGCTAGGCTAGAAGTTCAAAGACCTGGGTGGCCCCACAGCAATTGCTGTGACAGTGTACAAGGAATTCGCTCTTTCCCGGGCCTTATTTTCCTCAGATAGAATATGAAGGATTAGACTAGAGCTCTAAAGTCCCTTCCCAACTTTAAAATTTAGGGTTCAAATATATTGTTTCACATTACTTACCAAAGCAAAAATGTGATTGTGTTTTCTTTCATAGACCCCCCTTTTCACCAGCACTCCTAAAATTCTGTGTTCATAATCTAGGGACTGTATTGTTATTGCTAGAATAAGATTCTTTGTTTATGGTTTCTTTAAAAGAAGAATGTTACTCAGCTGTAAGCCAAGTAGGAATTGGTCAGTTCTTTTAATAGAAATAAGTCAGGTTTGAGGCTTTGCTAATTCCAATGCTGTATAGAGAGCTTCAAAAGAGTAAAAGTCACATCAACAGTATCTAAAGAAAGAGTAACTATTGAAGAAGAAAGTTGAGAGACAAGTTTTTAAGGTACAATTCTGTTTATAAAATTCATTTTTCAGAAGGTAACAACCAGTAGTTGTCTTTGAACAAGAGAGAAGGAGAATAATATGGACATGGGATCTCAGCCACGACTACACAATTAGAATCACTTGGGGAGCTTTGTTAAATTCCTGATGGCCATTCTGTACCTCAGAATGGTGCTTTTCAAAGCATGGTTCCCAGAGTATCAGTATCACCTGGAACTTGTTAGAAATGCAAATTTTCAGGCCTTATCCTGAGACCTGGTGAATTGGAAACCCTAAAGTGGTGCCCAGCAGCCTGTATTGTAACCTCCTCTGGTGAATCCCATGTGCAGTCAGAGATGAGAATTCTAGAGCAGGAAGGTTTATGGGGCAGAGGTGGCTTTCATATTGAGTGCCAGCTTTCATCCTGTATCAGCCATGGGGATGGAGTTGGAGATGCAGTGCGGCTTGCCTGCTAGGTATTTGCCATTCCTGATTTTGGGAATTGGGGTAATTTATTGGCATTATAGGCAGTTGGATGGATTATAGGATGTTGCATTTCACAAAGAGAAGTCAAGAAGCGTCCTATCCAGTCAGCCAAAAAGAAAAAAAAAAAAGAGAAAGGGAGATAAAACAGAGGAAAAAAGGAAAAAACAAACATTGGAACAGAAGCCACAAAAGGTTGGGCAGAAGGAAACAGTATACTAAGTAAAATGTTATAAGTGAAGAAATTCGGGCTAGATTACAAAATATTTGTTTTATATGTAAGGGTTTCTTAAGTGTCATGGGGATTTTAGACCCACTTTGTGGTCTGTCATCAGTTCTGTTTGATCAAAAAGTACTGAAGGCTTGTTCAACCCTTTATCATTTGGCATTAAAGGATACGTTTCCACTTAACGTTTAGACTTTTGATAGGATGCACTTAATACAGGTATGGTAAATTCAGAATGAACTAAACCAGAAAATAAATATATTCGCCAAGTGTAAAGAGGTTGTCACTGACTGAGAAGGAGTTAATGTGTCACATTTTGATTTCTACTCCTCGGGAGAAATCACAGCATCTGTAATTTCGGAGGCATATTCTGAAGAATGTTACATTGTGATTTCTCTAAGCTGAATCTTAGAGATCTGTCTGGGAGTTTGCAGCTCTGACAAAATAAGAATGGACCCATTATAGGATCAGGTTCTTTTGATTTTTCAAAAGTTAGGGGAAATACGCAGATCATTTCAGAGACTTCTTTTGCTCTGCCTTGTTGTGAGGCAGATGAAGGAAAGCAGGCTGGGCTATGTTGCGAGGGTTGGGAGCTTATTTTTTGAGATCTCGGCAGTACAACTTCTACAAGCCCTTTCTGTGTGTATTCTTCTTTTCTCCTCCCAGAATACTACATTTTCCCTGGGAACGCAATTTTGGTAATTTCCAAAAAGCGAGGCATTACAGCAGAATTTGTTCGTCTTAGAAAAAAACCGCTCCTTCACTATTGCAGTTAGATCCTTTCTTTCATACCTGAGTAAAAACAAGTCTGATACAACTTTTCTCATCATCACATTTATTATAGAAAAGCTACTACTACTTGTGAGACCGTGTTTATCTACTAAAAATACGATTTCGATTTTTGTATTAATTTCGGAGCGCTCAGTTTATATTTTTAGCTTGTTTTGTGAACTGGGCTCTGCGTATAAAGTGGTTTGCAGCACACTGGTGATATTGTTGAACATGTTCCTCAAATAGCAAACATGCATTTCCACAGCTTTTTGGACAGAACCACAGTTAATAATTTATTTACAGGAAAAATGTATGGTTTTTAAAATTATTAGTGTTTCTCATCTTATGTTCTGGCATTTACATTATGAAACTTCATCTCGGCGTGTAGACTTACCTTGTATTGCTAAAAGGAAAGAAGTGGCTTTTCTGCAAAGCTAAATAGTTTTGACTTTATTGTCTGCTACGAAACAGCTGCTGATACCAGAAAAATGCCGTCTCATCATTGGGTCTGGGGTGTCCAAAAGAAGCAGGAAAAAAATGACTGTAGCTCCCTGTCTGCCCTGGTCCTCTCCTCTTTTCTCTCCGTTTTCATTGCCGTGAAGAGCAGGAGAACAATATTCTGCAATTAAGGATTCCATTAAGTTGAAGAAAAGAGCAAATGGGGGATGTTTGTTCTCCAAGCTGAAAAAATTTCTCTGGGGTGGGGGGGATAGTGGTAGTGGTATAGAGAGAGGTGGGTGGAGAGACGAAGTCAGGGCTGTTTGTTGAATATACTGTTAAGGACTGTTACCATCCTAATTAATCAAGTTAGAAATTACAGCTGTAGTCGGTTTCCCCCCAATTCTTGTTATCAATTTTCTTCTCTTTTGAGACAAAGCAAATATAAATTTTGTGTTCATTTGTCATTCGTTCTTTGACTTCAGCATCTCTGAAAATAACAATGTAGCACAAAAGCCCAGTATTTACCTAGTTGTAATGTGGGTTGCCATGGTGTTTTGCAAATTATTGCAATTATGTTCACCATGCGAGTCGCCCTTGGTAACTGGCGAAAAAACTGATAATCCTGTTTTGAACAAAAGGTCAAATTGCTGAATAGAAAGTCTTGATTAACTAAAAGATGTACAAAGTGGAATTATTTCCTACCATTCAGAAATAGTTCTTGATCGGGTTTGGGGGAGGGGGTGAGTAAGTACATCTGATTACTGAAGTACAAAGCATTGAAAGGATGTTGTCTTGAGCCTTTCATGTAGTCTTAATGGTGGCTTTTTTGTCAAATTTACCCATTTGCGGCATTGAAAGAGGCAGCTGCATTTAAGCTGGAGAGACGGTGCTTTTTCAAGAGTTCAGTGCAAGGAAAGTTCTCAGCAGTATCTGCAGTTTACTAGTAGCCCCTGGTCTATTAAAACTGATGTGCCGCATTTGAGCCCATTGCTCTCAGTACTTGTGAACCCCTCTGGCTGATGATCTAATAAAGTGCTCTTACTGGACAATCTCTGATCAGCTACTTAGAAAGGAGCTTGGGGGAGGGGCTGAGGGACACCCTCACAGGCAGTCAGACTTGGTGTAGGCCAGAAGAGGCTTGAGCGAGTGGCCAAACCGAAAGGTTTGTCCTGATGATAATCGGTGCTGAGCTGTGATCACAGTTTTTCTTCTGGAAGGAAATCTTAATTTTATTCAAAGTTGAATAAGGAAAGATTAGAAATGTCTTTTTGAAATTCAAAAAATCCATCTTTGTGAATTTGTTTCTTAAATTTTAGGCATCCATAAAATACATGATCCTACGTTTATGTAAAACCAAAAGTTTCCCAGGTTACAGCCAAAGGTCAAATGGATTTTATCTCTTCTGTATCTGGCAGAGCATCTGGGGGGAGTGAATTTCGAAGGCAGGGGGTCTCTTCTTTTCTTAATGGCCACCTGAAAAATCAATTCTCAAAACTTTTGAGAGTGTGTGAAAGTGGCATGAAAGCAAAGCAAACCTTAACAAGTTTGTGGGTTTACATTCTACATCACCTAGCAACCCCGTGGCTCGGCCAGATCTCTTGTCTACCCTTAGTTCTGTTTACAGACTATTCAAACGGCCCTTCGAAACCATGAAAGATATTCAGTTTCATTAGTACCATTCTCAAGGAGAAAATAATTAAAGTTAAATGAACAAACATTGCCTGGTGATGGTTTGAACTCCATTCTGATTTTAAGATGTCCTTTGAGGCACTTGCATAGATAGGTCAGTTTTAACATTTGTTGTTCAGTACCTAAAGGCATATCACATTAAACTATACCAAAAATTACTAGCCTGCTAACAAACAAACAATAAAAATTACTTTTAGCTAGACTTTAGCAAAGAAAAGAAATTCTGCTAATAATAAGGTTCTAGGCATGCCCACCTGATTGAATTTTTTTAATTTGATTCCTACCCTGGACATCTGAGTTGAACCGTACATACGGTGAATAAAAGGCAGGGGAGGGGGCGTGGGGAACAAAGCACCTCTGTTTAAAACGGATTTATTACCTACCTTCAGAGATCCAACATCATACAGGAAAGTATTCAAATCATATTCCATAGAAGACTGTGTGCATTTTAATGAGTGGCTTAATTTAATAAATGATTCTACCGCTACTAATACATGCCCTGCCACTTTCTACTTGGGAACTGCTATGTGCTTAAGTTGACCTATTTTTAAAATTTCTGAATTAGTAAAAAAAAATTTTTAAAGAAAAAACATTTTTTCGCGTGCCTTTTTTTTTTTCTCATAAGCACGTTTGCTGAAAATTCATCTTGGTAACAACCAAGCACCTATGATATAGTTCAAAATATTTTTCACATGTATTAGTGATTTGATTATATTGAATGCTCTTGGCAAAACTGTCTCTTCCTTCATTAGTAACAGCTTTCTAATTATAAAAACAACATATGCTTGTTGTAGAAAATTCAGAAACTACAGAAGCAGAAGAAACCACCTACAGATAACCAGTGATAACATTTTAGGGTAGTTCCTTCCAGTCTTTTTTTTTCTGTGTACATACTGATGAAACTAAGGCTTGAGTTTACTTTTAATTTGTTAGTATGTGTTCGTAGCAAAGGCGATGTTTTTTCATCTTTGAAGACTTGAGAGGCAGGAGTGGTCGCACAAGTAGGGAACAGTTTTTCTTAGAGGCTTAGTCGGTAAAATATTCATATAAGCAACAGAGTAGCCATTTGACCATCTCGTTCTTTGTGGTTCTTTCTTCCTTTTCCTTGTTGAAATGTCTGTATGCCTTAACTGACACATCCATTTGTAACCATTCATGTTGGAAAGTCACAGTTGGAATAGTACATCCCCAAGTCACTTGTAGCTTCACATAGGGAAAAAAAAGTCTTTTATGAAAAGATTTGTAATACAGTAGAGATTAATGGAATGTGGAGAGGAAAATGCTTTCTGTTTCTCATGTAAAGTAAAAGCAGGGCAGCTTGGAGATCTTGTATTCTTACTATTTGTATTTTGTTAGATCTCTAACATCCACGGTACATGGCTGGGTTGCATGAGTTCTTTGTGCTTTGTTGACAGTTGACAGACAAAGCAAAATTATTCCTGAAGCTAGGTACTGTGTACTTAGTTGTGACCTATTATAGCCTACAAATGTAGCTTGCTTTTGAGTTGGATGAATAGGGAGAGTATTTTATAGAATAGGCTTGAATATACTGAGAGATTTTAGCTGCCCATACAGAAAGATATATGTCCTCCATTGAACTTTTTACCCCCGAAACGTAATTTTCTTTATAAAATGATTTTAAGTATATTTTCCCCTGTTGCTTGCATGGCGATGATTTTAACTGTTCTACTATTGTCCTACAGTGGTAAAATAAAATTGCTGGTAATTGTTGGCTTTCTCTGCTCACAGTATAGCAGGAGGAGATGGCTTGCATGGGGCTCTTTAATGTACCTCAGGGACATCTTCTGATGCTCAACCTCTGATTGCAAATTAAAATAACAGGGCTGTGGTATTGGATTTGGTGTGAGGCAAAGCAGAACAACTTGCTAATTTATCATGTAATATACAATTGCTGAGGTTGGAATTTGTCCACTTGTGGTGCTATTCTGTGTGCTTAAATGAGGACCACTGTTTGCATCTAACCTATCATAACAGTTTGGGAGTGCCCCATTATCCTTTCAGCAAACTGATGGCAGAGTCTGGTCCTCACACAAATGATAAGATCAATAAGTTTCAAATAACTTGGATGAAATGACATGTGACTGTTCATTTAAAGAGATATCTTACTTTAAAAATCAATTTTGGTAATATTTAAAATTCTTAACATTGACGAGGCACTTTCCACTTCTCTTTTGTTTGATAATTTTGTTAAAAATATTTTTGTATCAAGTTCAGTGAATAGTTTATATATGTATATTTCCTGATTTGCTCTTTCATCTCCTACCCTGGCACCTCTCTGAGACTTACTAATAATCACTCTTTGACAGGCCAGCATGCTGCAGTGTAGAAGATTTAACTTTAAAAGCAAAATTATGTTCCTGTTAAAACTTCCCCTGGAGATCTTAGGAAAATTTTCTCCCAGTTTTGGGTGCAAATGTGGGTCAGAAAGCAATTTGTTTTTTGATATTTCTGGAAATCCCAAATCACAACATGTCATTCTTCAAAAGCAGCTGTGGGCCCATACTGTGCACTGTCTGTAAGACCCATTTTACACTGGGGATAATTCCATGACAGAAAAATGTGATTGCAAGGGAACCCCAGAACATTTATAAATGGTTTTGGGTGAAAAGAGTGTCTGGTGTGCTCAGAGTGCATATCATTTGGGGAGAGGAGCAGTTAATGGCCATTATAGGAAAATAGTAATGATGTGATGAACTCTGTAAGAGCACGTATGCTGGCAGACCTTGCCCCGCGCTGCTGTCCCCGCACTCCTGGAGAGCCAGTACAATTGAAACTAAATCATACGTCAGCGCACTACTGTGGTGTGTTGTGTCTTCAAATCTCTGAGGCCTGAAATAAAGCAGACACCCCTTCCTCTTCCCTCACCGTCCATTCTGCCATCTATAACTTCAAATCTAGTACAGTTTTGTCAGGAAAAACATGGAAGGTTCACTTATGTTGACTACATCATTCTATTATTTTGCATTCAAATTGCAAAGCACCTCCACCTAATCTTACCAGTTACCCATCATTGTAGCTCTCCATTTTGGTTAACACCAGGTGGAAACTGACCAGGCTCTTTCCTGGTTGGAATAGTACATCTTTAACAGTGTCTTGTCACCTGTAGCTGAGCACCGGTGTTCCCCAGTAGTGGAGGCGTGTGTAGGGTAGTAATAATATTGTACATTTAATGAACAGTGTTGTGGGCTCTGAGCAACCTTATTAGAGTAAATACTATTACCTCTTGTTTCGTATATGAAGAAACTGAGGCTCAGAGGAAAGGTTCAGTGACTTACGTGAAATTACTCCTCAATAAATGGGTGGGGAGAATCCACATTCACGTGCAGTTTTTCATAACCTTGTTTCTGTATTTTTCATTGAGTGTGAACCTATGTGCTAGAGACGGGAGAGGACACCAGCGGTTCCAAAGTGGGTCATCCCCCAGGCCTGACCTTCCAGTTAGGGAGGTAAAATAAGATTGTTCAGGGACAGTGCACAGCATTGTATGCTCGGTGGCAGTAGCATAGAGGGAGAAGTCCCTCGAGGGTGGGGAGGTTTCACAGGAGAGGAGTGGAAATGATGCTCAAGGAATGGCCATGTTAGGCGAAAATTCTACAGCATGAGCCAAGACAAGGAGTTGGCAATAGGCAAAATGTGTTGAGGACTGTGAGAAAACCAATCCAATGGGACGAAGAGTTTGTGTAAGAGAAAGTCAGGATGGGATGAGGCTGGAAAGATTTGGAAGCCAAACGAAAGCATGCATTCTCTAAGGAAGGTTTACTGCTGGGGGGCATGGGAGTGAAGGGCCCTTGGGAAGCTACACTGGGCACATCTTTACACTGGATGTGGGAGAGAATGGAGTTTGGGAAACCAGGTAGGAGGCTGTTAAAGTAGATCAACTTTGAGGTCTGGGCTTTGGTGAAGTAGATGACAATGGGACTGCAAGGCCAGTGGATAAATTGGGTGACTGATTGGAAGTGGGAGGAGAAGGACCCACCATATATTTGATTCAAGAGTATGAGAACTGTGCATTTTTCTTTCTCCTTGGAGTTTTAGACCCTTATTATTTTCTGTAAACTGGCTCCTGTGTATTATTTTGTTGCTTCTGTTCATTCATTTATTCAGAAGATTTTTTTGAGTGCCTCCTCTGTGCCACATTTCCAGGTCTGGATGATTTCTGTGTGTGCATCCTTCTAAAAATACAAAAGTACACAAATGGGTAAGTTTGTGTTTAAGGTGCACCTACCAGGAACGCCTCAGTTACAAGTGGAAATTGATCCCTTTTTAGCACGTGCAGACAGAGACCATTTTAGTTGAGACCTCAGAAATATAATTTAGCAATCAGAACCAATCAGCATTTGACATAATTTCGTACACAATGATTTCAAGGAATTAGTGATGCTGAAACTAAAGTAACAGGTGATGGATCTTTGCATGTTTTGGTAAAGGTTTATTTTGCTGTTGGCCAGGGTGGCTTCACCTCTTTTGAACCCTCTACTTATAAATGTGGTTAAGGTAGGCATCTGAAAACGTAATGACTTTATTCCTGTTGGTTGTGACAGTTTGGTATTTACATATGGCATTGCATAATAAAATGACATATTTGGATGGCACATATCCTTGGAGTGGTTCTGGGGGTTTTCATAAAACCCATCCCTTTTTATAGGTTGGACTTCCAAAGAACTACACTTTGTTAATTTTTTTGCCATTGACTTGGCAGTGTAACTTTGGGCTGTACATTATTTCCCAACACGGGAAATAAAAGTAAGTTTAGTTTTGTCTTTGTGAGTGGATTTTTTCAGTGCTAGTATTTGTAACTAATATTTTCAAAGACTTGGCATATTTAATTTTAACAACGCAGATGGTTCTTGAAAGGTAGATTTGGCTTAGTCCATTAATATTTGCTGGGGGAACAAAGGGTAAACCAAAGTGTACTTGGCAAAATCAAATGGAAGCAAAGCATATATTGAATATGATTAGGGTCTGTTTCCCCCACAGAAGAGTTTTATTTAAAATACACCATGACCAAAAGCTTAATTATCAAAATAAAACAAGAGGAATCAAGAGTTACAGGCTTCTGATACTGTGTTTCAGCCCCAGTTCCCTTCACACAGTTATCAGCATGTGTAATTTCCATGCATAATAGCACGAGTTATTGTTGTCATTTGTTAAAGGGAAATTAACAGATAGTAAGTACAAACAAACCCAAATAAGTACTGAATAGAGAGGTGACAAAGAAGAAAAGACCTCTTTAATGTTAATTATAACTGGTAGGAAGTCTAGACAAATTATATTATCTGTTTTCTATATGATTTGAAAGGACATTTAGTTAGTAACTCTGTCAGAGATAGAGTTAGGTGTTTGCTTTAGAAACAGGTGAGGTGACAATTTAGCATCTCCTTGGTTGGCAGCTCGCGAGTGAGTCATGAAGTTGTAGTAAATTGATGGAATCAAGTTTCCAAAACACCTGAAGAGAGGTTGAGCTTTTCGAAGGGTATATTTTAAAAATTAAAGTATAATTTTAACTTATAGGTTGTATCCCAGTAATTAAAAATTTATTGTCTCAAAACATGGAGGTTGTTGCCTGTCTGCTTGCTTTTTAAAACTTTTGTTTAGAGTTGAATGAATTACAACTGGGATTGGCATCGTTAACTGATACCTATTCCGAAATGTGTAAATCCTTAGACAGCAACTTTAAGGTAGCAAAGCCAAATGAACGATGAAGGAGTTGTCCAGTCCTGCGTGTGTCATACATGGTTTGCTTGAATTCTACTGCTTCCTTTATTAATATGCCTAAATGGGTACCTCCAGAAACAACTAGTCTTGCTGTTAGTATTTATAGGCTGCATTGAAAATTTAATACCTGCTGCGGTCAGCACCACTACCTTCCTCTGTATCCCCCATGCCTAGGACAGGCTAAACCGAAGTGTCTGGTTTCCTTAATTTTGAGGGGCCATTGATTGTGAACTGCACTCTTGACTTAACAGTGTTTTTGAAGGAAACAAATACATTATTAAATGTATATATCAATTGTAAACACATCTGAGTTTCTGAAATATCAAAATGTGAATTAAAATCTTGTCCTTAAGGCAGGAAAATACAGTTATAGGCCCTACGAATTGGAACAGAGAGTTGCCTGTGACTCAGAACCACTAATTCCTTGTTCTAGTTTGTGTTCTGCTGTGGTAGTAGTAGTTTGTCTCAGGTAGGATCCACACGACTCCAACCCTTGTCCGTCTCGTTTGGCATTTTTAGTTGGTACCATACAACTTGGTTCTTAAAGTCAAACCTTAATGAATTGCTTTTAGTCTTTGTGTGTGTGAACCTTTCTTATTTAGGTTGTCATTTCCTGAAAGTCTGTACCTGGGGCCTCTTTGGCTGCTCCACACAATATTTAATGTAATTCCGGGCATATATTAAAGGTTTCATAAGGAGTCCTTGAGATCCTCTATCTGAAAAGTTTAAATTTTAAAATGGCTCAGTATATCGATTGAAGACAGGAATGAAATTCACTGTGCATGTATTGACTAGGTGAATTTTACAATCTTTAAGGGTAGTATATTTTCTTTTAGTCAAAAAGTTCTACAGTCTACTTTCTCTGGCTGTGAAAGCCATAAATGGAGCTGAAAGAACTGATTTTTGGGGCTCTCTCTTGAGTCTGGTTGTAGTTTCTTCCAAGAAGAGCCTATTCTGAGGACTGAGGTCACACAGCACAGCAATGAGTGGGGACATCCCGCAGATTTGGATTAAAGCCATGTGGCAATGTTAATAAGTGGCAGATGAAGGTTCCGAATGTAATTAAGCAGCATTTGTATATATACTGCTCTTACCTAGGGAGAAAAGACCAACAAGTTGCTCAATCGAGAAACAGAGAACAGGGTTAAACATGTCATTGATTCTTTTCTTAATCACATCACACATAGCTCTCTCTGGCTCTCATTCTTTTGCATGTGTTATTCTCTCTGCCTAAGTGGTCTTGCCTGCTTTCTCCACCTACCAAACTTCTACTCACTCTTCAAGACCAGCTCAAAAGTTCTGCTTCTCCAGATACTCCCAAGACACAAAGACAGTCATGTCCCTATTTGCAGCTGCCTGCTTGGGAACACCATGTAACCGGGAATGCACCTTGTACCCCAGCACCTCAGCCTACTTTGCTTCACCTTATTGTGCCTAATACATGCAGCACTAAACCCACAGACCCTGATGTCTTCATAAGAATGCCTGAGCTTTGGGGCGCCTGGGTGGCTCAGTCGGCTAGGCATCTGACTCTTGGTGTCAGCTCAGGTCATGATCTCGGTCGTGAGATCAAGCCCTGAGTTGGGCTCCACACTCAGCCAAGAACACCTGAGCTTTGCTCCACCCCATTTGTGCAGTTTTGTATCCCTTTTTGAACAGATATGTTTTATAGCAAACATGATACTGATTTAAGATAATAGGCATATTGTTATCACATCTCTGTGAGAAAATTCAAACAAGAGCAGGAGGAGAGGGTAACTGAAGAAGGAAAGTGAGAAGAGAGTCTAAAGGCCAGAGAAGTGGGCAATGACTATTTCAGAAGTGGAACAAGAGTGGTTGGTTGAAATTGTCCTTGGAAACATTGCAGCCGGTTTTATGCCTCCAGATTATGTGTGTAGAAGAATCTGTCTTAATTTCAAATAATTGCTTACTTTAAGTGTTTCTTATATGCCGAGTATGGCTCTAAGCGTGCTAAATATATTGCATCATTACAACCTGTAAAATACTGTTGTTGGGCCTATTTTACAGAGAAGGAAGCTGAGCACAGCAATTAAAAAAGTCACTAGCTAGTAGTCATTCAGCTACTGGGAAAGTCATTCATTTCTACGTGGTATACTCTTTTTTTAAGATTTATGTATTTATTTTAGAGAGAGCGTGCACACAAGCAGGGGGGAGGGGCAGAGGGAGAGGGAGAAGCAGGCTCCCCGCTGAGCAGGGAGCCCGACATGGGCCTCGATCCCAGGACCCCGGGATCATGACCTGAGCTGAAGGCAGACGCTTAACCGACTGAGCCACCCAGGCGCCCTACGTGGTATACTCTTGACTTTGATAATGGTCTTTATTAATGACTGAAAACCCATCCGTGTGTAATCATATAAGCTTTTATTGGGAGGTTTTACTGTATGCATGCCAGGGGGTATATATTAAAAAGGGAAGAATATCTCATGTGATCTTTTATTTTTTTAAAAAACTTGATGAGTTTCCCAACTGTTAAGGTTGGGGCATAGATCAAAGTGACATGTCAGAGAAGAATGATAAGGAGCTATTTCAGAATCTCTAAGGAAGTTTGAACGAAATGAGTCCATCTTGAAAGGGTTTTTGTTTTGCTTTTTTTTTTTTTTTTAAAGATTTATTTATTTATTTGAGAGAGAGAGAGAGAAGCAGATTAGCAGATTACCCGCTCAGTGCGGAGCCTGAGACAGGGCTTGATCTCACCACCTTGTGATCATGACCTGAGCCAAAACCAGGAGTCGAATGCCTAACCGACTGAGCCACCCAGGTGCCCCTGAAAGGGTTTTTTATTTGTATTTGTTTGATGGTGGTAATAAGACTGAAGTGTTCTCTTTCTTCTCTAAAGGGCTGGTTGATTTGTGAGGAGCCAACGTGTCGCAATCGAACTCGGCGCCTTCCCCTTCAGTTCTCCCGAAATGGGCCTGTTTGCCAAGTCTGCATGAAAGCTACACTTCGGCCAGAGGTAATAGTCACATGATGCCAAAGAACTGTGTAGAAGGGGGCAGGGGTGTGTATTTTCCCATCCCTTAGCTCTGAGAGGTAGATATTTGGTAATTGCCCTCTGGAAACACCCTACTACCACACATGTGTATTTTTAAAAAATTCAGACTTCAAAAAGATAAATGCTTCATTTTTTCACATCATGAACAATACTACACTTATAGCTAAAAGACAAACTGACTAGTTCTCACAGGAATTACTCTGATTTCTTTGGTTGCCACTTCATAATTACACGGAAGAAACTGCTTTTGTAGAAACTTGTCCTTGGACTAGGTCAGAACCCCTCTTGTAAGGGCCACAAAACCTCCCAAACCTGTGCCCTAAAGGGTTTATTGTATTTGTATGGGATTCCATTGTTTATAAGGGACAGCATATCCACTTTTTCTCTACCTTAGCACATACACCTGAGGGAGGAGGCCAACTATCATTAGTGACTTCCAACTAGGGAGCACACTGTCTGGACACACCTTCCTGGTAATTAAAATGCTTTCCTTCTGTTGTACCCTTGGAGCATCATCAACCCAAGTAGTATTCCCCAAACTCTGGGGAGAGAAATGTTTGAAGGTCTTCCTTGCAAAGAGGGTTTTGTGATCAGGTACATCCAGCAAACTCTGGGCTAGCCAGAGTTAAACAAGCTTATTGCAGATTGTCTGAGAACCTCTAAAATGATAATATGCAATCAACCTCACCAATACAGGCCTGTAATGTGCCTTGCTTTCCAAATTTGTCTGGCCCGAGGATTTATAAGGATTTTGCTGAGAAGAAGGTAGGAATAAGGAACCTGTTATTTACTTTTTTTTTTTTTTTAATGCAGAGGCAGGGTTCTGTAATCGGGTCTTGACTTCAGGTCTTTTCACTGAAAAGGGTTGATACACAGGCTAGTTTTAGGAAAATATTTTAAAGTTCTAATGGCTTCTTATTTTAAGATAATGGATCATTTCACAAATATTAGCAAGGAGTCAGGAACTACAAATGGCTACTACCATCGTATATTCCCTTGTTCTTTTGCATAGCCATATGTATTTTTTTAAAGATTTTATTTATTTATTTACTTACTTATTTGAGAGAGAGAGCCACTGAGAGCACAAGCACGGGGGAGGGGCAGAGGGAGAAGGTGAAGCCGACTCCCCGCTGAGCAGGGAGCCATGTGCGGGACTTGATCCCAGGACCCCCGGATCATGACCCGAGCCAAAGGCAGACGCTTTAACTGACTGAGTCACCCAGGCGCCCCGCCATATATATTTTTTACATGGTTTCAGTTATGATGAAAATATGCTTCTGTATCGTGTTTATCTTTTGTCAAGCATCTGTCTATGTTGTTACATCATTTTCAGTACGAAAACCAAATTTAACCGTTTTCTCTTGTTGGACATTTTAGGCTACTTTTACTATCTCTTTATTAGAAAATTGTAATGAATATTCTCCTGCTTACATTATTTTTTGTTATTTGAAATATTTCTTGAGAATAAAGTTTTATCGACAATACATATCAAAATTCCTAAATACAATATGGTCTGATTCGTATTGCCACATTGCTTTCTTAATGGGTTATCCCAACTTAAACTGTAGCTGGTACTTGATGCATGTACCGGTTTACCACTGTCTTTGCAGCATTTGGACATTATCAGTTATTTTTAACTAATTTAGTAAGGATAAAATGTTCCTTGCCTTATTTTGTATATCTTTGATAATTAGTAAAGTATATAGTTTTTTTTAACAAAAACATGAAACAGGTAGTGGGAATTAGGTGTTGTACTAAGTTGGACTCATCCCAACACTTGGATTAGCAGGTGTAGGAAGAGAACAAAAGTATATATATTTAGGGTGACTCATCACTCCACTTGTAGACTCTAGGGGAATCACCTGGCTTCATGAACCGATGCTGCCTTTGAGACTGCTTAAACATCTAGCTCATCAAGTCAAGTTCAGTGAAAATTGACTTACTTCTTAGAAAGTCAGTGAGTTTTATGATGATTCCATTGTTCGTGAGAGAAAATAAAAGGAGAGTGGATAGCTAGTAGATTGGTAGCCCGCCAGTAAATGTTGATGATGTTATTGGTAGTGGTTTAATACATCAGGTCACCATTTATCATTTAGTATCTTTTTTTTTAATGAGTGAGTCAACACAGGCATTTTGCAGTACTTTTTCCCCTTCTTATCCTTGTCCTCAAAATGGTGACATTTTGGCAGGCATTTACCAAGGTTATCAGCTACTCTTGACAGGAAGGAGCTTTCATAGTGTAGGGTCATATTGCTTGGGTCGTATTGCTGCTCAGAACATGACCCTTTGGGATAACTGGAGGTTCAGAGCATCCTGGTTGGTGATACTGCCTGTAGCTGTTCCTCACAGGGACCTTGACAGTGGGTCTGAGCCCACTCTTCTGCAGTCCATTTGGAGTTGCTAGTGATGAGTTGGGCATTGCTTGCTTCTGCGTATGAGGTTCCTGGGCTTTCCTAGTAAGAGGAAAAAGCTGCATCTTTCCAGAGACCATTCCAAAGAAGCTCCAGAATCAGTGGTAGAAGGGACAGGATCATTGTAATTACCATAGGGTTTTCTCAAGTGTCTGTTTTTCAGGATTATGCTTACCTGACCCTTAAGTTGTAGGGTGCTGTGCCTCAATCATACATTACTTTCATTTGATAATTATTTATTGAACACCTACTACATCCTAGGCACTGTGGAGCTGGGGGCACACCAACAAACAGGACATTTTCTTATTTATAAAGGTAGTTTCATATTATGTAGATTATATAAAATTGATATCTGTGGGCAAAAATAGGCATTTGCAATTATCTGTTTGGACAGAAGCACCAGACTTTCCCAATGCTTGCCTAGTGGGGGCTTTAAATACTTTGTTCCAGTCTGATGGTAAAGCACTTGCCTCTTACCATGCCAGTCTCATCCCTATGTAATAAATCTCTCATTTAGTCCTCGGTTGCATTTGGCTTGAGTACTTTCCAGGATTGACTTGGGGTATAAAAGCTGGCTCTTCTTCTGACTTATGTTGCCAGAGTCATAAGAAAGCTGGGACAGTTTTGTTCCCAGGGTTTTAGATGTGTCTCTCTTCTCAGATACCTTTAGAAAAAAAAAAAAATCAGTAAAGTTTTTTTATGTTCACAGGAATTTAACAGTATTCAAATTGCTGATTATTAAAAATACATTCTCTGATTGTTCTCTGTTACATGGGAAGTGCACATAAATTCAGGAATTCAAGCTTCAATATATGCATGAGTTCCTAAATAAATAGAACTCTTTTTCACACTGTAGGTAGACACAGGACTTTCCCAAGTTAGAGAATACATATTTTACTATCTCTTTATTTCAGGGATGTGGTTTTGACTCCTTACGGTGACCAAAATCTGTGTGGCTGTGAGGTGAACCGACAGGGGATTCTGTATTATGTAATTCACCAAAACTAAACAGTTAGTTTGTTTTGTTTAGTTTGCACTATAAAACTAAGATTTCAAACTAAATTAAACTTTTTCTCACTATAATTTCTGTTCTTGATACGGAGGTGAGAAAGCATCTACATGTGACCCCCTGGGTTGTGGCAGAAATCACTGAGGAAGTTTCACAGCCCCTGGAGTAGAGTGCTGTGATGGATCCCTTCATTCAGTTGTTTATTCAGCTAAATTTCTTGAAGGCCACTTTTAAGGAAAGTAGTAGAATGACTTCTAGTTCTACTTTGGGATACCCTTAGTCTTTCTCACATTATCCTCAGTTGTAAAATTGTGAAAATCCCTTATAATGGAATGTGTGTACCATACAGGACTTCGGCCTTCAAAGGAGAAGAAGGGGTAATACTGAACTTGTGGTCATTGTATGTTACAATTTCAAAATGGTTGCAGCTGAACAAAGTATTGATTTGATAAGTAGGTTAGGGACAGTGAGAATATTGCCAGGCTACCTGAGACAGTGTCTTGTTTCTGCATAAGATGAAAGCATGAAAATAACTGTGATCTCTTAGGGCAATAATTATGAGTCGTGCAAGAAGAGAACCTTAGAACTGTGATAGAAAGTCTTAAACATCTGTACCTAATCACTGGTTACCATCTAGGAGACAGTGGATTTTTCCCATGAAGGGTCTTTTGGACTTGCCCATTGTGATTTTGATGTTCCTGTTTGTTGATGAAGAGTTCGTTAAATTCTACAGACAGCTTTTTTTAACCATGAAGCAGATGCTCACTTTCTTTTTCAATAGATTTTTTTATTTTTTTTTATCAAGGTGAAATTCACATAACAAAATCAACCATTTTAAAGTGAATAATGAAGTGGCACTTAGTACATTCACAAATGTTGTAAGACCACCACTTCTGTCTAGTTCCAAAATGTTTTCAACACCCCAGAAGAAAACCCTGTACTCTTTAAGCAGTTGTACCCCATTCTTCCCCTTCTCCCAGTCCCTGGGAACCACTGATCTGCTTTACGTCTCTATGGATTTACCTATTCTGGATATTTCATATACAAGGACTCATATAATATGTGACCTTTTGTGTCTGGCTTCTTTGACCTAGCATATTTCTGAGGTTCATCCGTGTTATAACCTATTTCAGTACTTCATTCTTTTTTATGACCAAGTAATAGTCTATTGAATAGATACACCACAATCTGTTTGTCCATTCATCCATCCATGGACATTTAGGTTGCTTCTTTCAATATACTTTAAGGTTTATTTTATTTTCATTAGCTAGACAGATCTTACATTTGGCCTAAATATGTGTTGCGTGGCTCACTTGTTGGTCCTCGTTCAGCTGAATGCTACTGCACAAAGCTAGGCTGATCCCTTCTTCTGTTCCTGCGTTCAGTAAGCACTTAGTCAGCACCAGCTCTGCCTGCTTTGACAACTTTTTAGATACTTAAAGGTAGCTATCTTCCTGAGCCTTCTCCTCCTTGGCCCAATTTTCCTAGGTCTTCAACCATTTCTCTAGTGCTCTGCTTTTAGAATAATCATCCTAGTCTAGAGTTTGTGTCCCAGTAAGGTGAGGAGCCTAAAATAGCATGCAGCCCTTCAAGTGCTCTTGCTAGCACTAGTCTGGAGCAGAATAAACCTACCGCTGCTAACTTTTCTAGGTAGTAAATTTCTATGAAGTCTATTTAGGGTTGCATTAACTTTCCTAGTATCCATATTCACAGTGTTGACTCATTTTGAACATTCCATCTACTAAGATACGTAATGTTTTCGCACATGCAACTGCTAAGCCATGCCTTACTAGGTTTTCTTTTTTTTTTAAGATTTTATTTATTTATTTGACAGAGAGAGCATGAGAGGGGGGAGGGTCAGAGGGAGAAGCAGACTCCCCGCTAAACAGGGATCCCGACGCGGAACTCGATCCCGGGACTCCAGAATCATGACCTGAGCCGAAGGCAGTCGCTCAACCAACTGAGCCATTTAGGCACCCTTTACCAGGTTTTCTGAGATTCATGTGTTTTTTTTTAGATCTATCTATAAGACTCCATTAATAGTGGTTAGTTTCCTAAGTCTGCTGTAACAAAGTACCACAAGCTAGGTGGCCTAAAACAAGAGAAAGGTATTGTTTGACAGTTCTGGAAGCTAAGTAGAAGTCGGAAGTCCAGGGGCGCCTGGATGGCTCAGTCGTTAAGCGTCTGCCTTCGGCTCAGGTCATGATCCCGGGGTCCTGGGATCGAGCCCCGCATCGGGCTCCCTGCTCCGCGGGGAGCCTGCTTCTCCCTCTCCCACTCCCCCTGCTTGTCTCTCTCTGTCAAATAAATAAATAAAATCTTTAAAAAAAAAAAAAAAAAAAGAAGTCGGAAGTCCAGGGGACAGCAGGGCTTTCTCCTCCTGAAAACTGTAGGGAAGAATCATTCCTTGCTTCCTGTAGCTTCTAGTAATCTTTGGTGTTCGTTGGCCTATAGGCACATCACCGCAGTCTCTGCTTACATAGTCACGTGGCCATCTTGTCCCTCTGTAGCTCTGTCTCTCTTCTCCTTCCTATAACAATACCAGTCATATTGGTTTGGGGCCTACGGTAATCCAGTATGACCTCACCTTCATTTGGTTTTCTCTGCCAAGACCCTATTTCCAAATAGGACTTCAGTATATCTTTTTAGGGACACAGTTCAATCCATACGATAGGAATTGTACTGAGCTTAGGGAAATGGAAACCAAAAGTAACAGTAGCTTAACCAGAATAAACATTTAATTCACTAAGAAACTTTAATTTTTTCTCACATGACATAAATCCAGGGGTGGGCTGTCCAAGATGGCAGTGGTGGCTCCCTAGTGTCATCAGGTGTGCAGGTGCCTCCTGCCCTTCTGTATTGTCAGCAGTGCCAGGCTTTTACTCTCAATCTGCACATGTTCCTTCAGGCCATCACAAGCTACAAGACAGAGAAAAGGTTGAAGGGTCAAAAAGATGCACCTCCCACCCAAGTCAGTTCTTTGAGCGGCCTTTCCAGAAGTCTCACCCAGCATTCATGCTTACATTTTGTGAGCCAGAAATTAGTCACATGGAGATAATAGCTTATTTTGTTACCAAAGAAAAAGAGTAGACTGGATATTGGGAGCCAACTAGCAGTCTCTGTGACCAAGACCTTCCATTGAACCCTGTGAAATGTTGTCTTGTTATGCCCAGCCCATCACTGTCCCATTGTGGGTCTTTGGATCCTGATTCTGCTGTGCACCCAGCCTTTTGGCTTCTACAAATCTGATGCTGTGATTAGCCTTCCCTCTTTTATCTTCTCCAAAATATTGACTAAAATGTTGATGTGCATTTATGCACATACCAGTGGATAGATGCCTTTGTCCAGGTGGATGCTGCTCCATTTTAATCAGCACCCTTTGTGTAGCATTGTTCTACCAGTTGCTAATTATCTTGACTTCTGGCTTATCGTTCTCCACAAGGGGTTTCTCCCAAGGAAAAAAACCACAACATCGCTGATGAGATGCTGATGGTCTCATGGCTTTGTAACTATTTTGGCCCCTGGAATAAGAAATTATGGGGTCTTTTTCCTTTGGCAATCTGGTATTTTAAGCAGTATATTTAAGAATGTGCTGGCTTTTACTCATTCTCTACCAGAAGCCATGTGCTTAAGGAGAGGAATCCTATAATCTCTTAAAATATGGTTCTGGTGGTTGGCCAGGAGAGAGTGTGTAAGACTCCATGTAATGACCCTGGCCAAAGAGCCTTGAGTAAGTGTGGGAACCACAAGACAGGCCCATAATAATAAGTCATGGAATGTGATATGGTTTGCTGATAAATAGTAACTAATTAGAACTACAAAAATAATTATTAAACCATGGACCTAAAAGAAGTAAGAGGTGACCTAATAGTGAAAATTATGTACGGAGTTTCTAATCACCATAGTGGAAAAACAGAAAATCGCAAAGAAACTGGGAGACATAGGCCCTGCCTTTCATAGGCCTCTGTTCTAATGGAGAAGGTAAGGAAATACAAACTCTCCACATTTCAGTGACCAGAGGGAGAAAGAGGCAGCCACAGCTTTGTGATCAGGGCACTCCCTAATCAGTAAGGTAGGAAGGAATGATAATGGGGAGATGAGGAG
>NC_138385.1:88189242-88211742 GCF_054177405.1 Leptonychotes weddellii | reverse complement strand
GCAGAGAGCAGGAAGAGGTTAGGTGAGAGAGATGGGGGTGGGGATGGGGGTGCGCAGACCATCGTAAAGACTCTTTTATTATAGGGCAGATGGGGAGCTGCTGGGGAGTTCTGAGCAGAGGAGTGCCATGGTCTTGACTATAAGTGGATTGCTTTGACTGCTGTAATCCAGGCAAAAGATGATGGCAGCTTGACCGAAAGGATAGCAGGGGAATTTGTGAGAAGTGGTTGAATTCTGCAAGCATTTTAAAGTCAAAACTGATAGGATTTGTTACTCAGATCTTTTTTTCCCCATGATATTATATAGAATGAGTGTCAGAGATATTCCTTCCTGCAGTGTACTGATTCTAAATTGAATTCTAACACATTTAATTACTCACCTAAAAATAAGTAATTTTCAAGGTAAAAAAGAAAAATGCATAGACTCCTTACCCAAATAACTGGTTCTTCCTAAACGCAGACTTAATGGTTGACTGTTTGGCATATAAAAGACAAAAGATTTTGTGGATCCCTCCTGGCATAGCACAGTCCTGGGTCTTAATATGCTTTTGGGGGTGGGAAATGACGTGCTCCACTTTAAGTCCACATTTTGGCTAACAAGGCAAAATTTCTGGACTACAGACACCACACATACACACACACTTCCACACACATGCGGAGATCCCTGAAAGTCACGAGAATCACACAGCTGGAATGAGCCATTGTCTTGGATGATTGTGTGTTCATCCATACGCAGGTGTGTTGAAGGGGTGGCAGGAAGTAATTAACAACTGCTATACTAATTTTTAGTATAAACATTAGTACATAAGTAGTTAGAGAAGGGAAAGATGAGAGATGATTACATAGCAAAGGTGAGATGTAAGCTAGGACTAGAAAGATGAGTAGGAAATAAATAAGTAGAGATGATTTGGAACACATTCTTTTGGGTCTCTTCGCTGTGAGAATTTGGTGCCTTCTCCTACTCTTCCTTATACAGTCTATTTAGGTGATGCTCTGACATTAGGAAGACCAGTCTTAGGAAGCTCTGTTACTTCTACTTTGAACCAATAAGTTGAAGTTGAATCTTCAGAGCAAACTAATTCACGGTTTGATTAGCTGCCAGACCCCACTTTAGTGGAGTCAGGCTGTGCTCTTCTTTTTGAATGGTTATAGATCACAAAAAATCTTCTTGGGCAAATCTTGAGATTAAGAAGGTATTGGGAATATGTTCTGTATCCTGTTCCTTGTTGTTATCCTTATTACCTTGTCCTTCCACCAGTCTTCCCTCTCCTTTCCATTTTACATTCAGTTCTCCTATAACACAGTATATGTGTTTCTGAAAATCATCGAGTTATGTAAAATGAGACAATAACAACTAAACGGTTTATGGGAAAACAGAGGTTGGGGCACAACACACGAAAGCTTCATCAGTGACATGAACAGGAATATAGGAACCTAAAGAAAACAGTGGCATAATTTTACACATCTTAAATAACTAAAAAAAGAAAGAAAGAAAAAGTAGCTAAGAAATACATAAGTACTACAATAAACATGGCACTTTAGTTTGAAAAAGGCCTGATGTTTGCTGGCAGAAGTGAGCATCAGAAGGATTGCAGCTTGGGAATCATGGTGAAGTGGTGGAAGGAAGCTTATCTGAAATTGGAAGGAAAGCTGTAACAAATGCCAGATGGGGGTGAGTGTAACTCCTAACACAGTGAACTGAAGTAGCTGGTCAGTGAAAAAGGGAGTGTGTGTGTATGTGTGTGTGTGTGTTTTACATATTTCTACATGGCTTGGTTCAACTGGGTGCAGTTTCCTGCATTCATGTAGTGTTTCTTGTAGACAAAATCCACAGAAGCAAATATAAAATCACCATATGTTCAAATTATTCTATCAGTGGCATTGGAATAAATTTTAATTTTAAAATAAGCATTGAAGAGAACCAATTGTACCTTATTTTATCTTGATGATTAACTGGCACCTTACTTTCCCCCTACTTTATTGTTCTCATCCTCATAATGTCCAAAAATATTCTTATTTTTACAAAGACTGAGAACATGTATCAACCAGATAATTAAACTTACTGAATATTGAATATCCTGTCTATCTCCAGGATGCTTGTCTGGGATATGGGAAGTAAAAAGGGTTTTGAAGCCAAGGGTTCTGTCCTTATAGAGCTTCAATATGAGGAACCAAGCACAGACATTTGAGGCACAACAAAAGTTCTTAAAAAGTAACGATATATTTTAGAGCTGATACATCAGTGCTGAAGAGATAGGGTAAAATAGAGTTAGTGAGGTAAGATTTTTAGATTTAAATTTTGATCTAGATCTGAAAGTTGTGAACGTGGTTGGGAAAAGAAAAGGAACTCCTAACACCTAGAAAGAATGTGGAAATCCCCCAAGTTTTTTCTGTTTCTTTTTCTTCATTTTCTCATGCCCCAGCCTGCAGGTGATCTTATGGTGGCAACCAGCTTCAGTGGCAGTCACCAGGAGCCAAAACTATAAGGAAAGCAAAAGCTCTTTCTCTCTCTCTTCCTCCTCTTCTCCTTCTCCTCCTCCTTCTTCCTCTCTCTCTCTCTCTCTCTCTCTCTCTGTCATAAGTGAGTAAGTAAAGACCCATCTTTCTGGCTGGAAGACTGAAAACAAGAGATAGCTGCAGGGACCTAGAAGGTACCAGGGAGATCACAGGCACAGACAACCTCAAGGAAAGTAACCCCATAAAGTTGTTCATGAGCACCTGTGCTCATCCTCCAACCTGGAAGGAAAGGATTTGAACCTAATGAGCATACCAAAGACTTTAAGAACTGAAGTAAAAGACCACCATCTAGGACCCAGATTGACTACTGGGTGATGTGCACATTGGACAGATCCAAAAAACACTGCAACAGTTTTTTTTTTTTTTAAGATTTTATTTATTTATTTGAGAGAGAATGAGAGACAGAGAGCACGAGAGGGAAGAGGGCAGAGGGAGAAGCAGACCCCCTGCTGAGCAGGGAGCCCGATGCGGGACTCGATCCCGGGACTCCAGGATCATGACCTGAGCCGAAGGCAGTCGCTTAACCAACTGAGCCACCCAGGCGCCCCAACTGCAACAGTTTTGAAACTAATCTGATATCAGAGCCTCAGCACAAGAAAGTGGGTTAAGACTCACAGTCTAAACTTAATGAAGTCAGTTGCCTGCTAAAACAGAAACATCAACATTCTCCATGGGATTTAAATAAGACCCATAGATTCATAACATACTATTCAAAATGTCCAGGATACAGTCCAGAATTACTTAGTATAAAAAGAACCAGGAAAATCTAAGCTTGCATTGGAAAAAAAAAAAAACGATAAGAAGATGTTAACACTGAGATAACACTTAGGGTAGAATCATATGGCAAAGACTTTAAAACAGCTGTTGTACCAGTGTTCCAGCGAGCAATGGTGAACACTTTAGAAATGAATGGAAAAATACAAAGTTTCTGCAAAAAAAAAAAAAAAAATAGAAGATATAAAGAAGAGCCAAATAAATATATTAGGACTGAAAAATATAGTGACCAAGATAAAAACCTCACTGGGTGGGCTCAGTAGCATAATGGAGATGACAGTGGAACCAGTGAACTTAAAGATAGATCAATAGAAATTACCGAGTCTGAAGAAGAGAGAGAAAAAGACTCTGGGACGTTGGAGAGAACAGCATCTCAGGGACCTGTGAGACAGTAACAAAAGTCTTTTATGTCGCTAGAATCCCAGAGAAGAGGAGGAGAACCAGACTGAAAAAAATAATTGAAGAAATAATGTGATTGTTGGGAAGAGCACGGGGTGTTATATGTAAGTGATGAATCACTAAATTCTACTTCTGAAACTAATATTACACTTTATGTTAACTAATTTAAATAAAAATTTGAAACAAAGAAGAATGTGAAAACTTCCCATGTTGGGCAAAAGACATAAATTTACCAATTAAAAAAGCTAAGTGAACCCCAAACAGAATAAACCCAAAGAAATCCATTCCCAGACACATCATAATCAAACTTTTGGAAACAAAAAATAAATTTAAAAAATCTTAAAAGTAGCCAGAGAATATTCTAAGGGAAAATGATTCAATGATCATACATTCTCATCAGAAACCATGGAGACCAGAGGAAGTGCAACAATGTTTTTGAAGCACTCAAAGAAAAGATTTAACTCAAATTTTTATATCTAGCCCAAAAAAAATCTTTAGTAGTAAAAATAAAAGACATTTTCAGATGAGAGAAAACTAAGAGAATTCATTGCCAGCAGACCTTCTCTGAAACAACTGTTAAAGGAACTTATTCAGACAGAAGGGAAATGATACTAGAAAGAGACTTGGAACAAGAGTAAAGGAAGAGCAAAAGAAATGTAAGTATAATAGACTATTTTTCTGCTCTTGAGTTTTTGAAAAATATTTGATAGGTGAAAGCAAAAATTATGCCATTGTCTGGTAAAGTTTTCATTGTATGGAGGTATAATATGTAAGACAACTGCAACCTAGAAGGGAGAGGGAAAAAGCACTTTGATGGGTCTGTATGCTCCACTGAATGTGGGGAAATGTTGATTCTAAGTACATTGTCATCCTTAACTATAAACTCTGTAAAGAGATGTCAAAACACAATTAATTAATTTAATAATACAAAATGTTAAAATACCCCAAAAGAGAGCAGGAAATGGGAAAGAAGAAGGAAAAACAGAGGGAACAAACAGAAAACAAATAATGTAAACCGAGTCTAAACATATCAGTAACTACATTAAGTGCAAATGGTCTAAATGTGTATACACCAATTAAAAGACAAATTATGAGAATGGATTTTGTAAACTATGCAACTATAAAGTGTCTTCAAGAAACTCATTTCAGGGGCGCCTGGGTGGCTCAGACAGTTAAGCATCCGACTCTTGATTTTGGCTCAGATCATGATCTCAGAGTCCTGAGATCAAGCCCCGCATCAGGCTGCACACTGAACGTGGAGCCTGCTTAAGATTTTCTCTCCCTATCTTCCTCTGTCGCCCCTCCTCCCCAAATAAATAAATAAAATGTTAAAAATTTAAAAAGAAACTTCAAATATAATGTAGGTAGATTAAAAGTAGAAAATGGCAAAAGATATACCACACAAACACTAATCAAAAATTTAGAGTGGCTATATTAATAGCAGAAAATTAGACTTCAGAGCAAAGAAAATTACTAGGGATAAAAAGGAACTTTACATAATGATAAAAGAGCTAATTCACTAAGAAGAGATAATCCAAAATGTGTATGCATCTAACAACAGTGCTTCAAAATACCTGAAGCAAAACCTGGCAGAACTGAAAGGAGAAATAGACAATCCATAATTATACTTGGCAACTTTAACACTCCTCTCTCAGTAATTGATAGAAATATTGGACAGAAAATCAAGGATATAGAGGAACTGACAACCAACTGGATCTAATTGATATTTTATAGACACTCCACCTAACAGTAGCTCAGTCCACATTCTTTTAAGTACACGGGGAACATTCAGCAAGATAGACTGTATTCTGGATCATAAAAGGGCCTTGATGAATTTAAAAGAATTGAAATCATACAAAGTATATGCTCTAACCATAATGGAATTAAACTAGAAGTCAATAAGAAAAAGATAACAAGAAAATATTCAAGTATTTGGAAATTAAACAACAAATTTCTAAATAATCCATGGATCAGAGAGGGTCTTAAGTGAACTGAGAAAATATTTTGAACTGGGTGAAAATGAAAATAAACAGTGGTTGAAACAGTATATATACTGTAATGTATACTGTCATACAAAATAGGCCAATTACTGATATTTGTTTTTTTTTTTTTTAAGATTTTTTATTTATTTGAGAGAGAGAGAATGAGAGACAGAGAGCATGAGAGGGAGGAGGGCCAGAGGGAGAAGCAGACTCCCTGCCGAGCAGGGAGCCCGATGTGGGACTTGATCCCGGGACTCCAGGATCATGACCTGAGCCGAAGGCAGTCGCTTAACCAACTGAGCCACCCAGGTGCCCAATTACTGATATTTGAATGCTGACACCATTATTTATTCATCAGAGACACACACAAAATTCATAAATACTCAAATAGCAAGTGTCAAGGGATGGTATATTCACCTAATTGGTAAAATAAGCTAGTTAATTTGACAGGTAAATATTAAGTAATCATAATTAGAATCAGGTGACTTTTTAAGGGATCAAGTATAAAACTGAATGAAGTAAGATGATGCAGCTAAAGCAGTGCTTAGAGGGAAATTGATAGCATTAGATGTTTCTGTTAGGGAAAAAGAAAGGTCTCAAATCAATCTGCTTTCTGCCTAAAGATAATTTAAAAAGAAGAGAAAATAAACCCAAAGCAAGCAGAAGAAGGGAAATAGTGAAGATCGGACCAGAAATCAGTGAAATTGAAAACAGAAGAGTACGGAAAAACAATGAAACCAAAATATGGCTATTTGAAAAGATCAGTAAAATGATAAGCCTCTAGCAAGGCTGACAAAGATGAAAAGAGAAAAGAAATAAATTAGCAGTATCCAGAATGCTAGATTGCCACAGATTCTAAAAGGATAACAAGGGCATACTCTCCATATTTGACAACTTAGAGGTAGTGGGCCAGTTCCTCAAAAATCATAAACTATACAATTCTATCCAAGATGAAATGGATGACCTCAACAGCCCTGTCAATCTGTTAATTGAATTCATAATTAAAAAGAAGAATAAAATTGGAGGAATCAGTACCTCATTTTAAGACTTAAAATAATATGGCTATAGTGATCAAGGCAGTGTGGAATTGGCAAAAGGATAGACACCTCAACCAATGGAAGAGAATAGAATAGATTCGCAGAAGTGTTACTGTTTGATTTTTGACAAGGGTGCAAAGGCAATTTAATAGAGAATATATAGTTCTTTAAATAAGTGAAGTTGAAAAATTAACTTTGACCATATGCAGAACAAATTAACACTGACCTAAATCTGTTACCTTATACAAAAATTAACTCAAAATGTATCACAGGTCTAAGTGTAGAACTATAAGATTTTAAGAGGTAATGCATAAGAGAAAATATTTAAGATCTAGGATTATGCAGAGTTCTTAGACATGAGACCAAAACCATGATCCATAAAATTTTAAAAATTCATCCGGATTTGATCAAAATAAAAACCATTGCTTTACAAAAGATAGTCTTAGGGGAAAACAGACAAGCCACTAATTTGGAGAACGTATTTACAAATCACATAGACAACAAAGGACCTGTATCCAGTATATGTAAAGAACTGTCCCAATTCAACAGATAAAAAAAAACAGTCCAATTTAAAAATAAACAAAATTGCTTGAACAGATTCCTCCCCAAAGAGGACATAAGGATGACAAATATGCATGGGAAAAGTTATTCACCATTACTGGCATCAGGGAAGTGCAAATTGAAACCACAACAAGATTCTACTCCACACCTCTTGGAGCGGCTAAAATATACAGTACCAAATGCTGGTGAGGATGTGGAGCAACAGGAACCTTCATCTGTTGCTGGTGAGAATGATAAATGGTGCTACCCGTCTGGAAAACAGTTCCTCTCTTTCCTATAAAGATAAACACACATGTAAACCATATGACCTAGCAGTCCTCCTGGGTATTAACCCTAGAGGAAAACACATGCTCATTAAAAAAAAAAAAAAAAAAAACCCTGTACACAAATGTTTCTAAGCAGCAGAATTCATAATAGCCGAAAACTGGAAACAACCCAAATACACTTCAGTGGATAAATGAATAAACTGTGGTATTTTCATACCAGGGAGTATTACTCAGCAGTAAAAAGGAACGGACTACTGATGGACCCAACAACTTGGATGGTTCTCAAAGGCATTGTGCTGAGTGAAAGAAGCCAGATTCACAAGACTATAAATTGTATGAACCCATTTATAGGACATTCCTGAAATTATAGAACTGTAATGATTGAGAATAGATCAGTGGTTATCATGGATTAGAGAATGGTGTGGATACAGAAGGGCGCAGAAGGAAGTTTGGAGGGTGATGGAAGTGTTCTATATCCTGATTGTGATGAGTGTTAACATGTGTTAAAAGTCACAGAACTGCACCCCTCTCCCAAATCAGTTTTACTGTGATAGTTTTAAAAGTTTAAAATTAAAATTGAAGAAAATCACAGTTCATAGATTTCTGTGACCTGTGATAAGAAGATAGGACTCTGCCTGTAGGACCTTTTCAAGTAAAAGGATTCCTTTTCCACCAAAAAAGTTACATGAATTAGGGGTGCCTGGGTGGCTCAGTAGGTTAAGCGTCTGCCTTCGGCTCAGGTCATGATCCCAGTGGGATCGAGCCCCGCATCGGGCTCCCTGCTCAGCGCAGAGCCTGCTTCTCCCTCTCCCTCTGCCTACTGCTCCCCCTGCTCGTGCTCTCTCACTTTCTCTATCTCTCTGTGTCAAATAAATAAATAAAATCTTTTTTTAAAAAAAGTTACATGAATTAAATATCCAGCATTGAGATCACCATCCGGTAAATCCCGAAGCTGCCAAGGTGAAAACCAGACACACCTAAACAGAAAGCTGTTTGTCAAGGAACCTACACCATGGAGAAGTATCCAACTATGACAAAAGAAATCTCTTTGGAGGAACAAAACATTGATATTCTCATTGCTAAAGTAAAATCAAAGAAAGGTCTTTCCTAACCTTGGCTTAAGAAATGGGTGGAATAGATTTGGGCACCAGAGTGTTAGACCACTCGCGCAAGTTCTAACCTTTTAATTAAGAACGTACAGCCTTAAAAACATGACAGTGGCTCTTCCCCTAAGCGGCCTGAGGTGACCTCTGAAAATGGTTCGCTATTCGCTTGACCCAGAAAACCCTACGAAATCATGTAAATCAAGAGGTTCAAATCTTCGTGTTCACTTTAAGAACACACGTGAAACTGCCCAGGCCATCAAGAGTATGCATATCCGAAAAGCCACCAAGTATCTGAAAGACGTCACTTTACAGAAGCAGTGTGTGCCATTCCGTCGCTACAATGGTGGAGTTGGTAGGTGTGCCCAGGCCAAACAGTGGGGCTGGACACAGGGTCGGTGGCCCAAGAAGAGTGCTGAATTTTTACTGCACATGCTTAAAAATGCAGAGAGTAATGCTGAACTTAAGGGTTTAGGTGTTGATTCTCTGGTCATTGAGCACATCCAGGTGAACAAAACCCCCAAGATGCGGCGTAGAACGTACAGGGCTCATGGTCGGATTTTCCCATACATGAGCTCTCCTTGCCACATTGAGATGATCCTTACTGAAAAAGAGCAGATTGTTCCTAAACCAGAAGAGGAGGTTGCACAGAAGAAAAAGATATCCCAGAAGAAACTGAAGAAACAAAAACTTATGGCCCGGGAGTAAGTTCTGCAGAATAAATGCAAATAAAAATAAAAAGAGAATGTTGGGGAAAAAAAAAGACAAAAAACATGACAGTGTTTTGAATAGGAGAATCTGGATATTGGAGCAATGTGTTTTTTTGACAAGGGTAGGTAGAGTTCAGGAAGCTCTGTGTTCTTTTATGCAATATAAACGTGTTCGCTTATAGTTCCCATTCTTTTATCTTATTTATTGAAAGGGGGCGGGCATAGCATCATAGAGAACAAGAAAATTTCAATCCTCATTTGTTTTCTCTTTATCTCACCATAGCCAGCATTCTGGAATCTCTTTTCAAACATATCCTTCCTCTTGGTTAAAGGTGATTATTTAAAAACAACAAACAGACCACTTGGAAAAAAGCACAGTTCCTAAATTTTTGTAATAATAATTGGAAATGTAAATTAGTTTCAATCATGTTCCTTTTGTTCTTCTGGTTTAAAATTACTGGTTAAGGTTATTTTACATTCACAACTGTTAAACAATGTGTCAGAGCAAGGTGAAAGGAATCAAGGTGGAGTCGTATTGGTGGGCGGGATCTGCCACAGGCCTGTGCGAGACTGCCGGCTCAAGTTGCCTCCAGCAGCTTCTGTCCACTGGTGTGAGCTCTACAGGGGAGCAATATTCCAATAAAGATGTTTTCTTTCCTTTCCTTTTATGTTGTAATGGTTGTGATTGTATGCCATTTCGTATTAGGCTTAGCAAATTCACATCCTCATCTTCAGTTTGCTGTTTTTGTTTCTCTAGCCTAGGGTTCTAGCTCCTACACTGTGGATATGCCTCAGGGGATTACTAGCATTAAAAAGTGTTTGAAGTTCCATTCTGTGGGTGGGACCACAGAACTTATCCAACGATAACCCTGGAGTATTTTTATGTACTTTATGTACTTTTATGTACTTTATTTATGAGGTTGCTATATTAAAGTTTACCTATAAAAATATGTTCTATTACTAAGAAACTGTTTGAAAACCACTCATCTGGACAGATAAAATTCACAGATCATGAGAACTTGAATTTGTCACCAATCATTTCCACTTCCCGTTCCTCTAAACTTTTAGGATGTTGCTAACAGAAACATTTGGCTGATTTCATGCCTTATTTACTCAATATTGGCACAGTGTTTTTTTTTAAATACCTACTACATTCCAGTACCATATTACAGGAAGGTGTATTACTTTTTCTCACTTTGCTGGTTGAAAAACTGCTGAGAAGTGAAGTGGTCTAAGGCAGGAAAGGGGAAGAACAAGGATGTGGATTATCTGCATCCGAATAATTGAGCACCACAGTGTGTATATTCAAGGTGGTGGTGACTCAAGTGAGATAGGTGGGTGGTAACAAATGATTTGAGAGAAACAGACCTGCTGGAGCTCAAATAGAGGCACTTCTGTTCTAGTCATTGAGAATTACAGAACAATTAGAGCTGAGAGGAATGCAGGGAAAAAAATACACTTTTTCATGTCACTGCAGCCTGCCAAGGAATCAAATAAGATGCGGGCATGATGTAGGCTTAGGAACTAAGGAACGGTTCATTGTTGATCCTTGAACTTTCTGTTCAAATCCCGGATAGAGTATGATAGAGCATGAAAGGTGAGACAGAAAAACAAACTGTGGAATAGGATCTAAATCTGTTGAAGCTGGAATGAAGCCTATCTCAGGGACCTGAGGACATTTTTTTTTTTAAGTGGAGGGAAAGTGTTAGTAGGATATATTATCAAAGGGCTCCCCGTGCTTTGTGACCTAGATGTATAGAACCTGGGCAGGTTTTTTGTTTCTGTTTTTCTGATTTTTTCAAATATAATTTCTTAAGTCTCAAAGCTTTTTTAAAAAAGTAATAGGATAGTGCTGTTTCCTTTCTTTTAGGTGAAAGCAGTTGAGAGAAAACACATTCATAGCTGTGCGTTTTATTCCAGGGCAAGTCCGTTAGCCAGTTTGTGTTTTGTTTAACACTTCTCTGTAGAATGGTGTGGTGTCCCACTGAACGCAGAAGGCAGCCTAGGTAAGCTTTCCATAAGGTCTTAAATACAGGCAAGCTTCGTTTCTAATTAAACAAGTGTCTAATACTGTAATTTATAATGCACTTTAAAAAGAAAGGACAAAGAGCAGCCAGATCAGTTTTTGTTGGCTCTGTTTTTGCAGTGCTAGTGTCATTCTGGCAAATTGGAATAATGTAGACAAGGAATTCGTGAATTACACATGTATATATGTTAATACCCTCCCTTCTGTTGCTGTTTTTTTCATTGATTATCACAATTAATTGGCTGACATTTGAAAAGTATATGTACAGTGAGTTCTCACTGAATGTTTTTTTATACAAAACATCATGCAGGAAAATCACGAGACACCTACCATGAGTCTTTGTGTAATGGGTTTCAGTAACTAAATTATGTTAATAGCTACCTGAAATTTCCTGTAAAAAGTCCAAACCATTGGGTCCACTAAATGATCTCTCAATAAGTAAATTACTTCTTACCATGTATTATCATGGTGGCTGGTTAGAAAAGGGAGTCTGTGGCTTTTGTGCCTAGTGGCCACGTTGGGATAAGATACATGGATCTGTTTCATTGACTGAGCTGGCTAGAATAAGATGATGGCCAAAGGTAGTCTGACCAGTAGAACTGAAGACTAACAAAAACTCATTCTTAACTAATGAAATAGGACAAGGAAGGCATAAATGTTAAATCTGCTTATGCCTAATGTATTTTTTTGTGTCATGCCATCAATTATAAGACACATGCTGATTTAGTAGTAGCATTTCAGGGGAAAAGGAACTTGTTAGCAAGGATAGCAGCTGTAAGATAAATCTTTGTTTCAGAAACATTAAGATGCAATGATAGATGTCTTAGAATCAAGGCAAGGATATTACAGAATATTACACTTCAGTAATAGCCAAGGCAAACTGAATGCTTATCACCTGCAAACAGTATACTTTTGGCCAACACTTTATATGTGTTATCTGTTTAGTCCTCACAGCACTTTCATGGGTGTTTTACAGATGGGGAGACTGAGGCTTGGAAAGGTTAAGTGACTCATCCAGGGACTCCACCTACAGTAAATGTCAGAGCCAGGATTTGAGGCAGAGTCTGTCCAACTCTAGAAGCCATACAGTTAACCACTGTTTTGTACATTTACCCCTTGTCTTTAACATAAGATCTTATACCAAAAAGAAAGATTGAGAACCATCAGCAAGGCCTTTCCAAATCTACCTCTTCACTTTTTAAAGCAATAACTGACTTCCCCCAACAAAAAGCAAACAAACAAAAAACACCACTCCTTGAATATTCCTCAGCATCAGTTTTTATGTTTATTGTTGTGTATGTGAGTCTAAGATATTCTGTGAAGCTATTAGTCACTTTAAAACAATTTTCATAGCTACAGTTTCTGTCTTCTAATAGGTTATAAGGTGTATAACCTCAGTACAGATTGACATATAAAGACACTAGAACAAAACTGACTATAGAGGCACATTAAGGATTTGTTGTAGCCAAATTTAACCAAAAAAAGATTGAAAACAAACATATACTACGTACTGTTTCAGACACTGTTGTAAACTTTTCTGTATTTAAACTCTTAATCTGCATTATAATTCTCTGAGGCGCTGTTGGTATCCCTGTTTTACAGATGAGGAAACAGATAGAGGGGTTAAATACCTTGCCCCAAATCACATGTCAGCTAAGGGGGTAGAACCAGGATTTGAATCTGGTCTGGTTCCAGAGTCTGTGGTCTTAACAACCACATTGTACTTGCTTCATTTCGTATTTTTACATTTAGTAGTTTAAAATACTTTGGCTTTATTTTAGCACCTTTCTTCTAAAAAATTTATGCTGCTGGCCTCCTCATCCTATGCCAGAACCTTGGGTATTGATGATATAATCCCATCCTCAAGGGGATTACAGTACTTTAAGCAGAACTGAAAAAAAAAGTGAGGAAAATTTGGTTCTATTTCAACTTGTTACTTGTTGGAGAGATAGTAATTAAGTCAGGTCTTTATTTCTTTGCAGTCACTGGTACTGAAGTCTTACCACCCCATGTTTTTTTTTTCTTAATCACTTGCTTACATCATCAGTGACTTTTATTTAGAACTACAGGAGTATATTGTTTAGATTTGGCTCTTGAATGAAGTATACCAAAATTTAAAAAGAAAAAAGAAAAAGTCAAATTCTTGCAAGTGCCTATTTGTTTGATTTCAGGGAACTTCCCAAAGGCAAGTGTTTCTAGCTACTAGTTACTATGCTCACTACCAGTTACTTAGGACTCCTTGTATGCCAGGTACTATACTCTGTTTAACACATACCATCTCATTAAGGCCTCATAATAACACCTTGGGGTGGTTTTTCCTCCCAGTTTACAAATGAGAGGAGAGGTTACATGGCCTCTGTGCACCTCAGTTTTTCAATTCATAAAACAGAGAAAAAGAAAGCTTTTTATGGGGCGCCTGGGTGGCTCAGTTGGTTAAGCGACTGCCTTCGGCTCAGGTCATGATCCTGGAGTCCCAGGATCAAGTCCCACATCGGGCTCCCTGCTCAGCAGGGAGTCTGCTTCTCCCTCTGACCCTCCCCCCTTCATGCTCTCTCTATCTCATTCTCTCTCTCAAATAAATAAATAAAATCTTTAAAAATAAAAAAAAAAGAAAGCTTTTTATGTTCTAATGAGAATTTTTTTATTATGTTGTTAGCCACTGTAGAATTTCTAAGTCCAGATGAAAATTATCTCAAGTGAACATAACAGAGGTCTGTGTGGAACATAAACTTTACTTTTAAGAACTCACATTTGAGAGGTGCCTGGGTGCCTCGGTCAGTTGAGCGTCCGACTCTTGATTTCAGCTCAGGTCATGATCTCAGGGTCTTGGCATCGAGTGCCGCGTCAGGCTCCACACTCAGCGAGGAGTCTGAGAGTCTCTCCCTCTGCCTCTGTCCTTTTTCCCGCTCGAGCGCTCTCTCTCGCTCACTCGCTCCCTTGCTCAATAAATAAATAAATAAATTCTTAAAAAAAAAAACCCCTCACATTTGATACCTTTCCAGTCAAAGGTGCAACTCAGAATGAAGGTGAACAAAAATTATAAAATTAAATTGACACGGTTAAACACTGGGTCCCCTGTGCAACAGTGATAAACATTGAAAAGCATTTTATTTGGCTTGGTCACTTTATCCTTGCAGCCTTTAGCTGCAGCCCCCAGGCCAGTGCCCTTTGCGTTGGCCCTGTGCTTCAGTCACTTTGAGTCATGGTGGGCTGTGCCTGCAGCATGGCGTCGTGATAGTCTGCGTGAGTGAGGTACCAGGTGACCGCTGCTCTGGTACACTAAGCAAGTATTTCAGGTTGGAAACTAGCCACAAAGGAACCGATTAACACAGAGAATGACATAGTTGCAAGTGTATGAATGAAAAGTGGCATATTAAAAAGATCAAGGGGCTTGGACACCGAAAACCTGGAATCAAGTCCCAGCTCTGCCACTTACTAGCTGCCTGACCTAGGGCAAGTCTATAACCTCTTTGAGTCTCAGCCTTCTTATCTGTAAAATGAAGATAATCAGACTAGCTAGTTCATTTATTGAAGATAAAATGGGAGAAAGCATAATGCAAGGGAGATTGATCTGAAAACTAGAAAGTGTCAAATGGATATTAATACATTATGCTAAACTTCATTAAGCCTCTACTTCAGTATAGTGTGATTTAACACAGTCCTAGCATTCAAGAAATCTCTGTCAGTTTTAAATAGCATGTCTGTATGGACTTAACATTTTTATCTCAAGTAATCCTACCCCAGCATTTCACGCTAAGATGTGAGATGTTGGGGTGCCTGGGTGGTTCAGTGGTTAAGCATCTGCCTTTGGCTCCGGGTCATGATCTTGGGGTCCTGGAATCGAGCCCCAAGTCAGGCTCCCTGCTCAGCGGGGAGTCTGCTTCTCCCTCTGCCTTTCCCCACTGCTCGTGTGCTTTCTCCCTCTCTCTTTCTCTCAAATAAATAAAATCTTAAAAAATAAAAAGATGTGAGATGTCACTTGGCAATAAAAAGCTGTAGCCTTCTTGATCTGCCTGTGAACCATCATTCTACTTTGGACTCTACCCATTTTTCTAAGAGATTATCAAACTGACCATAACTGCCCCATTCACTGACCAGATCTGGGATTGTGAACAGAGGACTCCACCTTGATGAGCTCTGTAAAATAAGGCAAATAATTCTAGTTTCCTCACCTCACCGAGCTTGTAAGCATCAAATACTTTGAAGAGCTTAGCATATGATACAAGTACAAGGGACATGCATGATAAAATGAATATGATCATCAAAGACCTCGCAGTGTAGCATCAGAACTAAAACACAAATAATGCTGTTAGAAAATGGAAGGTAAAAATACCATTAAAAAGTTACAGAGAGTGGTTGACACGAGGAGGAGGTAGATAAATGGAAATGTCCACAGTTGACTGCAATACATTGTTGGGAAAAGACACACCCATACCAGACTCTAAGCTCCTGTGATCTTACACTGTTTCTCTCCTTCTCTGATGTAGCCTTAGCAGGTAGAACAGTGCTGGGCATGTGATAGATGCTCAGTTTGTTGGATGAATGAACACTAGTCTTTCTGATCAGTTCAGGTGACTACTGGTGTGAATGTAGGCTAACTTTGGCTAACATCCTGTGGCCTGGGTTGGTCATGACTCTCTTGTCCTAGTTTTCTATCTGAGGCAGGACTTGTTCTAAGATGTTACCTAACCCAGAGTTCACCTTAACATCCATGTCAAATTACAAGGCCAAATTTTCATCCTAAATGTTAAGTCTATTTATTTACAGTAGCCATGTACATCTATTTTAGTAACTCTTGATATTGTTCATCATAGACCCTTAGGAGCCGATTATTAAGATACTAGAAAGCTGGGGCGCCTAGGTGGCTCAGTCAGTTAAGCATCTGCCTTTGGCTGAGGTCATGATCCCAGGATCCTGAGATTGAGCCCTGCGTTGGGCTCCCTGCTCAGCAGGGAGTCTGCTTCTCCCTCCCTCTGCCACTCTCGTGCACACACTCGCTCGCTCTCTCAAATAAATAAATTAAATCTTAAAAAAAAAGATGCTAGAAAGCTAACCAAGCATTATAGATGTCAGTTTTGCCTATTTTTTGTGGGTGGGGTGAGAAACAGTAGAGAAAATTTTCATTTTAACAAGGTGGATATATTTGGATGGATATGCCAGGGAAGAAGGACCAGTGACTGCTTTTGTAAAAAAGAAAACAAGTTGTAGCTTTCAGTCTAGTTTAAGTCTGGAAAGAAACCCTAGAAATGACCTAATCCAGGAAGCCCTTTTTTTCCACGTAAGATTTCATGCAGAACGCCCTTCTGTAAAACAGATAAATTTTTTTTTTTAAGATTTTTATTTATTTGACAGACACAGCGAGAGGGAACACAAGCAGGGGGAGTGGGATGTCTTAAAATTTCTTAAATGTCTTAAAATTTTGTATGTAGTACATGTGAATGTGCCTGTTTTGAATTTTTTATAATGAATATACATACTTTTTTTAAAGATTATTTATTTATTTGACACAGAGAGAGAGACAGCTAGAGAGGGAACACAGGCAGGGGGAGCGGGAGAGGGAGAAGCAGGCTGAGCAGGGAGCCCGATGCGGGGCTCGATCCCAGGACCCTGGGATCATGACCTAAGCCGAAGGCAGATGCTTAACAACTGAGCCACCCAGGCGCCCCTACAATGAATATATATACTTTAATCAATGAAATCAAACATTTGGAGAAGCCTGGGAGGTGTAAAAATGGAACACATTTGAAAAACAATGATTCAGTCATATTAGAGATAAGCAAGTTAAAACTATGATCTAGAAGAACATTATTTGGTCTCCACGTTTGCTTCTTGATATGATGATATTAATGACGTTAATTAATCTGAACATAGTCGACTACCTCAGTACCCCCAGATTTCAAGGGTTTCTCCTACCTATACATAAATGTTTCCAGGCCATCTTAAGGTTCCAGTGAAATCCAACCAAGGTAACTTACAAACCTTCATTTCTGTATTATTGTTTCTTCTGGTTTGAAATTTGTATTTAAATTTTCTGTCATGGTATTTATACATGATTATATGTAGGACAGGGGACAAATTCAAATCTTTTGAGTTTTGGGGGGAGGCATGGGATTAACCTAGAAATACGACATTTAACAAAAGGAAAACTTTTCAAGGAAGGGCAACAAATTCAAGAGAGATTCCCAGAATCATCCTCAGCCCCAGGGAAGACCTCGTGGCCAGTATTTGGGTATTTCACCATCTGCAGTGTTAAAGCCAGCCCTGTCTCCTAAGATGGAAATTGCCATGTGTAGAATGACTTGATAGAAAATGGTGTACATTCTATATAATCTTCTAACTGCAGAATGCGACCAGTGGCACTTACCCTAAAAAAAATAAATTACCCGAAATTTGCAGCACATTCATATTCAATTTCATCACAGCAGATGCTCATTAGTATGTTGTTATTAATTGGTATTCACTTTAGGTTTTGTTTAAAATGAAGATAATAATTAGGTTTTAATTACTGCATCATTCGTGGGGGGGTTGTCTGTGGGGAGAGGGATAGAGTGAAATGCGTCTTAAAGTACTGAGATATTTCCTGATGCTTATTCAGCAACGTGTGTTGCCAAAGACTTTGAAAAATTAACTTCATCTTTACCAAAAAATGGGACTAGGATTTTGAAATGAAGAAACTGCTGTGTGTGTTTTTTTAAGCCTGTCGTTATCAAGAACTCGCTGTAAATTGTCTGCTTGATGGACACACTGAATCAGATGATAATGTGCACTACCATTCTTTCTAATCAGATTACCAAAAAGAGTTCTTGGAAAAGTAACCCTCACAAGTGGCTGATTAATGAAGTGGTGGCAATGTTTTGTATTAGAACTAATTGAAGTAATCCAAATAAGTTATTTCTGTAGCCTATGGAAATAATTTCCTTTGCAAAGAAGTACAGTGGAGTTGGCAAGCCAGCATTTTTTTCACCCTCTGTTTTTCCATATTTGCAAAATAGCTAAGTTAATACAGATATTGCAGATAAAATGGGGAGAAAACTAATTTAATTGAGTGGCAGGGAATGCAAAAAAGCTTGGCTCAATGCTTTCATAATCAAGACTAATAATTTATATGAGGCTTAAAGATGTATGGAAATTGAGGGGTGCTAGAATCTAAAAGCGTATCTCTACTAAAACACTAGAAATAACAGTTTTTAATGCATTCATAAAAAGGTGGCATTCATATTCTAGAGTTTAAACATATTCCTTAATTAAAATTTTCTGGAGCACACATCATGGGCATGACATTGGGTTTTCCAAATATGCACAAATTTAGACCCTCTGGAAGCTTACAGACTAGTTGGGAAAAGTACAGGATCTGTCATGTGTTCCCTGTGTGCTGGGTGCTTTCCTTGTGGTATCTCATGATCTTTACAACATTCCTGACAGGCTTATTTGCCTCATTTTACCAATGAAAAAATTGAGGTGTGAATAGGTTAAGCAGTGTGTTCAAAATTACCCTAGCCTTTAAGTGATTCAGTCTGACCCCAAAGCCAGTCTGCCATGGGGAGATGCACACAGGCTACATTAGAAATCATTTCAAGGGACTAGTGTTGTATCATTAGGCAATGTGTTGAGGCTCAGCGAGAGGTGGGAGACACATTCTATGAATCCCTTCCTTCCACAAACATTCATTGAGGGCCAACTACACTCCCTGCTCCGGCCTAGGCACCAGCAGTACAAAGGGGAATACATAGAGTCCCTGCCCTCTGGAGCTCACATCCTAGGAGGTACAAGGATGATCAAAACAGTGAGGACTACCTGGAGTGTGATCTCTGGGCCAGAGGGATGCAGTAAACCATTGGGACCTAGAGGAGAGGCAACTGGGTTTGTCAGGTAGAAAGTGAGCAAACCAAATGCTGGAGGCTTGACAGATGACCGTGAGGAAACTGATGACCATGAGGTCTGATGAGGTAGGTAGAAAGCTAGTGGTTGTTTAGGCAGGGCTGAAAGGATAGGCCTGCCAGGAGGGGCAGAATTCCCTGGGCCAGTGTCAGAGTAGGGAAGGAGCACAGGGCCTGTGTGCCTGGAGCAGGCAATGGTAAGGAGTGGGGTGCGTGTGGGGCTGGGCTGGCACTGGAGCAGCATGCAGAGACCTCTTGAGTAGGTCTGGTGGTTGGAGCTCTTGTCTGGTAGATGGTGAGGGTACTAGTAGGGAATTTTTTTTTTTTTTTTCAGAGAGAGTGTGCATGCGAGTGGGGGGTGGGGTGTAGAGAGAAAGAGAGAGAGAGAATCCCAGGCAGGCTCCACGCCCAGCGTGGAGCCCAACACAGGGCTCAGTCTCACGACACTGAGATCATGACCTGAGCCAAAGTCAAGAGTCAGCACTTTTAACCGACTGAGCCACCCAGGCACCCCCTAGTAGGGATTTTTCAGCCAAGGCTGTTGTAAAGCGATTTTCCATTTCTAGACTTGTATCTTAGGGTCTCTGTCAGTGCCAGCAGGGTGTAGAGTTTTGGATCTGCTTCATGCTGTGATGCCTGGAGTAAATTCTATCCTCAGCTTTTGCAAAGTAATGGGGTTTGATACACCATTGTCGTATTTTAAAGTTCTAGTCAGTGCTGGTTTATTTGTGCTCATGGTAGAAGAAGAATGATAGTTAGTCATCAAAAATACTTTGGGGCTATATTTTGGGAATTGGGACAGCCCATTTTCCTTCCTGATTGATATTGTTGAGGCTTAAACCAAATGGATTTGACTTCTGTGAGTATATACTAGTTAATGTGAGAAGGCAGGCCTTGCATGTTCTAGGTTGTATGAGGAAGGTATCTTGAGGTTAAGATTTTGCTGTGGATAATCTCTAGGGTCATGAGCCAAACTCTTCATACCTCAAGGAATTCAATTCAGGAGCAAGTTACGTTTATTTTCAAGTTGATGAAGAGGTAGTTTTAGCTAACTTCTACTCTTATCCCTACAAATGAGGGGGAGAGAGAGAAGACTGGTTACATTGCCACACAACAGTCTTAGAAAGCTAAAATAAAAGACCATGTGTTGTCAAACCAGTTCAAAAGAAAGTCAGTTGAAAATCAGTACTGAGCCCACTTTGGAAACAGTTTGGCAATTGCTACTAAAGCTGAACATGTGCATGCCCTGTGACCCAGCATTTCCATTGCTGGGTATTATAATCAACAGAAATGTACACTTACGTGCTTCAAAGGCATGTACAAGAATATTCACAGCAGCACCATTCCTAATAACCAGAAAACTGGAAACCACCTAAATATCCATCATCCATAGAATGGATAAGTAGATTGTGATCTGTTCATTCAGTGGAATACTTCATGGCAATGAGAATAAAACTCTTTTTACATGCAACAACATAGGTGAATCTCACAAACATAATGTTGAGCAAAAGAAACCAAAGAAAAAAAGAGTGAAAACTATGTAATTCTATGCACATAAAGTTATTGGGTTTTTTTTTTTTTTAAGACAAATCTGTTGATAGGGAGTAGCTAGCAGGGGAACAAGGGGAGGCTTCTTGGGATGCTGGTATTGTTCTGTTTCTTATTATGGGTGCTGATTACAGAGATGTGTTCACTTTGTACATCAAACTGCACACTTACTATTTGTGCACTTTTGGTGTATAGATTTTAATTCAACAACAAAATAATACAAATTAGGGGTAACACTGGCCTGTATTTATGTAAGAGAAAATATGTCCATCCTAATCTTGAAATAACTTGCTTGGACAAGCAAGCATCTTCCTCAAAAATGGTTCTCAGGAAATCTTCTCAGGCTATTTTGGTTAGTGTAAATTCCTTTATCTCAAGCTAGGCTGGAGGGATACAAGTCCATGGTTCTAAAAGTATCTCCAGTACAGGTAATATATAGCACAGCGATTCCCATCTTAGACTACCCACCAGAACTACCTAGGAGTCCTTAAAAATGCCAATCCCCAGCATTCCACCCTGCATTCTGAGTTGGTTGTTCCAGGAGTGAGGTCTGAGCTTCAGTATTTTTTTTAAAGCTCCCAGGTGATTCTTATGTGCAGTCAGGTGAAGGATCACTGATCTAGAGGCTCATCAAAAATCTCCGGAGAGGGGTGCCCGGGTGGCTCAGTCGTTAAGTGTCTGCTTTCGGCTCAGGTCATGATCTCGGGGTCCTGGGATCGAGCCCCACATCGGGCTCCCTGCTCAGCGGGAAGCCTACTTCTCCCTCTCCCACTCCCCCTGCTTGTGTTCCCTATCTCGCTCTCTCTGTCAAATAAATAAATCTTAAAAAAAAAAAAATCTCAGGAGAGAGACCAGGGATTATAAATAAATGGAAACAGAACTACCTTTTCATGTGAGGGTATGTTGGCTTGGAGACAGAATGAAGTTTGCATTGTTCCTGATGTAATCCAATTATGGGATTTTAAAAAAATGCATTAGAACCAGGGGCATTAAAACATTTTCCTTTTCCATTCATTTCTTCCACAATATTTGCTAAGTGCCTCCTCTGTGCCAGGTATATCAAAGTGGAATTCCTTCCCTACCCCCATTACTCTGTTAACACTCCAAGCATCCAACTTGAATGCAGAGTGTGATATGCACAGTAGCTATTTCTGCTCAGCATTGTCCTTACTAAATCACAATCGGCCACTTTGGTGCATGATGTTCTAAGTATAAAGGAAGACTGAAAGAAGCCTAGGCACCGTGTTGAGTGCAATTTTCAGGAAAGAGCAAGAAATCGAACATTTTAAACCAATAAGTAAAAGCTAGAGAGAGAGAGAGAAATGTTAAAATATCATCTTACTTTCCTGAAGTATTTTCCATCCAATCTTGTACAGTCAAAATGAGCATTTAAGTGTGGGGAAAAAAACCCGCTGAACATCTCAGAGAAGACTAGAGGGTGTCAGGTTTCTTGATTAGAAGAATTTATCATCAAAGGCAAAAGAGAAAAGATGGTAATGATAAAAAAAAAAAAAGCCCTCCAAGTGATCACAAATTAATGGTGCAAAATCAAGAAAACAAAAGTAGGTGTTATTCTTGTTCATTTAAACTGTAGTTTTCTCCATTTCATGTGTGTTCTTTAAAACCACTTAATTGTATTTGACATTGAAAATCTAATAGGGCCTTTTGTTTTCAGCCAATTTACTAATTGCAAAATATGTC
>NC_138385.1:88154242-88186742 GCF_054177405.1 Leptonychotes weddellii | reverse complement strand
TGATGCGGACTGTGCACTGGAGAAACTTACTACCGATCATGAGAAAGGTACGTTAAAATACTGTAATTACCTTTGAGTTTAAAGTGGAAATTTGCATCATAAAAGCCATACCTACTGTCAGGCTGTTCATGCAGCATCACACCGCTGTCTCAGAAGCAGGCCGTGGGGGCCCTTGTGAGCACAGGCTTCCCCTGCATGAGGGGCGGTGGTATAGGAATCCCCGGCTTTGGTCCCCACAGCCTGTCTCACATTGTTCTCTATTAAAGCAGGGCTTTGGGGGAGGAACAGTACAAAAAGGACTCTTTAAATGCTGTATTTTGAAAATGCTATTTTCTATAGAGTTTAGTAATTGTAATAAAGTAAGCATAGGCAACGTGATCGTTGGACCTACAAAAACCAGGCATTACTACAGAAAAATAGAGCTGGAGTGTGTCTCTGCTGTTCACTAAAAGCCTAGGTTCGTTTTGAAAGAGAGGCATGGGGTGGAGTTATTTATTGATTCCATCCTAAGAGAGCGTATCTGCACCTTCGCCCAGATGATTGGATGCTGCCCGTAACCCTCATGCAGGACTTGCAGGGACTGTGGAATTTAATGGGGCTGGGAAAAGCTTTGTTCCATAACAAAGTATTTGAAAATGTCGTGACAAGTGCATGTTTTTTTTTTCTCCTACCTGAAAATCACATTGACAACTTTTCTATGACGTGTAAAGAACAAAAAAGGCAAATATCCACATTTTTCTTATTAGTTACCTGCAGAGTGTTTATGTTGTCAGTGAATATCAATTCGACATCTTGTTGGTCAGTATTAAGGCTGGAGGTAACCTTAAGGACAGAAATCTAAAAATACTGCTGGATTTCCTCCCGTAAGAATCTCCACGCTGCCCTTGATTTGGTCTTAACTGTTTTCAGTTCTAGTCATAATTGACCAGTTTTTTCCATCTACAGGATAGGCTAAAAATTATTTTTTAAAGGTCTTGACTTAATTGGTTTTGCTGTCCTTGGATATAAAACAGTTTACCGACAGAGGGAGGAGTTGGTCCAAATATTAGTTTCTTGTTTTTGGATGTTCACCAAGAACTTGGGCTACGGCATATTTTCAGTGAATTAGTATAATTATGTAATGTGAAGAAAAATTTCTTCTTTTCATTAATAACTGAGTTTTTTTTAACTTCTGTTCATGGCTCATGTCTGGCCCATGTTTATTTTCAGTATCATTAATAGCTTTTTCTCTTTTACCCTTAAGGGCCTTTCCTTAAAGGCATTATGAGTTGAGAGAATTATGTACGGATTCTCTGATGAATACATTGTTTCTGTCTGTTTGTTACCTCTTTCTGGGTATCAGTATATTAAAAGTTGCTCCCCCTTTACTTCTTTCTGAATCTAGCCATTTCAGATTGTTCCCTAGATATCTTAGACTCCAAGGGGATGGACTTCTCTTCCAGATATCTCCAAAATTCTTATCTGAGGCAGCTAAATCAGTCTTTCATGATTAGCGGTTTTCAAAAAGTCTGTTGACTCTTGGAGACATGTAGGAGTGATCTGGAAAGTCACTAAAGACTCTGGTTTTTTAGAGGAGTGTACATTGCTCTCCCAGAAAATAAGAGGGAATAAAATAGCTACTTAGAAGCTTCTTGCTTGGCAAGAGGGGAGAAGTATTGACAGTATCTGTACCCTCACACAATTTACTGTGGTTCTATTTCACAAGTTTAAGAGTTGGGATAGTTTTTTTTTTTTTTTTTTGTCATTTGCTTCTAATAAGTACACTGTCCAGGAGTTCAGGGTCATAACGGCACTATGTGTGAGTTATTGACAGGTTCTTCCACATGTCAGAAGGCTAAAGAGAATTAAGAGAAAGATATTAAATGTATGTGTCACAGAAGGAACTTCATGAAATGTTCCAAGAACCTTTCATTTTATTTACAGAATTTTAACTATGAAACTATTTTTCCTTTTAGCTTTCTTCTTATTTACTATTCATGAGTTGCACTTTAGGAATGAGTGGATTAGTTGAAATTTACCTGCTCAGGGTGTTCTCAGATCACTCAGTAATATTAAGAGGTACTAGGGTATTTGTTAGTAGGGGGATATAAACTGAAACTCTGGGTCGTGCTTATCTGTATTCCAAGATCAGAGGTTTACTGACAAGTGACATTTGATAAGTTCCCCCTTAAGAGTCAGTTGGGGTGTGGTGCCTGGGTGGGCTCAGTTGGTTAAGTCTGACTCTTGATTTCTGCTGGGGTCATGATCTCAGGGTAGCAGGGCTCGGCGCTTAGCAGGGAGCCTGCTTAAGATTCTCTCTCTCGCTTGCTCCCTCTGCCCCTCTTCCCCTCTCAAAAAAAATGAATTGAAAAGCTGTGGCAAATATTTTTATTCAGTTTGGACCAAGCCAGAACACCAATAGATGTTACATCAGAAGTCTTGCGAAGAGTGACTGTCATTACACACAGTTACATTATTGAGAATGGAGTCTTAAGTATTGTCTGTCAACAAGTGCCCTGGATTTGGCGTGTGAGGTATTTACTGTCCGTACTTAGCAACACTTCCTTGACTAAGATTGTTTTACCATTTCCCTTTGTAAAGCCCATATTTGGGGGCGCCTGGGTGGCTCAGTCGTTAAGCGTCTGCCTTCGGCTCAGATCATGATCCCAGGGTCCTGGGATCGAGCCCCACATCGGGCTCCCTGCTCCGCGGGAAGCCTGCTTCTCCCTCTCCCACTCCCCCTGCTTGTGTTCCCTCTCTCGCTGTCAAATAAATAAAATCTTTTTTTAAAAAAAAGCCCATATTTTAAGGGTTGTAACTGGATGGTGGTTTTAATTTTGGTTTGAAACTTGGCCATTTGGAAAAATCACAAATTATTTGAAAGAAGTTTATTTTTATGGTAAGAAGTAGCTCTTGTCAAAGCTTTTTCCTGTGCTTTGCTTTCAAACGAAGGTTTACAGACCATTAGTCCATAATGTGAATTAACCCCATTTGGTATTTTTCCTTACCTTTAAAATGCTAAAGGACTGTTATTCACTTTGGTGAAGTGTTTACTGCATATTCACTGTAACTACCTAACATTTTAAAAATCTTATTTCTGTAGGACTTTGGCTTTATTATTGGAACTGCTCCAGAATGTTACACAGATGGCATAATAGACCCAAAGGCAGTTTTAGAGAAACATAGTGGCAATGTATGAAGTAAAAATCCATTTCCACAATGGCATCACATAATGGTCCCGTTTGACTGCCTCATCCCATGGGGCCTTGGCTGGAGTAGGGATAAGTGAACAGTTTGGGGGAGATACGAATCCATTCAAATCTTGTCCTAGTTATCTAAATTAAGTCTGCGGAGCAAAGAGAGTCTCTGGGTTTTCTCACCTGAACTTTTTAATTTTGTTTATTCAGCAAGGGTAAAAACAGTACATTACATATTTTCACTTATGTGTTGAGTGCCATCCCAGATGTCAAAGGAACTAAGATGGCCAAGGTTCCCTGCTCTGGAGGAGCTTACAGTCTATCGGAGACAGATTCAGCAGCAAAGTGTGATAAACCACCAATCTGGTCAGGTTGTTATGGAAGCAAAGAAAGGGAGCCACGAACCACCTTTGTTTTTAGTAGACTATTTTTTAGAGCAGTTTTAGATTCACAGCAAAACTGAATGGAAGGTACAGAGATTTCCTATGTACCCCCTCCCCTGCTCCCATACAGGCACAGCTTCCCTCATTGTCAACATCCCCCACCAGAGTGGCACATTTGTTACAATTGATGAAGCTACATTGACACAGCATTATCATCTACAGTCCACAGTTTACCTTAGGGTTCACTCTTGGTATTGGACATTTGTTGGACAAATCGATAATGACATGTATCCACCATTGTAGTATCATAGTGTACTTTCACTGCCCTAAATTCCTCTGTGCTCACCCTATTTATCCCTTCTTCCCCACTATCCCCTGGCAAGCACTGATCTTTTTACTGTCTTTGTAGTTTTCCCTTTTCCAGAATATTATATATTTGGAATCCTATAGTATGTAGCCTTTTCAGATAGGCTTCTTCCATTTAGTAAGATGCATTTTAAGTACTTTCTGTGTCTTTTCATGACTTGAGTTTCATGTAACTTTCATGACTTGTCTTTTTAGTGCTGAATAATATTCCATTATTTAGATGTACCACATTTTAAAATTTTTTTAAAAGATTTATTTATTTATTAGAGAGAACGCAAGTGCAGGAGCGGCAGAGGGGGAGAATCTTCAAGCACACTCCCTGCTGAGTACAGAGCCTGATTCGGGGCTTGATCCCATGACCCTAAGGCCATGACCCGAGCCAGAATTAAGAGTCGGATGCCCAACTAACTGAGCTACCCAGACGCCCCAGGATGTACCACATTTTAAGTATCAATTCACCTACTGAAGGATACCTTGGTTTCCAAGTTTCAGCATTTCTGAATAAAGCTGCTATAAACATTCATATGTAGGTTTTTATATGAACTTAAGTTTTCAACTCCTTTGGGTCAATAATAAATATCAAGGAGTGTGATTGATGGCTCATATGGTAAGAGTATGTTTACTTTTGTAAGAAATTGACAAACTGACTTCCAGAGTGGCTTACCATTTTGCATTCCCACTGACAATAAATGAGAGTTCCTGTTACTCCACATCCTCACCAACATTTAGTGTTGTCAGTGTCCCAGATTTTGGCTAACCTAATAGATCTCGTTGTGGGTTTTTTGTTGGGTTTTTTTTTTGACGTAGGGTGGAGGGAGAGAATCTTTTTTTTTTTTTCCCCAAGATAGAGAGGTGGGGGAGGGGGAGAGGGAGAGAGAGAATCCCAAGCAGGCGCCATGCCCAGTGAGGAGGCTGACAGGGGGTCTCACAACCTGAGATCATGACCTGAGCCAAAATCAAGAGTTGGACACTTAACCAACTGAGCCACCCAGGAGCCCTGGTGTCTTGTTGTTTTAAGTTGCATTTCCCTGATGACATACGATGGGGAGCATCTTTTCATATGTTTATTTGCCATTTGTATATCTTCGGAGAGGTGTCTTTGGCTCATTGTTTTAATTGGATTTTTTTTATTGTTGTGTTTTAAGAGTTCTTTGTGGGGACGCCTGGGTGGCTCAATCAGTTGGGCGGTTGCCTTTGGCTTGGGTCATGATCCCTCGGTCCTGGGATCGAGTCCTGCACTGGGCTCCTTGCTCAGTGGGGAGCCTGCTTCTCCCTCTGCCTGCCGCTCCCCCTGCTTGTGCTCTCTCTCTGACAAATAAATTTTAAAAGAAAGAAAAAAAATAAGAGTTCTTTGTATATTTTGGTGCCCCTGGGTACACTCCATGCTGGGCGTGGAGCCTGCTTCAGATTCTCTCTCTCCCTCTGCCCCTCTCCCCCTTAAAAAAAAAGAGAGTTCTTAGTATATTTTGGATAATGGTCCTTTATCAGATTATGTCTTTTGCAAATATTTGCCCTCAGTCTATGGCCTTTCTTTTTATTCTATTGAGCACAAATTGCCTTTTAACTTTAGTGTTTGATTTTACCATATTCGTAAAACAAAACAAAACTTTTTCTGTTCCTGTTCTCTTCCCAGATGCTTATCTCCTCTTACTCTCTGTCAGCTGTTTGTAGTAGGATGCTCTATTAGTCTGCAATGCCAGCCACAACAAGGTACCACATACTGGGTGGCATAAATAATAGAAATGTATTTCCTGCCAGTTCTGGAGGCTAGAATTCTGAGATCAAGGTGTTGGCAGGGTTGCTCTCTTTTGAGGCCCGTCTCCATGGTTTGTAGGCGGCCATCTTCTCCCTGTCTTCACATGGTCTTCCCTCTGTAGGCATCTGTGTCCTAATCTTTTCTTACAAGGACACAAGTCCTATTGGTTTAGGGACTGCCCTGGTGACTTCATTTTAACATAATTACTTCTTTAAAGACCCTATCTCCAACTATAGTCACATTTTGAGGTACTGGGAGTTAGGACTTCAACCACCACCACCCTGCCCCCAGTATTATTTGGTGGGAGGTGGGACACAATGCAGCCAGTAACAGATGGTCTTCTTGGTGAATTTTTCCACAAACCTCTTTCAACATGTTGTGTTTCTCTCTGTCAGAATTGAAACACCAGGTTTTAGGACTCTGTTGAAGAAAGGAATTGAAGCTAAAGTGTAAAGGTTAGCAAAAAGATGGTGCTGTAACCTTAGCCTTATGAAAAGCATTTGTCAGGAAGCCCAGTTTCTCAATGGAGTCTCTTTAGGCCTAGAAGGACCATTCTTCAGGTCACCCCTGTTTCTTGCCAAAGGATGTGGGCGATCACAGCCCACCAAGCAGTGCCTGTCAAGGTTGCTCTGCTTCTTCACTCCTGTCAGTGAGGTGAAATTTCACTCACTTCCCTTCTCACGGTCCTCACAACAACCCCGTGAGGTGGCAGTGGATTGTCCCCCATTATATTGATGAAGAAATTGAGTTCTGTAATACAGGCTTCCTTCCTTTACATTCCCAGCGCACCCTTTAAGTGCCCTTCTCACAGGACTTACCCTGAATTGTTTTATTTGACTTTCTCTTCCACTGAGTTCATTGAGGCAGAGGGTTGTATCTTGCTTATCTGAACTTTGCCATTTGGGGCCAGCCCACTAAATTTTCACTGAATGAATTTTTAGTAGAAAATGAGACCACACAAGCAGTTTCAAGGATATTGGAGCAGTTAGTCCTAGGAGGTAATTCTCTCCATGAATGGAGGGCAATGTGCATTAAAAATTTTAGATCTTCCTATATTGCTTGGCTTGACTCAAGTGTGCTGTAAATTAATGTAACTGAAGTTCCTTAGACATTTTCAGATTTAGTATCTGTCGTTTCAGCTCTTTGCAAGTTATACTGAAGACAAGTACATTGTGTCTCTCATTTCGCTGATGCCAAATTTGAATTGAATCAAAAGAATGTCAAGTCACTTAACTAGTAAGTGAGCCAACCTGACTGCTCCTCACCCACACTGCCCCAGAATCCTGTTCTCTCCTCACCCTCAGCTAGTTACACTCATGAAATGTACTAATAATTGTATTACTTTATAGAAAATGAAGACCCAAAAGAGAGACAACAGCTAGTACTGAAAAGTGAAGGAATCTAAAAAAGTGATTTTTTTTTTTTTTTAGTGAGAAAATTAGGGTTCTATGAGAGAAATTATATGCTTTAATGTCTTTGGGCATTTGGAGATTTCTAAGGGTCTCAAGACAGATCCCTTTTCAGTGTTGAGAATTTCCCCTATTTTCCTGAACTGCTGAAGTGAAAGCTGGAGAGTTTTATTATTGCTGGAAGTACTGAAATAAAAGTAGCAAAGAGCCCCTGGAGTCCTCTCTAAGCCAGTTGACAGTCTTAGAATTTACTTTGTTAAATCCTCACAAGAAGACTGTCAGAGAGACTCTCTGGTCCATTTCTTCTTGTACTACTTTTTTAAGCCCATGGGTTATCCTCCTGAAAAAATTGTTGTCAAATTTTAGAAATGAGCCTTTTCTCTGCTTTTAATAACTAATAACAGGTAAAGCACACACAAAACAATTCACTCCTACCAGATACATATAAAAGGAGAAAGAAGGTCAATTAAGCTCTAATCTACCCTTCTTTAAGTTATATTTTTTATAATTATGAAAAAATTTTTTTAGAAAAATAGATTTTGAAATGGGTAACTTAATAAACTCCATTTTCCTTTTCTTTCATTTTCTTACAAATAAAAAAAAAATGACCTGAGGTGGTTTCTTATTTTTTTAACTATCCCTTTAATTAGTTGAAGTGAACTTTCATCATAGGATTCTAATGTGGCAATTGAGAACATAGTTAGCTCTCTTTTTATGATTATGAAGTGATTGTAGAAACACATAAAGAATTTTGATAATAGAAAAAATGGTTCATATAACCCTGACCTTCTGAGGAGGGTTGTTGCTGATGTTACTAGACATTACATAGTTTTAATCTTTAATGATTTAGGGAAATACTAACAATATGTTAACGTCCAACACTAAGCAACCATTATGATACTAATTGGTAGCTTGTATGCAAGGTGGAACAATTAGTAAGAAACACTGGAATTGTTCAGTTGTCATCTCTGGTTGGATTGGAGGTAATTCTCCTTTATACTTGTATATATTTTCTAAATTATATAATCTGAGCATGTACTGATTATCCAGCAAGAAACAAATTATAGACACTGAAATTTTACAAATAAATGTTTTACAGAACTTGAAATAATTATTCCAATAATTTAGCAGTTGAGGGAGAAAATACCATACAGAAGAACACAAGTCCGCTTTTTCTCTGTGCATTTTTTCCCCAAGTCAAACCAAAGACCTTGTTATTCACAATGTGATCAGTATACCAGCAGCATAGGCATCACCTGGGAGCTTGTTAGAAATGCAAAATATCGGGTCCTCCCCAGACCTTCTGCTTCAGCATCTGCATTTTAACAAGATTCCCAGGTGATTCCTAGGCACATTAAAGTTTGAGAAGCACTGATAGGAGACACTCTTCGCTCTTAACAACTAAAGCCTACTCCCATTTTATTCACCCGTTGGTTAGGTCCATACTTTTGGCAAGACTTTAAAATGACAAGTGTGCAAACTACAGAAGGCCTACCCAGGTTTACGGTCGAATTGGCATGACAGCCTGGTCGTTTGAAATACGTTTTGTAATTAAACTTAAAAAATGTAGTGGCCTGACAAGGGCCAGGAGAAGGGGCAAAAAAGCAAGGAAGCCTGAGTTCTTCTGCTTTGTTTCTTCTTAACTAAGAAGAAAAGTAAAGGAAAAGTCAGTTAAGATTTTCAAAATGGCTTTCAGCTTCTTGGGATCAGTGGCTTGTAAAAGAGAGAACAGGAATGCAGTTCTTCCCCCCTGCATCCCAGGGCCGTTCTGGATGTGCCCGGAGTGGCAGGCACCCAGCCGCCACATCCTGGGCCTCATTACGACATTGGTCTAACACATTTGCAAAGACTTCAAGGCATTGAACTAGAATTTTTTTTGGCTTGAAAACAAGATTCTATTTCTTATATTTTGCTACTATAAAATTTACTTTGGCGTTTACTTTTCCTTGTGTTGCTGACTTTTCTGTTCGATTTTTATGCTCGGTACAAGAATGACAACATTGATAATTTTCCAGTGGCAGCATGGAGTTTCATACTGCTTTGTTCTTCTCTCTCAGTACTGCCTATTTAGTTTTTGTTTTGTTTTTTAACTAAACATGACTTTGCAATGTGACAGAAGAGAAACTACATTTTCCAGGAAATTGTCACCATAGTTGCTTTGCCTGTAAGTGGATGTGTCTTGTCTCTCTACATTTTCTGTCATTTTCTTTAGGATAGCTAAAGTACTCTATGAAAGTTGCCATATATTTGAGCAGCAAACTTGCGGATTCTGATAACGTTCCTTTTCTTTGAGCCCATTTCTGTAAATAGACATTTAACGTTTTGCACTTTTATGTACGAATGGACTTACAGACATGCTGTGATAACAGATACGTTATTAGTTTTATAAAATCCTTTCCTGTTACATCTTTTCAGTGGGCAGGCTTCTTGTCCCTTTTGTAGGAATAAGTACAGCAGTGCAAAGGTGGGCACCGATGTTGCAGTATCTATGTGATAGTTCTGTGGTTGATGGTCCTCATTTGCAAAACGTTGTCATTTTTTGGGTGCTGAGGGTAGGGAAAACCCGGTAAGATTTTTCTCGTGTACTTTTTAAAAATATACTTCTATCACCAATGAAGGAAAAAATATTGAACAATTTCAGGCAGTTAGACCATAATGTGAGCTAATCACTTTATTTTGAAGAAAAGTATTTTTAAACAGTTGAGCTAGCGAATTTACTTTTAAAATGTATTGTGCTTACACAGTAGATGGTTTTATTTCCATGATGTTTTTTACTACATAATTATACATCTTAATTACGTAATTACTATCATAATTATTATGTAATTGCATGTACTTCCACTAATTACAAAATCAGGAAGTGTAATTATCTAGTAAAAACTTTATGAAATTTCATGCACTAAAAATTATTTAAAAGGCTATTCCAGTGGTCTACTGGAAGGCTTTCCATGTTTAATCTTAGTCCTGACTTTAGTTTAAAACTTGAATGCACAGGCCAGGACAAGAAGGACAATTATAGACAGACCAACACAAAGCTGAGTATTGTGATATAAGTAAGATGGCCTTTGTTCCTTAGGAGTTAAAGCCAGGGAGCATTTGAATTTCTTTGTGATTATGGAGTTATAAAAATAACATCTTATGTTTGAGGTAGGTATCACAAAAACTGTCAATGAAAAGGGCAGTTTTTTTCTTAGGAAAGAATTGATTAATAGAATTGAGAATCAAGGAATTTAGATTACCAAACAGCCAGGCCTTCTGTAATTCCTTAATGTGAATGGCTTATTTAGCGACGTCTGTCTTTCAAGGCAAAATAATAATAATGTCATTATTATTTAAAACTGTTTCTTTAGTTTGAAGAGGGTTTTTTTTCCAGTTTGTGTTTATATTTACCGAGATAGGAGAAAACATATCGAAAGAGCATAATCTTTTTCTACCACTGCTTGATGTCAAAAGCACCTTTTGAGACATAAACATATACCCACAAACATGTAACATCAGACCCTAAATAAATACAGAAGGTTTAATTCAGTAAACCTATGATGCCTTTACCATTCAAAGCGACATACAAATTGCACAGTGAAACAATAGTCATGACAGCAAATTAGATATGACATCTAAATTACATTACAAAGAGAAATCCCAGAACCATTTTTGGTCTGTAGAAGTCTGTTTTAGCCCAGGTTTAAAACCCAGTCTAGAGATGTCTTTATTGTCTAAGTAGGGTAATGTTGTAGAAGACTAATTGGAGGTTGGTTGAATTAATTGCAGATTAATTAGGAGAAAGGGCTTATAATACTCATGGCAGAGAAGAAAGTGGATCCTTTAAGTATCATGATAAAATGTACTCTAAGTTTCAGGAATATTAAATTATCAGTATTTGTGTAACATCTATAATAATCTGTTATAACATGACTTAAAGCAGTTGGGGTTAGATATAGTTATACTCAATTTTCCCCTCAAAATTAGTGCTTTTCACCGGAAATGTATTGGATCAGCTACTTACAATGTATAATCAGTTACTTCTTTTAAAAATGCAACCTTCAACATTAAAAGGTCTGTAGTCTTAGAAGCAGATGACATTCCTTTTTTTTTTCTTAAATATTTCTAAAGAAGCACTCTGTGGTTTTATCAGTTGCTGACTTTGTGTCCTTTTTATACCAGCTCAAATTTGTAATGTGACTTTTTTTTTTTAAAAGTGAAGAGATAAAAAAAAAAAAAACACCACCAGCCCCACTTGCTTCAAGTAAATTAGAGGATATATAGTTATCCATAATTGTCTCATGCTCTCAGAGATATTTGGGATTTAAGTAGATTTGTTCTGACTTGTATTTTTCTCTAATAGTCTGGGATTATTTTTAAATTGCATACCCTTGGGGTGCCTGGGTGGCTCAGTCAGTTAAGCGTCTGACTCTTGATTTCAGCTCAGGTCCTGATCTCAGGGTTGTGGGATCGAGCCCCACCTCGGGCTCCGCACTCAGCACGGAGTCTACTTGTCCCTCTCCCGCTGTTCCTCTGCTCGCTCGCTCTCTCTCTCTCTCTCAAATAAATAAATAAATAAAATCTTTAAAAAAAAAATAAATTTCAGGGGCGTTTAGGTGGCTCAGTTGGTTAAGCATCTGCCTTCAGCTTGAGTCATGATCCCCGGGTCCTGGGATCGAGCCCCACGTCGGGCTCTCTGCTCAGTGGGGAGCCTGCTTCTCCTTCTGCCTGCTGCTCCCCCTGCTTGTGCTCTCTCTCTGTCAAATAAATAAATAAAATCTTTAAAACAAATTGCATACTCTTTTCCTCTTGGGTATCTTTGCTCATTGACCTAGCCCTGAATTTAATGTCTCCATCATTTCTTAATTGTCTTGATTCAGTTGTCGTAACCTTTCTTCTCAGAAGTGCTTATGCTCCCTCCATTGAGGTAGGAATTACCTCTCCTGCATCTTCTTAGTCTTTTGCTTTGATTTTGGTTTTTACCAGTTGCATGTGCCATACCAGAATAGTCTTTAATGGTTAAAAGTTAAGTGTTTCTGCTTAGTCTTTGACTTTCTGACTACAGTGCAGATTTAATTTTTAAACTGACTTAATGTTTAAATTGACTGGGTTGTTTTGTTTTGTTTTGCTTTGCTTTCTTTTCGTATAAACTGGCATATGTTTTCATTACCCTCTGTAATTCTTTAAATTTTTCATCATTATCAAAGGGAAGCAACCCTAACTTTTGAATTTTAATTGTGTCCTTGTGATGGCTTCAGTTACCCAGTAGCCCCAGGCCCAGATCTGGTGTTGATTTGCACGTGATTAGTCAGTGCTCATGTATAATTTTAGGCTGTACTATCGTGTCCATATAATAGGTGTTTGCTACCCCTCTATACAGGGAAAACCCATCATCAATTTGACTCATTCTTAGAGGACTTCTTCCTATAGTTGTTATGAATTTATTCACATCCATCAGCATTCTCTTACCTTGTGGCCGATAGGACAGTGACTAGATGGAATTAGTAGCCTGCCACTGAGCTCACTTGTGAATTAACTTTGATTGCATTCTGCCCATGTAAAGGCCCTGGGAAACCTTCTTCCCGTTGGTCTGTGAGCCCTGCTAGCCTTAGCACCATCCCTTAGAGCTTAAGGCTTTAATCAGCTGTGCTCACAAAAAGATAGGTTTGCTGGCTAATTTTAGACACTTGTGTGCTTTGGTTGTTTTAAGAAATTATTGTAAAACCAAACTCACAAATAGGATCATAAAACTAGGTCTCTGCGTAAGTCTGGTTTTCTCTGTTTGTCTCTTCTTCATACCCCATCCCTAAGATTCGTTCAGTGAGTGTTGCTGCGCCTCTGCCTTGTGTGATATGTAAAGGGCACAGTGTAAGCAAGACCTGGGTCCTGCTTTAGACATAATAATACTTGTGATCCTTTTCTTATTCATGAATTCACCCTCTAAACAGCTACTTGTTATAGAGCTTTACTTGTTATGGAGAACACTCACATCCCTTATTTTTTACTTTTCCCATTAGAAAGGGTAGTTGACATTTTTCCGATGGAAAAACAACCTCAAATTGATGAAATGACCCGCCTGAGGTAGCAAAGCTGGGGAGTGTGAGAGCCCAGTGTTCTTTCTGCCCGTGTTGCAGCTGCCCTTTTCTTAATCTAGTAGAGAGACTTCAGCCTGAAGGCAAATGACTACTACACGGGAGTGGGGAGTGGGGAGTAGCTCGGGGAAAGTTCCCTGTGGGGGTGGAACCTGAGCTCAGGCTCAAAAAGTGGATGAGACTGTAACACGCACAGATGCAGCCATGTACTTTGAGACTAAGTTTTGTCTTTCTTGCTATTCTTTAAGTGCTTTATTGCTTATCTGGCTTTTACAAATTAAAACACATCATTTGACAAATGCATGATGATTTTAAAACATATCTGAATTGGAGATTTGGTCAAAAAAGTGCTTATTAAGAGCCTGGTTTATGTGAAGCTTTAAACCCAACACTGGAAGCTGAGAGGCTCTTGTCTCTTCACTCCCCACCGTAACCAGTGGTGGTGCTTTGAAAGAAGTTGACTCCATCCTGTAGGATACATCTGTCAGAAGTGTATCAAAATGTTTTCCTATCTTAAATAATTTAACTCAGAATATAATAATGTAAGTATTTTGACATGAAAATGTTACATACTGTGATATATCCACTTAGCTTAAAACAGACGTCTTTAACTTTGAAAGAAAGAAGTATGGCAAGACAAAACAAAACAGAAATAGGAATTAAAAGAGATGAATGACAAACTGAACTAGTTTTATTTAGAAGAGGCAACTAAAGTCCTATTAACACTATGACCATAGAATGTAAAAATGTTTTACTTGAAGCATGATTAAATTTTTTTTTTTTAGTATCATCATGGTGAATGTTTAGACATATGCAGGACCTGTTCGTAAAGTACATGTTTGCTGCTGAAATAATTCCTGTTTTATTGGTGGATTATATATTGTCTTACCAAAAATATTATAGATGCTAATAAGTCAGTAAAATCCAAGATAAAAGAGAGGGTCTGCACCTGAGCCTGTGTTTAGGAAATTATTCAGCAGAGCATACTTTGGTCTCTCTTAGTGAAGGCTTTATCACATTTAACAAATGTGCCACAGTAAATTTATTAGTATGCTACAAAGAAATTTTCAAAATAATTAAGACTAAACTACACTTGTCAAAATAAATGAATGAAATACAATTTTGAATCATCTTTCTTCACTTATTGCTCATTTGCATAATTCAGTAACTTACACAGGAGTCTTTCAGTCATTGGTGTGAATTAGCAAGGTTCTGCTTTTCCTTGTTGTACGGGTGGGAATTATGCTACCATGTAATTAGCTATTCCAGACATGGACTAACGGGAAATACCAAAGGGCACAGCAAAATCTAAAGAGACAAGGCAGGGAATCTAAAGACAAGAGACAATCAAAGACACCCAACAAACTCAAGCTGGTAGACCACAGGGAATTTTGAATGAAGCCTCTTAATTTATTTTGAGAATAAGAAATCAGTAGTATGAGAGAAATCTCAACAAGATTAGCTGACTAAGCCTACTTAAAAAAAAATATCTCTATAGTGCATGGTGTGCCAGGTTAACCACTCCTGTTTGTTAGTCTGTATACAGCTCAACAAATAGCTGGCAAGGCCTTTCATGGGTATATAGTGGCTTTCCATTGAGGTTTTCACTCTTTGAAGGAGGTCGTTTATACCAATGAGATCTGTAGATGCAAATTGCTTTCCCTATATGTGAGGGGTCATTCCTTTCACAGCCGACTTGCTCATCTCTTTTATAGAGGTTTTGTTATTTTTCTACTGCCCCCAAAGGAATGATGTTAATCACACACACCCCCATACCCACCCCCCAACTTAGCATCCAAATCTTTTCCCTCCAGCTCTGTGAAACTTTTGTGTGCTGATCTTTGAGAACAAAACAAGCTGTTGGCAGCAGTCTGTAGCCCTGAGTTAGGGAACTTTTTACTTCTCTCAACCTGGAATTTTTTATTTTTATTTATTTATTTTTTTTTTAGATTTGCTTCTCTTTTTCACCTCATTCAAAGGAAATACCTTTCTCATTGCAGCAGTGTGTCACTGTCACATGCTGCGGAATGTGGGAAATCTTGGAAGGGAAGCAGTGTCCTGAGAATGTCATTTTCAGTTTGGATTCCCCAATGATGTGAGCTCATAGGAACTAGAGGAACAGAAAAGTGAAGAGATCAATTTAAGGGTTAGCTGTGAAAACCTAACTTCTGATCCTGTTACTGAGTGGGGGGGGGCGGGGAAGATAATGTTAGTCTTTTGCCTAAGCTTAAAAAATCATACAAACACTCATAGGTTTTAACCTACAATGTTCAGGAGTCTTAGGAAGAAGGGGTTTCGGACACACACGGTATGAGCACTCTGTAAATACTTGTTTGTTTCCTTCTTTCCTCCTTGCCTTTCATCCTCCCTTCCTTCTTTTTGTCAGCATTTGTTGAGCACCAAGGGCACTGACTGGGGCTCCTGGAAGGCAATATAGGGTAGTAGTTAAAAGCCAGAAGAGCCAGTTCAAGTGTTGGCTTTCCATCTCTTGTTAAATAAGTAACATCTGTACAGCTTGCATGAGAGTAACACCGGCCTCGTGGGACTCTAAATTGAAAGGATAATATTGAAACACGGTGATATGTAAAATGCCTGGAACAGTGCCTGGCACACAGTAAGTATGCAAAAAACGTCAGTTGTTTTATTACTTCTAAGAATAACACTTTATCCAAACCACTGTTAGAGTACTTAGTATTACAGTTGCTGTGTGGGTCTCTGTAGCCTCTCATTGACCATGCTTTGTTCATACTTGTATCCTCAGCATCTAGCACAACACCAGACATGTTTTAAGTGATCCACTTTTCATACTGAACGATTACAGTATGAAAAGGTATGGTCCTTGGTCTCAAAGAACTTAAAATTGATCTCAGTAACTCCTTTTTTAGTCTTCTTACATGAGGTATACTAGAAAAGATGAATTTAATTCTCATTGTTAGTGCTAATGGAAGAGATTGAAACACAAATAATCCGCAAATAATTTCCATTTTCTTGAGATACATCCCTTTGGCATGTGTTCCATTAATATTAAGCAATCAGTACTAACTATTGGCTCCTTTCTAGGGAGGGTAAAAAACAGTTTGTGTGCTAGAAGGCAGCCAAACCGAGTTCCCAAATCATGTACCTTTTAGCAGATTTCTTCTGGTTTTGGGGTGGCTTTTGTGTTTTGTTTTGTTTTGTTTACACTTCTAAAAATGACACGTACCCAGATGCCACTGTCAGATATCTGATTCAGTAGGTCTGGGGTGGGACCCCGATAGCTGTGTATTTTAAAAAAGCTCCACAGTGACTTCGATGCACACCCACAGTATTGACAATCTTGGAGTTAGTGAAACTCTTCAAACTTTAATATTGCTTCTTGTCAAATATGCATTAAGTTTGACTTTGATATAGAAAGGGAGATTGGGTGGCATCTAGATAACAATTTAAATAGACAGTAGAAGGGAAAATGAAGTCAAACACATGAATTATTTCCTAGATAAAGGAATCATTTATGGTACTATAGGAGCTAATACAGCATTTGAGAATAAAGTGAAGGAAAAAATGGGCTAGGGAAAAGTAAGTAAGAAAAAACTGTTTTCTGGTAATGAGCAAATGGAAGATGAAATAAATGCATTTCAACAAAATTGGCTATAAAGAACATGTTATTTTCCCTATTAACTTACATCAAAGAAGTAGGAATGGGCTTCCGTGGAGGGTTGGGAATCCTCGAGAAGACTGGATGGGTTACAGGGAAGGTATTAAGTTAGAGGCTAACCCAACCCTGGTATTTAGGCATCTCCACAGTTGGATTTCTGGGACCTTTCCTACCTCCTGTCATTTTCTCCTTATCTCTGGGCCTAGCCAGGTGGATCCTGGTAGATCAGCCTTCTGCAGTTTCATATTGCTTCCTGTCCCTGAAAGGTCTGGGACAGGATGGTAGTCCTGGAGGCATTAGAAGGACACCTCTGGGCACCATGGTCATAGGTTGGACTTACCTTGGATATCCAGGTAGAAGAAGTAACTTGGCTCGCTCCATTTCCCAGTGTTGGGGGTCTTAGGGCTAGAAAAGAGTTGCTGTTGGCTTTCAGATCACTCCCTTTTGCCTAGAAGGATCGAGACAGCACCTCTGTGGTCCTCACAGATTAGACCCCTCACCGGTCCCTGAGCGGGCCTTGACTCCACCATGGCTACCACTCCCGGCGCTTGGGTTTCCCCTGCCTGCATCGCCCACCTCGACCCAGTCTCTCCCTGTTGGTATTCTGTTCATCCTTTAAGACCTCCCAGCTAGAAGTGAGCTCTTTGTCCTCCAAACTCCTGTGGCTCTTAAGCACTGCCCCTCACATGTTACAACTTTGAGGACAGCACCATGCTTGCTATGTTACTGTATGTCTGATGGCAACTTGCACATGATAGGAGCCTAATAAATGGTTTGTGAAATTAATGTCTTCCAGGATACTTGATAGTAGAAACATAATTTGTTTTTTATAGAATGATATTTATAGAATACTCTTCTGACTCCATCCTCTTTTCTCTGCTATTTATTTCCCATCACACCCATCACACCATCCAACTGCATGACAATGTTTTCCATCCATGTATATGCATACATTCATCCAACATTTAGCCCATGCCCTCACAACACAGACTTAATTTCCCACCTTAATTTACCTCCTTTCTGATAATTCCTGGTAGAGTTGGGCTCTACCTCCAGGATGTACCTCCAGGACATTGCATAAATTCCACCCTGGAAATTTATTTGTTCAAACCGTTAGGTTATATAAATCAAACTGATGCCCTGCTATATTAGTGGAGTGAACTAAAAAATCTACAAGTTTACCCTGTCCAGGCCTACTCGTTGCCCTCCAGAAAGTAAATACATGCCACAGCAGTTGGCCATTTGCCTGCAGGGTTTTCTAGTGATGTACGGTTTTAGCTCTTTAATGACCTTGCTGTCTTTTGAATTTCTCCTGGCACTCCAAATGGGTTGCTTGGTTTACAAGTCTTTCTGATATCTCGAAATGTCTAGAGGCCATCTCCAGAGAGGCATCTGAAGGCCAGGAGATGAGCGGCTGCTGAGAGGCTTGCACACTGCTCTTCCCTTGTCTCCCCACCGGACCCTCAGTTGAGCAGCATACTGATGGCAGTGTCAGTTTGTAAACACGACTCTTATGAATAGGCTGGGGCCGGGGAGAAAAATAGTAAGCCCCTGTGGTACCTGTGTCTTGGGTGTAACCTGTGAGACACACTCTAACAGAGTAATCATTGCACGATACAATTGCGGGAGACTGAACAAGTTAGAAAATCTATTCCTGGTTTGCCGCTGACTCACTTTGTGGCATGGGCAAAGCATTATTACCCTTTGATTTAGTTGTCTTATTTGTTCAAAAAAGGAAAAATAATATGTGTTTAAAAAGCACTCTGAGATTCCTCTGAAAGCAGGTCTCTAAGTGCAAAGTACTATTGTTGTTTTTTATCATTATTATTAGTGTTCTGATATGATTTAGTTTTATGCCATGTTGTGCACAGATATTTCTGTTCTCATTGATGAATTACAAAACACTTCCATGTCATTCTGTTTCATTGCATTGGTGATAGTTTAGCACATCTTTGTTTTAACCCCAGTTAAAATACATGTCCAAAATAGATATCATTAATAAAATACAGTTATCAAATTAAATGTATCTATATGGCTTGCTATCGTTTTTTAAACCTCCTTAAAAACATGGTTACCAACAACTACTAAATAAGACCTTTAATTACTGCCAATCTTCTCTTGAAAGTAACAGTGCTTATCTTGAGTAGTTTGAACTGTAAGTGGTATTCAGTACGCAGTGGGGTTGTAATGCGATTATGAAGTATACCAAGTTGGTGATAAATAAGCGTGATAAACCACATACTTGTATTAGAAACAATATTTCAATTATCGACTGGATAAAAAGGCTACAACTGCTGGTTACTTCAGGTGGTTATATCATAAAAATAAAATATAGTTAAGTATGCTTGGAATAAAAAATTGTGTATGCTTCCATATTCAGTACAGAAACTTCCAAATTTAATGGGCTCTTGTCTGGGAGAATTAATAGATTTGCTTTGCTTTCTGGTTTTAAGCTTTCTAAAAAATTAGGATTTTTTTTTTAATAACTCATTCATCAAAGACCAATGGCTTTTATATAAAATAATATAGTTCTCCCCCAGACATCCAGTAATTTTCCAGTGGAGTAGCAACGAAAAAAAGAAAAATAATTTCTTTAACTACAGTAAAATCTGGGTATAAAATCATGTAAGAATAATAGTATCTTTCTCCTTTTCTGGGCATTTGGTTTAAGAGGACATAAACTTCTAATTTTCTAAATCTGGTTCATTTGTTTTTTGTTGGTTTTTTTTTTTATAATTTTTTTATTATGTTATGTTAGTCACCATACGGTACATCATTAGTTTTTGATGTAGTGTTCCATGACTCATGGTTTGCGTATAACACCCAGTGCTCCATGCAATACGTGCCCTCCTAAATCTGGTTCATTTGTTATCTTTTTTTTTTTTTTAAGATTTTATTTATTTATTTATTTGGGAGAGAGAGAGCGCGCGAGTGGGCATGAGCAGGGGGAGGGGCAGAGGGAGAAGCAGGCTCCCGCTGAGCAGGGAGACTGATGTGGGGCTCAATCCCAGGACCCTGGGATCATGACCTGAGCTGAAGGCAGACGCTTAACAACTGAGCCACCCAGGCACCCTGATGTGGTTTTTTGTTTGTTTGTTTTTTTTTTTAATTTTTTTTTTTCTTAAAGATTTTATTTTTTTTTAAGATTTTATTCATTTATTTGACAGAGAGAGACACAACGAGAGAGAGAACACAAGCAGGGGGAGCGGGAGAGGGAGAAGCAGGCTCCCCGCAGAGCAGGGAGCCCGATGCGGGGCTCGATCCCAGGACCCCAGGACCATGACCCGAGCCGAAGGCAGACACCCAACGACTGAGCCACCCAGGCGCCCTTGTTTGTTTTTTTTTTTAAGTGTTACAGTTTAGTAACCTTACAAATAACTTTGATACTGGGGAGTGGTAATCTATATAAAATAAATAATACTGTGAATTTCATTTTCATTTTACCATGAGGTGCAATAAGGAGTAAATTGTGTGCATTTATTTGTAAGAGTGTCCTAAGGCATGGGACCAAGGAGAAGGAAATATAGCTGCCATGGGATCTTAGAAACCAGAAGAGATCACGTAGAGGAGCCTTGGACCACATATGGCCTCTAAATGTGTTTAATTTGCCTGAAGAGTACTTAACATTTTTAATTAGTTGCTAATATTTTAAAAACTGGACATTTTGTATCAAAAGCCAAATTTCTGGCCTTTTTAAAAATTTTATTTATTTTAGAGAGAGAGTGCGTGAGTGGGGGGAGGGGCAGAGGGAGAAGGAGAGAGAATCTTCAAGCAGATTCCATGCTGAGCATGGAGCCCGATGTGGGGCTCGATCTCACGACCCTGAAATCACGAACTGAGCCAAAATCAAGAGCTGGACGCTCAACCAACTGAGCTACCCAGGCGCCCCAGTTTCTGGCTTTCTTTTACAAATTGGTGGTTGCCTACTCTGAGTCAGCGTTCCTGAATGACAGCAGTGGCTGGAGCTGAGTAGCAGCTTGCAGTTCAGACAGAACGTTGGCTCTCTGTTTGCCACAGCCTTACCACAGCCCACCTCACTGTGCGCTTACCATGTTGCTACTATAGGCACTGGTTTGCTAAAAATATCTGGAGGCATTTTTTGTCCTTTTTTTTTTTTTAACAACAACAACAAAAAGCTGTAAACTTGAAGTTTAAACAGTAAAAAAATATCCAATCAGCATTGAAAACGCAAAAAGATGAGCATAACCTTCGGCACCTGGGTGGTTCAGTCGGGCTTCTGACTCTTGGTTTCAGCTTGGGTCTTGATCTTGGGGTTCTGGGTTCGGGCCCCGTGTTGGGCTCCACTCTGGGCATGGAGCATCCTAAAATAAAAAAAGAAGATGAGAGTTACTTTAATAAAGTACAAGTTATTTAAAAATATAGAACTTACTAGTACACTAATAAGTTCTTTTTGTAGCACTCTAATCCTCACAGCATCCTGGGGAATAAGATAATAATTACATACTCATTTCACCAAGGAGAAAATTGAGTATTCATGAGGTTCATTAATTTGTCCAAAATCACAACTGCTAAGTATTGCAACTGAGGTTTATGTCAGCTTCAAATGTTAGTCTAGAGTAGCACTGTCCACTGGAAGTGTCTGCAGTGATGGAAATGTTCTATGTATCTGATGTCCCATGTGGTGGCCTCCAGCCACATGTGGCTACCAAATACTTGAATGTGGCTTGGGAACTGAATAACTGAACTTTTTAAATTCTATTTAATTTTGATTAAATTGAAATAATCGTATGTGATTAGTGACTATTTTATTGGGCAGTACAGGGCCCTAGAGGTTTTTTTTTCTTCATCATATGGTCTCTGTATTCATCAGTCTTACTCTATTTAATAAAATTCATCAAAAAGGGGCACCTGGGTGGCTCAGTCGGTTAAGCATTGGACTCTTGGTTTTGGCACAGGTCATGATCTCGTGAGTCGTGAGATTGAGCCCTGCATCGGGGTCCACACTCAGCGGGGAGTTGGCCAGAGATTCTCTCCCTCTGCCCCTCCCTCCATCCTCACTTTCTCTTTCTCTCTCTCTCTCTCTCAAATGAATAAGTAAATCTTTTTAAAAAAGAAAAAGATTTCTGTAAAGGGCCCCAGGGTGGGCAGTCATTTGAGCCTCTGACTCTTGGATCTGATCTCAGGGTTGTGGGATTGAGTCCCACATCAGCTCCACACTTATTGCAGCATCTGCTAAAGTTTCTCTCTTCCTCCCCGCTCTTTCTCACTCTCTCACTCTAAAATCTTAAAAAAAAAAAAAAAAAAGATTTCTGTAAGGTTTTCTTCAGTTACTTCCCAGTGGCAAGCATCCATTCCGTGATGAGTTCAAGAGATATTGAATATTTTCTAAGATTTTATTTACTTATTCGACAGAGAGAGAGACAGCGAGAGAGGGAGCACAAGCAGGGTGAGCTGGAGAGGGAGAAGCAGGCTTCCCGCTGAGCAGGGAGCCCGATGCGGGGCTCGATCCCAGCACCCTGGGATCACGACCTGAGCCGAAGGCAGACGCCCAACGACTGAACCACCCAGGCACCCCAGAATATTTTCTATATCTGCATAGATTTTCCTCCTTAAAGGCTTTGATTGTACACAGCTTTTTTTTTTTTTTTTCTTTTTGGTAACAAAGTTAGGGCCCCAGTAGAGGGACCCACTGGTTCTTATATACAGAGTCTCAAGATTCCTAATCCAGATAAAGAGCATAATTCAGGGTGTGTTTAGACATCAAAAAGGTGACCAGGACAGTTTCCTTTCCTGATCTTTTCTTATGGCCTAGGATACTAGTGATTGTCACGGAATCATGGAGAAAACTGAACATTCTCTGATGCTTATTAGCTGGTTTCAATTGGACTAGAGTGACTTTTAGAAAGGTGGCCATTAGCTAACCTCTCTGTTGATTAACATATATCATTAAATCTAAAGTGGAATTGATTTAAGACATCCTGGTTTCAGAGATCTTAAAACATGGGGGAGGGGATTCATCTTAGAACTGGTGAAATATGGTTTGACAGTGGGCTTCATCTCCATTTGGTCATCTCCATCAGGGACAGCATTGAGATGCAAATGTCAACTCCTGCTTTGCCCTGTGGTTAATTAAACTATTCACTTTGGCTGTCCCCTTCCACACTACCTTATGTTGATTATGTTTCATTAACAGAAGACTTTCTCTTGGTTAGGAGTAGGTTTAAGGTCTTGCCCAGTAACAATTTGATCGCCATATTCACTTTCTTTAAACATCCTCCTGCCCCCATAAATGCAGACAAGGATATTTTATTATCATAAAGAGTACGGGAACAAGCTTAACCAATCACCTTCTAGCATACAGACAACTCTGCAGCACTCCTTTTTAGAATATCACATGCTGTAATTCATATTATCATATTAGCTATCCAAATGCACCATTTGTTTTTAAATAGTGGAGTGTTTACCTGAATTCTTCCTCTTTACATTTTCCCACCCCACTTCACCAGTCCATTGTCACTGCAGTGACAGATTTATTTATATGCCTTGATATCCTCACTTTGTTATTTTAAAAATATATTCCTATGTCTCCATAATGGTATTCTTAAACATCTTAAAATACTAGTTGTTATGAAGCAGGTTCGTGTCTTTATTTTTCATGATGTTCTTTTGAATCTTGCCTTTATTTGGACTTTGAAATATTTCAACACTTCTAAATTCCTGCCTTAAAATTTCTGTACCAGTCTCACTCTGGAAACTGAGCATGCCTTCTGAAATCTTAACTGCCCTTGAAAGTAATTTGGGAGTTTGCATCTTTAAATATGGAAGTGTTACTTGCCCACAATGGAGTCTGGCACCTAATGGTTACCATTTTGGACCCTGCTGTGAAAAGTTCCCAAATACAAGCCATTCAGAGTTAACACTTAACATAAAATGCATGGGTTAGTGAATATCATTTATTATGTAGTAACAAGGAGTCCTAAGTGCTTTGGTAAATGTATTGGTTTGAACCATATAAAATTGCTGACATTTGACCATTTTGACCTACCAAAATTAGCAACTTCACATGATCCATCCTCATATTATAGGTTTGGACCAGTCTCAGCTTATTTAAACCACTTTCTCTACTTTTGCTGTTTTCTCTTCTTTTTTTCCTCAATTAATACTTTTCAACCAACAGCCTTCTCCTTGCCTACTACCCTTTTATATTTAACAGTTTGTAACATTTTTTCTAGTGCTCTTCTCTTGTCAACTAATTCCACAAATCTATTTAGCTTCAGAATTAGTAGCACAAAGAAGGCAAGTTGCATAGTTCCTCCACGATGCAGTCAGTACTTAACCATTTCAAGTGTTTGACCTGTTTTGAGATTTTCATTATCCTGAAAGGTTAGTGTCATTGAATACATTTATTGCCCAATAAATAAGCCACCATAGTTCCCTACGTTTCAAATGAAAAAGGCAGAAGGTAAAAATGCTAGCTCAATACTGATAGAGGCCATGCTATGTGATGTCTTTGTTATGACACAATTTGGCTAGAGCACCTCTGGAGAATACAGTTAACTAAACAAGCACCCGTTAGTATATTCATCTTTTATTCAACTAAATGTAAATTAATAAATCCCTGCAGTTTTTTAACATTTTACTATCTTGGGGTCTTTGTCTTAAAAAAGAAAGGGGATCTATTACATTTATTAGAAGCAGTAGAGGTATCAACCATCACTTGGTTTGAAACTAGAAATTGTACCATTTATATCTCTGTCCATTTGTCTTTGTAATTTTTCCTAATTTCCAGGGGTATATAATGACTGTTCATGTATTCAGACTTACCCATATTTTTATCGTTATGAATTTGCCATTTTTATTTGAAGAGGATTTGTCAGTAGTAGTTGGTAATGTCAAGTAAATAAAAAAAATTAAAATCCCTTATTGAACTCTTCAACCCCTTACACGTGGTAAAGCTACTCTTCACAGTAATCTGCTAAATAGCCATTATTTTCCCCATTTTACGGATGTGAAACTAAGGTCAGCTTAAATTATTTCCTAGGATGATAATCTAAATCAGGGGCCAGCTGACTCCAAAGACTTTAACCCCACCCACCACCCACGCTTCCCCTATAGCATACTTCAGAGCTATTTAAAAAGAAATCCTCAAACATCTATATCACTATGGTGCCTCTCATACTATATATTTTTGTCCTGTATTTCATTATAAGTTTGTTTATAACTTAACAGATATTCACTGACCCATCAGGGAAATGCAAATCAAAACTACAATGGGCTATAACCTCACACAGAGTGTCAGAGTGGCTAAAATCAATATGAGAAATAGTAGGAGTTGGCGAGGATGTGGAGAAAGGGGAACCCTCTTGCACTGTTGGTGGGAATGCAAACTGGTGCAGCTACCCTGGAAAACAGCATGGAGGGTCCTCAAAAAGTTAAAAAAAAAAAGAACTACCCTATAATCCAGTAATTGCTCTACTAGCTATTTACCCAAAGAATATAAAAACACTAATTCAGAGGGATACATGCACCCTGATGTTTATAGCAGAATACCTACAATAGCCAAATTATGGAAAGAGTGCAAGTGTCCACTGACAGATGAATGGATAAAAAAGATGTGGTTTAAAATAAAAAAAGATGTGGTGCGCATATATATATACAATGGAATATTACTCAGCCATATAAAAGAATGAAATCTTGCCATTTGCAATGACACAGATGGAGCTAGAGAGTATAATGCTAAGGGAAATAAGTCAGAGAAAGACAAATACCATATGATTCCACTCATATGTGGAATTTAAGAAACAAACGAGCAAAGAGAAAAAGAGGACGGGGTAGGGGGCAAACCAAGAGACAGACTTTTAACTACAGAGAACAAACTGATGGTTACCAGAGGGGAGATGGGTGAGGGGATGGGTGAAACAGATGATGGACACTAAGGAGGGCATTTGTGATGAGCACCGGAGGATGTATGGAAGTGTTGGATCACTATATTGTACACCTGAAACTAATATTACACTTTGTTAACTGGAATTTAAATAAAAACTTAAAAAGATAAACATAAGTCTAGATGCAAAACAAATATTTACTGATGGCCTACCATGTACCGGACGTCTCATGGCATATTCTACAGGAGAGAGACAAGGTAATTTCAGACAATAACAGCCCCTACTGGGACAATATAAAGGGGGGTGGTTTATAATGGATAGGAAGTTCTTTGTAAGGAGGTGGCATTTGAGCTGAGACCTGAGTGACAAGACGAAACCAGCCATAGGAACCTCTGCAGGCAGGATATTCTAGACCAAGGGCAAGGTGAAAGAGCCTGGGCCTGGAGCATCTTGCAACAGCAAGGGGCAGGTACAGCTGGAGTACAGCAAGGAGGCAGTAATATAGATGAAGCTGGAGAGTTAGGCAGGAGCTTTATTCCAGGTCAGGGGTATGAATAGTATTCTCAGCACAGTGGGAAGGTCTTTGAGGCTTTTAAAAAGGGGAGTGGCATAATCTGATTTATGACTTATAAAACTCTGGCTACTGTTTGGTGAGTGACACTGAATTGTGTGTTTCCACCACTTTTGGAAGGCTCCCTCTATCAAGTGTCCAACTCCAGGAAACATGCCATGTTTTCCCTCTGGAAATGACACACACAGACTTAGAGGAAAATGCTGAAGGCTTGAAAATTGTGTATTAACCAGGGAGAGTTTAAAGAGCCCCACAACTTGAAAAGGTGATGGGGATAACCAACCTCATTCCTCTCAGCGTGGTGTTTGTTGCAGGCTCTGCACACCTGGAGTGGGACAGTGACTACATTTGTAAAATATGTTGCCCTGTACTTAGAGTAGAGATGGAGAACAGAAATTGTGTTTGTATACAAATTCTTGCTAGATAGTAATAATCAGTGTTGGAGAACCTTCCACATTGGTTCCAAGTGCCCTCTTGTTTCTAAGTATCACAAATACGCCCTTTTGATTTTTTTTTGATACGTTGAAATATGTCATTGGCTTTTTAAAAAATTAAATCTTTTACTTAAATATATCTTTTGAACTTTTGAGTGTGGGAGTTGAATTTTTTGGTGAGGAAATAATCATGTTTGGGTTTTTTTGTTTTTAAGATTTTATTTATTTATTTGACAGAGAGAGACACAGCGAGAGCAGGAACACAAGCAGGGGGAGTGGGAGAGGGAGAAGCAGGCTTCCTGCCTAGCAGGGAGCCCGATGCGGGGCTCAATCCCAGGACCCTGGGATCATGACCTGAGCCGAAGGCAGATGCTTAACAACTGAGCCACCCAGGTGCCCCGGGTTTGTTTTTGATTACTTCAAAAAAATACTTCCAGCGGTAGTAGAAAATATTAATTCCTTTAAAAATCTGGCTGTGTTGCTAGATCCACATTTGCTTTTCTGTGTTTTTGTGAACAACTGATCAAATTAGATTCGTCACTCTTGGCTTGTGGTGATTTGAAATTGAAATGGAATATATTAAAGCAGCCAACCACACTGATTACATTGCAAGCCTCATTTAATTTCATACATTCACACATTACAGTGAAAGGCGGCTTTTTTTAATGCGTGATTGTGACTATACCTTGAGCAACTCCAAAGGTCATCTGTAATGGGTGCATAATTTGTTAGTGTTAGATACCTGATTTATGGTAGGTGTTCCTCAGCCTGATTTATACTAGTAGTAAATATGGTGAGCATCAGAAGTCAAATCTGTAAGAAGTTCAGCTTGTCACATTTGGTGGTATTGTCTTATTATTCATTGGTCAGTAGACCACAGTAAATCACAGAATAGCTGTCATCCTCAAATCGAGAAAGTGCTAGTACTGCGCCCCTATTGCACAGGGGTTAAATGAGCTACTCTTCTTAAGAGGGCAGGCTGGCCCAGGTTAAGGTGATAAGCGTATTACCAGTTCAGCTAACAGCACTTGCTCACAGCTACTTGAGCCTTAGTCCCAAAAAGTCTGTAAAAGGACTTTTTTGGCTTCACAAGAGGAAGACCATTTGTGAGTTTGCTCCTTTTTTTCCTTTTTTATTCCCCCTCCTATCAGTGAGTTCTAACTTCATTTACTCTGTGCCTTTCTGTGTGACAGGCACTGTGGGGAGGCCCCCAGAGATCCAGAGCATGATTAGGACACAGTCTCTGCCCTCAAGAAGAGGACGATCAAATACAGCCATTTGTCCTACCGTGCAGTGGTTATGACGTGAAATGGCTTTAATGCTGTCAGTGACTCAGGAGCACAGCTCACTTTAGCCAGCCCCCATTGTTCCAAACTTGATCACACGTTGGGGTGAGCACTGCGCTCTGGGGAAAAAAACTGTGAGCTGCTTTTTGAGAACTTGCCTGTAGTGTTGCCTTTTATTCTGTTTATGATAGTAGAGACTGAGTTCATGTTGATTTGATGTTACTTGCAGTTTAAGATTTGTTCAGAGATGTGTGGATTTTTGTGGGCTCTGGTCAGCCCGTTTGTTATTTTTCAGCTTTCAATAACAAAAGGCACCTAAACCATTTTTAAAAGCTTTATTATTGAAATTCCTGAATGGGGGGTGGAAATAAAAGGAATATTCTACCCAACTCCTATTGAAGGAGTTACTTTTTAAAGCTTTTTTTTCCACCTCAGAGATTTATCTTTTTGTGTGTATAAGAACTGTTTAAGTTCTACTCTCTCAGTGAATTTCTATTATACAATACAGTGTTATCAACTGTGATTACCATGCTGTCCATTAGATCCTCACACCTTATTCATCTTATAGCTGCAAGTTTGTACCCTTTTACCAACTTCTCCCTGTTTCTCCCAGCCCCTAGCAGCTATTTTTCTTTGTTTCTATGAGTTTGATGTGGTTTTGGTTTTTTGTTTTGGGGTTTTGGTTTTTTGTTTTTTAGATTCCGCATATAAGTGATACTATGCAGTATCAGTCTTTCTCTCTTTGGCTTATTTCATTTGGCATAATGCCCTCATGGCCCATCCATGTCATCGCACATGACAGGGTTTCTTTTTTTTCTTGTGACTGAATAATAGGTACACCACATCTTTATCTATTTGTCCGTTGATGGACAAATTGGGTATTGTGAATAATGAAAACTTTTTATAATATAGCTCCCAATTTCCTAGGAAAGTAATTCCATTGCTAGAAACAAAATAGACTTTAGAGGCTAATGTAGGGAACGAAATAACAATCGATGGGGGATTGAAACAGAGCTGTGTTCCTACTCTGCATTCTGTGGAATTCTAGTTCTGCTAGTATTCCTTGACCAAACAAGTTTAGAAACTACTACTTTTTTTAAGATTTTATTTATTTATTCATTCATTCATGGGGGGGGGGTTGGAGAGCACCAGCAGGGGGAGGAGCACAGGGAGAGGGAAAGAGAGAATCTCAAGCAGACGCCTTGCTGAGTGCGGAGCCTAATGCGGGGCTCAGTCTCACGACCCTGAGATCATGACCTGAGCCGAAATCAAGAATTGGATGCTCAACTGACTGAGCCACCCAACCACCCCTAGAAACTGCAACGTTTGATATCCCTTTCCCCTTTGTTGTTTTTAATGTGTATTGGCATATTTAAGGCTGAAAGATGTCCTTCAGTGGAGAAATCTGTATAATTTTGTTTTAAGTCAGGTCTCTCTCTGTATTTATCTGGTTACAGGAATAGTTTGAGAAATACCAGAATCATATTTCAGCAGTTGTCCATTCTCTTTTACCTTTGATTAATAAATAGTAGAAATTCAAGTCCCTACTGTCTCCTGAAATACCTTACACGATTTTTATTGAATACCTCTTATATGCTCCATCATTGTGAAAGGTAAAAAATAAGTGTCAGTGTGGCCCTGATTGAACACTGAATGGTGAAGTAAGCCCCTGACCACGAAACAGCACAAAGCCGTGTGGAAAAGTGTCTTTGGCAGCAGCAGAAGCATCCACACAGCTCTGAAGTCCAGTGTTCTGGTTGCCTGGAAATGTTGATAAAAAGCCAAAAAAGTATGGAAGAAGCAAGAGGCATATAGGCAGAAAAGGAAGGCCAGGAGGAGAGATGTACTTAGCTGCCGTGAAGTAGAATTAATAGTAGTGATAGAATGGGGACAGGAGGACAACTACAACGAAGAGGCCAGCTTCTGGCCAGGCAAGAACAGACAGCACCTGCACGTATGTCATCATGTCACCAGCTCCCAGACCATAGGACTCATGGACACCAGCATACCACAGATCTTGGAGTGGGCTGGATGTGGAGGGAGGAGCAAAGAAGGATAGGATGCCTTCTGACTTGGGTGACAGGACAAATGGTGGTTGCTAGGTACTCCTTCCATAACCTTGTGGCTGGACTTCCATAAATATGCCTCCTGCACAACTCTTTCTTTCCTCCCACAGCAAAACTGTAACCTCAGGAATATTAATCTGTGGTTTGCTCAATTCCATTTCTGTGTTCCTCTCCCATCTTGTTTCAGTGGTGTCTTATGTGTCCGGAACCCTTCTGCTCCTGCCTCCCTCCCAACCTCTAAAATAAGGATAAAACCTCAAAAATTAATTAATTGATTAAGGATAAACCCTCTATTTGTGCTTTTCAGAAAGATAAAAAGATTTATTTGTGCTGTGATTATATTCCTCTTTCCAAGTTACTTGTATTGTCAGGCTTCACTGTTTTATGTTGAAGGAATGTCAGGCATCAGCAAGTAGGTGATGGGTTACATTTGGATCAGGGATACTTCCCTATTCCTAAAATCACATATACACAGAAGTGCCCTTAAGGCCAACCCTAAAAGCACACCTGACTTATTTCCTCTTAGCGTGCCCAGGGAGAGTGAGAACGGACCTCTTCTCTACTTCTTCTCCCCAAATAAGATTTCTTATTCCTTACTAGGGCTCCTCCTGGCCCTCCCTAGAACCAAAAACAAGTTTTACCTGAGCACAACCAACCCTCTAGCAGAGGTTCTGTACCTCAAATACCCAGTAAACCCTAACCTGGGAGCTTAAAAAAATCCAAATGCCCAGGCCACAACCCAGACCATTTAGGTCTCTGGCTGGGACCTCTAGGCATCAGTATGCTTTATTGTCAGTGCATGGCCGTGGTTGAAAACCACTGCTCTAAAGGTCTTTGTCACCTTCACGCCTCTCAGAGCTGGTTCCTAGACTTAAAGTTTTGGAGAATGTGACCTTTGAGGTTCCATAGAAGAAGAGCGAAGAGCATTATATTGTTTGTCATGACAAACTGTAATCCTACCACCCGCTGACAGCTGTCATTTATTGATCAGTTACAGGTTAGGTACTCTACTGTCTCTCTGTATGTTGTCTTCATGTTTTTACTGCATCTTTATATATATTATATTTACTTTTTGTACTTTATTCTTTTTTACTATGTGTAATCTTAACTATGAAATGGTTCTTATTATTGCCATTTCACAGGAAAAGAGAGTGTTAGGAAGGATAGGTGATGTGGTCAAAATCACACAACCAGTAAATGAGGGGAAACATAATGTGGGTCACATGTTAGATTGAGAACAAAGAAGAAAAAGCTGTAAAATAGTTTGTACGCTAATTACAATTATGCCAACAGTTTACCATTTGTGTCTAATTACAATATATCACAATAATGATTATGATTATAAATACTGTTAAACAGATAACATTAACTTGGGCAAATTTCTTTTGATTATAGCACAGCTCAAATCTTTATTTCATGAATAGCTAGTAATTATAGCTAATATTTTATTGAGTATTTACTATACACTAGGCATCAGAGTAAGTACTTTATATATATTTCATTTAACCTTACTGAAAAAAAAAAAAAGACCACTCAGATCTGTACTATAGTTTTCCCCAAAAACGGGGAATTCCCCAACTGAGATACAGTTGACATTCAAGCTATACAATATAATGACTTTATATGTGTATATATCTCAAAATGCTTATCACAGTAAGTTTAGTTAACATCCATCACCACACATAATTACACTTTCTTTTCCTGTGATGAGAAATTTTAAGACCCACTCTCTTGGCTACTTTCAAATATACAGCACAGTACTGTTTAATTAGAGTAGAGGAGACTGAGCTTAGGAGAAATTGAGTAGCTTACCTGGTAACTGGCACATCAGCATCTTGAACCTAGTATGTGGGACTTGAACCCAGTATGTGCGACTCGGACCATATTCTCCAGCCAGTCACTGTTCTATGTCCTTGTTTTATATGCTGTAAATGAATATAGTGCTTCAGTGTGCTCAGCCTTTTGCACTTCTTACTAATGTGGAGTGGTTATCTATTCAGAACTGGTAACATGGCTTGTGAGATGGTTATAATTATTTTAAAAGTCTACAAGTTTCCTTCTATGCTATTAATAGTTTTTGTTTTGAATATATATGATGGTAACCTCAAGAAATCTCACTGCTGTATAAGAACAATTCCTATTTATTCTTTTCTCATTTCAATCACATAAAACCACCCTATCTTCGGGCGCCTGGGTGGCTCAGTCGGTTAAGCGACTGCCTTCGGCTGGGGTCATGATCCCGGGATCATGGGTCCTGGGATTGAGTCCCACATTGGGCTCCCTGCTCTGCGGGGAGCCTGCTTCTCCCTCTCCCACTCCCCCTGCTTGTGTTCCCTCTCTCGCTGTGTCTCTCTCTCTCAAATAAATAAATAAAATCTTAAAAAAAAAAACAACACCCTATCTTCTTAGATTAAAAACACAGGGGGGGCGAAATCGGAGTGGGGAGAAACAAACTGAGGGTTCTAGAGGGGAAGGGGGTGGGGGGATGGGTTAGCCTGGTGA